>NC_045793.1:101858639-102458639 GCF_009873245.2 Balaenoptera musculus | reverse complement strand
CACCTCCTGTGCTGGCCCCAGCCCCCAGAGGCACCAGGAAGGGCCTCCACCAGGGCCGGCTCTCTTCTGCCCATGGCTGCTCTCTACCCCCCGTGCCCCGTCCTTACCGGGGCTCCTGCGACCCTGGCTGCCACAGCCTCCATGCCCCCTCCTTGCTGGAGTAGACCCGTGTGCTCCAGGGCAGCTACAGGAGCAGAGCCCAGTGGATGGTCCACACGCAGAGGTGGGGTTGAAACCACTGCTGCGCCCCAGGAGCTATGCAACTAAGGAAGAAAAGCTGAAATCTCTCCTCACAGTTACACAAACTGCAAATTTACACCCCCATGACCAGCTTTGTAAACTCAGTGCCTACAGAACATCTGAACGGACAATGAATGTTCCCTCAGCCAAGACAGGTCTAGCTTTAGCAGCTGTAGACTTTATGGTCACATACACATAGGGGTTGGGCCAGGCTAGAGTCTGAGCTGCCCCCATAGCGCCCACAGCGGGTCCAGATCCATAATTACTGCAATTCTTGGAACCTGACTTCAGTGGCTCTATGCTGGTAGTCTGGTAAAAACAATGCCTGAGAGACTCCAGGGTCAATTGCTGGCATACCCACAGTTAAGGTGGGGCCGAGAGCAGTGCCAACAACATAACTCTGAATCCTGATAGTAGAAAATCCCTAGGAATTCACACACACACACACACACACACACACACACACACAGCTATTAGAGCTTATAAATGAGTTTGGCAAAGTCTCAGAAAACAATAATACCATACAAATATCAATTGTATTTTATATACTAGAAATGAACAAACAGAAAATAATATTAAGAAAACAAATTAATTTAAAATAACATCAAAAAGGACAAAATATGTAGGAATAATTTTTTTTTTTAAATAAGTGCAAGACTTGTACTATAAAAAAGACAAACATTGCTCAGAGAAATCAAAGATCTGAATAACTGGAGAGATATGACATATGTGTGTGTTGAAATTAACCAAAGATCAATGTAATCGTAATTTCAAAAAAGAAATCCCAATGTCCTACTGGAAACTGTATTCAATATCCTGTGATAAACCATAATGGAAAAGAATATAAAATATCTGTATCTATATCTCTATCTCTATCTCTATCTATATCTATATCTATGTCTATATATATCTAAATCACTTTCCTGTACCAACTATACTTCAATAAAAAAAAAATCTCAATGGCCCTATTTTTTTGGTAGAAATTGACAATCATCCTAAAATATATTTGAAATGCAAAGGTCCTAGAATAGCCAAAACAATTTTGAAAATGAAGAATAAATTTGGGGACTTAAACTATCCAATTCAAAATTTACTGTAAAGAACTGTAATTAAGACAGTGTGGTATTGATGCAAGGATAGGCACAGACAGAGATTAATAAGACAGAATTGAGAGTCCAGAAATAAATTATTATCATTATAAATAAATTATTATTATTATGGTCAATTGAATTTTAACAAAAGTGTGAAGAAATTCCTACAGGGAAGGGATAGTCTTTGCAAAAATGATACTGAGACAATTGGAAACATGCGGGGAAAAAAAGTACCTTAGAGCCTTACCTCACACTATGCACAAAGATCAGCTTAAATGGAACACAGACCTAAATGTAAAAGCTAAAATTTAAAAAATAACCTGTGGAAAAAACATAGGAGAAAATTTTGGTGTTCTTGAGTCAGGCAAATTTTTCTTCACTATGACAACAAAAGTACAGACATAAAAAAACAAATCATTAAATTTGACTTCATTAAAAAGAATTGTTGTGCTCCAAACATAACATTAATAGAATAAATTAAAAGAAAAATTGTGAGAAAATATTTGCATATTATATACATAATTAATGACCGTGTCATGAGCATGTAAAAAACACAACTCAATTATAAGGCAAATAACTCTATTATCATATGAGCAAATATTTGAATAGGCATTTCACTAAAGACCATATATAAATGGCTAAAAAAATATGAAAAAATATGCTCAACATCATTAGTTATTACAGAAAAGCAAATTAAAACCACAATAAGATACCACTACACATACACACACACACACACACACACACACACACACACACTATATTGGATGAAATTAAAATGATAGATAATAATGAGTATTGGTGAGGATGTGGAGAAAATGGAAAACTGATATATTGCTAGTGGGAATGTAAAATTGTACAGGCACTTTAGCAAGGAGTTCAGTTTCTTATAAACTTAAACATAAATTTATCATATTACTTAGTCATCTTACTCTAGGAATTTTCCAAAGAGAAAAGAAAACATATGCCCACACAAAAATATATACATAAATCAAATGTTTATAGTAGCATTATTTATAATATCCAAAAAACTGGAGATAATTCAAATGCCCATCAACTGGTGAGCTGATAAACAAATGTGAGATATCCATACAATGGAATGCTCTTTAGCACTGGAAAGGAAGGAAGTACTCATACATGCTACAACATAGATAAACCTCAAATCATTTTAAGAGAAGGAAATCAGATGCCAGAGACTGTATACTTTATTATTCCATTTATATAAAGTCTCTCAAAAAGGTGAATTCATAGAAGTAGAACATTTACTAATCCAGACTTGGGTGAGTAGGGGCATTAACTGAAAATGAGTATAAAGAAACTTTAGGGGATGATGGAAATGTTCCAAAACTGGATTTTAGTGATGGTTGCACAACTCTATGAAATTTACTACAATGTCATTGAATGATACATTCATAATGGGTGAATTTTATGGTACATGATTTATGCCTCAATAAAGTGGTTTTAAAAATGTAAAAGAGTTAAAAAGTTTAAATGTCAAGGGTATAGACTAGGAGAAAAAATAATTGCCACATAAATAACCAAAGAAAATCTTCTATTCAATATATTATATTCTATATACAAAAAGTTAAAAATCAGTATAAAGGAAGTACCATATAAAAGTGTACAAGAAACTCGAACACATACTTTACAAAAGATGGTATCTAATTGTCCAATAACTATACAAACATAACCTCCTTCTCATTACTGATCACAGAAATGAAAATTAAAGCCACATTAAGATGCCATTACATTAACACCATTGTGGCTAAAATTTTAAAATCTAAACAAATATTACTTTTGACGATATCAAACACTTAGAACGTTCATACACCTTTGGTAGGAATGTGAACTGATATTTGCATTTTGGAGACTTATAGGTCATCTAATGTGACACCTACTTCCGTGATGTATTCCAGGAGACATACACAAGGATTTGCTGAGCAGCATTAGCCAAAAACTGGATACAAATCAGATTTGCAGCAACGTTATAATAGATAAATCAGTCAAGGTATACATATTCAACAGACTACCCTCTAGGAATAAACACAAATAATTTATAGGCATATGCAGTGGTAAGGTCAAATCACAGAAACATAATGTTGAGTCAATGAAGGTATGTATAAAATACATGTTTTATGATTCTACTTCAAAAGTTCAAGAAACTACACTCTAGGGTTCAAGAATACAAGTTTATGTAGTAAAATTACATGGTGGATGATTAATAAAACATAGAATATTTAAGGGATGAGAAGTATACTGATCATCGAAGGTATGAGAGGTCTTCTGACAAGTGGCAGTGTTTTAATTTTGTCCTGGGTGGTCACATTGGTGTTTACTTTTTTTGAGAAATCATTAAGGCACCTTGATTTTTCGTGACCTTATTATTGTCTGTCTATGTGCTATTTCACAACGTTAAAAAAAGAATACGAGCTTCCCTGGAGGCGCAGTGGTTAAGAATCCGCCTGCCAATGCAGGGTACACGGGTTCGAGCCCTGATCCAGGAAGATCTCACATGCAACTAAGCCCGCGTGCCACAACTACTGAAGCCCCTGTGCCTAGAGCCCATGCTCCACAACAAGAGAAGCCACCGCAATGAGAAGCCCGCGCACCACAACGAAGAGTAGCCCCCGCTCGCCGGAACTAGAGAAAGCCTGCGCGCAGCAATGAAGACCCAACACAGCCAAAAATAAATAAACAAATACATTTATTTTTTAAAAAAAGAATAAAACAGAGAAGTTTGGGTAATATAATACTTATGCTGAAGTAGACTTTTTTGCAGAAAAATAATTTGTTTCAGAAAAGCAAATAATTATTTCTGGCCAGAGTGTCATCTGAATACTTTCTAGAAAATTGTAATCACCGTCACACTCATAACTTATTAATCTCTCTCAAAAGGTTCCTTGGTTCCAATATTCCTTTGGGAAAAATAGATTATGCAAAAAGAACAATAAACTTAGGTAATCATCCCCATGACACATTAATTTATGCTCCAAATCTTTTACGTGCTGTGATATTCCTATTGGTGGAAGAATGAAGGATTAGTTAAGAGAAAACAAAACTACACTACTGCTTATATTTATTATGTTTCAGTTTGAATTTTATGTCAAGATATTACCAATCAATATATGCTAACAAGGCTAATAAATTGAAGTTTACTTTATTGTTCTATCATTTTGTCCCCAAGTTTTTTCATTTCTGCACAAGGCTGGTATCTCCAGTGAATATAAAGTAGTGCCTGACTACTCGTTCTAATGGAGCCCTTTTCTTGTCTGTCAGATAATTTACCAATATTTAGAATTATTCATGCATGTATGTGTTTATTTTATAATTTCCTTCCCTGCAAGACTCCAAGCTTCTATAAAGACTTTGTGCATAGGTCACACCTGTGTGCCAGGCACAGTGACAGCACCTAAGAATATATGTTGTTAGTAATTTAATGTCAATAGGCCTTCTCTGTCCATGCCTGAATAAAAATAGTCAAAATCAAATAGATACTTGTTGAAAGTTTGTCTACTCAGCATTGAAACTGACAACAAAGAACTACATCCCAACAGTCTTACGTTGCTTGAGACTCTTACAAAACATTTTTCTCTGAGTTTGTGCCAAGTATGACCTTTAACAAGAAAGTCGCTAAACCACTGGTGTGTAGTGGATAGGACTGCAAGCCTCTGGGAATTTATTCAGCCATTTTAACAGCTTTTATCTCAGTACCATAACCAGTTAGCTACGTTTTATTAGTTCACATAAAATGCCAAGTTTTTGAAGAAGGAATACATGCAAAACAAAAAGAAGGAGAGATTTTATCATCAGTACATCCACATTTCGTGTGTGTAATGTTGACTGTGAATAAGAAATCATAAATTGTATACCAGCAGAATAATTAACTATTTTGACTGCTCAAACACTCCTGCACCACAAAAACATACAGATGTTAGAATAAAATAAATAGAAATTTCTTTTTCAAAAATAAATAGGCTTTAATATCACAAACAAAAAGAAACCTGTATGTAGGGTTCTGGAAAAAAAATGTCCTGCTTAGTAATTTTCTTGAGAATTTAATTAATGTATCTGGCAACCCAGTAAAATTGGCAATTTTGAGATACAGTTAAAAATTTCCCGGGACTTCCCTGGTGATCCAGTAGTTAAGACTCCACGCTTCCTCTGCAAGGGGCGTGGGTTCAATCCTTCATCAGGGAAATAAGATCCCACATGCCCCACGGTGCGACCAAAAAAAAAAAAACCTCCTATAACAATTCAACAACAAATAAACAACCCAATTAAAAAATGGCCAAAAGACTCTAATAGACATGCCAACAAGCTCATGAAAAGATGCTCAACATTACTAATTGTTAGGACAATATAAATCGAACCACAATGAGGTACCATTTCACACCCATTAAGATGACTATAATCAAACAAATAGAACATAGCCAATGGTGGTGAGGATATGGAGAAATTAGAATCATTGCGTATTGTTGGTAGGAAAGTAAAACAGTGCAGCCTCTGTGATAAACAGTATGGATGTTCCTCAAAAAATTAAGCAAAACTCTCATGTCATCCAGTAACTCCATTTCTTGGTATATACTCTGAAAAATTGAAAGCAGAGCCTTGGACAGGTATTTGTATACTAGTGATGATAGCATGATTATTCAAAAATAGTTAAAAGTAGAAACAGCACAAATGTCTATCAATAGATAAGTGGATAAATAAAATGTAGTCTATATGAACAACAGAATATTATTCAACCTAATAAGTGAAGTAAGCCAGACGCAAAAGGACAAATATATAATTGCACTTGTAATAGGTACCTAGAACTGTCAAATTCATGGAGACAGATAATGTAATATGGTTACCAGGGGCTAGGAGGAAGTTATTGCTTAATGGTACAGAGTTTTAATTTCAGAAGATGAAAGAGGTCTGGAGATGGATGGTGGTGATGGTTACACAACAATGTGAACAGATTTAATGCCAATGAACTGTACACATAAAAATGGATAAAAAGATAAATTTTATGTCATGTGTGTTTTTCCACATTAAAAATATTGTCATAAATAAGTACATCTCTTGACAAGTAGTGCAAGCAGTGTATGCCTTTTATGGGCTTCCAAATTTTGTGTCAGTGGGGCTTTCTACATTTCTTATTTCTGAATACCACATATTCATCTTCATCTACTTCCTGTTCTTGGATTCATGTTACTTATTCTCCAAGAGACCCACCAAAGACCCTAGCTAGGCTACAACCCTGTTCCTGACACAAAGCAACTGTGAGATGATAAATGTCTTTTGCTTTAAGCCACTAAATTGGGGGTAATTTCTTATACACAGATAGATAATTAATATCCAAGGATTCAATGCATATTTGAAAAGCAGCTCAACATCATTATTTATTAGGAATAACCAAAATAAGAAACCACTACTCACCCATCAGAATGGTTAAAATTAGTGATAAACTTCTGACACTACTACATATATTGATAAAGACTTGGACTAATAGAAATTATCATCACTGCTGGTGGGAGTGTAAATTAGTATAATCACTTTGGAAGCCAGATTGAATATTTGTATTCTCTATAACCCAGTAATTCCACCCTAGGCATATACCTCAAATGAAAGAAATGGGAATGTGCAGAAGAGACATATGTTGTTGCTTATGTCCGTGCTGTCTTTATTCATAACATTAAAAAAAAAAAACTTTATGCCAAGGTTAAAAGCAAAATATAAACACAATGACACAGTAAACTTGCAAAAAAAATTCACAGTAAAAAAGAAAGATTGGTGAGGAAGTTTATTATAAAGTTCATAAACAGGAAAGTTTGAATCATATGATTAAAAATAAAATAATGGTTCCTTTGAGAGGAGGCACAAGCAGTGGATGTCAGATGCATAAGGGGTCCTGCCAGGTCTTCAAAGTATGGATTTCCTAATTTCTGTGGAGGTCACACAGTGCCCACCCTCTTTCAGTTCATCAGGATGCACATTTGGGTTCTAGGAACTTTTCTCTATGTGCCTTATAAGCCTCCAAAAAATAATAGACAATACTTAACAAGAGGGGAAAATAGTTTCTCCTATCATTCTACTTTAAGTGGAGAAACTTGTTTTCACTACAAATTATTTCTAATTTTAGCTACATCAGCCATTTGCAACAAGACAATTCTTTCAGATTTTGACAATAGATTGACTGCATGCCTTTGTTTCATGGTTGTCAGTTTTCACATTTTTTTGTGAAAATTTAGGAGAAGATTTAGTAGAAATTTTGTGAAAATTTTGCGAAAATTTAGGAGAAAATTTTGTGAAAATTTAGGAGAAAATTTAGTAGAAATTTAGGAGACGTTTATCAGAAGTTGCTAGCTTGAAAAGAAAATACTTTATTATTATATTCTTTCTAAAATCTTATTATCTATTTAATAGTTTAAGATATTGAAAATAATATTGAGTGGTAAAGTGAATATAAATAAGATGGTACTATTTCCATATATTACTAAAAGTTTTTAAAATTATAAAATGTCAAATTCTATAAGATAGTAAAACTCATATGCTACATATTACTTTTATAAATTAGTGGTGACAATAATAATTGGTAGGGCTCTTCGTGTAAAAAAATGAAGCACATTTTAAGGACTGTAATTAATTCCATTTAATTTGAGAACAACTGAATTTTAACAAGTTAGTAGGTTGTTACGTAAGTTATTTACCTTAAAACTTAAGATAATGACAGAAGACTGAAGGCGAAGTATGAACAGAAAAGTAGAAAAACATAATCAAACAAACAAACATAAATAAATAAATAATAAAGGGACATGTGCAAGATAAATAAAACTCATGAGTCCAAATTTAAATGTACAGAATTACTGAATTTAGTAAAATATGAAAGGGAAAATTGATGATAGAACCCATAGAGTGGTGTTGGAAAAGAGGAGTTAATAAGGAACTGTGTGGGGCTTCCCTGGTGGCGCAGTGGTTGAGAGTCTGCCTGCCAATGCAGGGGACACGGGTTCGAGCCCTGGTCTGGGAAGATCCCACATACCGCGGAGCAGCTGGGCCCTTGAGCCACAATTACTGAGCCTGCGCGTCTGGAGCCTGTGCTCCGCAACAAGAGAGGCCGCGATAGTGAGAGGCCCGCACACCGCGATGAAGAGTGACCCCCACTTGCCACAACTGGAGAAAGCCCTCGCACAGAAACAAAGACCCAACACAGCCATAAATAAATAAATAAATAAAGCATGACACAAATTTAAAAAAAAAAGTAGCAAGTTCTAAAAATAAAAAAAAATAGAAAAAAAAATAAGGAACTGTGGTTGGATATTGTTTTCTTTCTGAAATTTCCAAATTCAAAGAATTTATATATTACATTTATAATGCAAAGATAAACGTTCACCATGCGTTTTCAGTGAATGAGATGCCCTTTTCCTGGTTGATGGTGTTGAGGACAGAAAATATGAGAGGAGAGGATTACTTGGGACCAGATTTGGAGAAATTAAGCAAAAGTCACTTTTACTATTGCTAAAAAATGACCGTCGCCATTACTGTGTTCCCTGCTTTGATTCTTATGTCTGTATGCCTCTGGCCAAATGTCTTATCAGTCTTCTGAACATTCCTGGTAGCACGAGGACAAGACCACTCTCAGCTTGCTTTGAGCAGCCATAAAATGAAGATTAAAGAGACATGTAGTTCTGTTCCAGCTTTGCCACAGTCTAGCTGAGTGACCTTGAGTATAAATGTCCTACTTCTTCCTTTATTCCCTAAAAAATGAATGCAGTAGAATGGTTCATTTCCACAAATTTTTTTCTTGACCAGTGTAAAATTTCACTAACCAAATAAACCTTAGTCATATTAATTTATTACTTTTATAACTCTGATTCTGTAAACTATGTTTTCTAGTTAATAGCAAGTGGAAGCTTATTTACAAATATTAAGAAACTCCCTAGAGACTGTAGTTATAATGATAATTAGCACAGAAATTTGAATTAAGTTGATTATTATATTCAAAGGTAGCTGGTTTACTAACATTTTGATGATTTACTATCTTTCTGAGATGGCACTTACTCAGGCAAGTTTAATATTATCTTCATGAACTGCACAGATTTACCCTCAATTTTAAGACATTTTAATTTAATTCTGTCATAGTGCAGGATTTTTTTTTTTACAACTTTACAGTTAACCTAATGAAGCAGGTTGATTTTAAGCTGTAACTAACTGAGAGAAGTATTATTACAATTCATGTGCATAGGACCTCTCTAAAATACAGTAATCTATTTTGCAATTTTCAATCCAGTTTATAGTTCATTCTCTGCTGGATAGTTTATACTGAGACACACATATGTAGCTATGGGACACAGACTAAAATCATTTGACAGGGTTTTATAATTAAAATGACAAATTGCACATTACGCTCTAGAAGCATAACCTGCTAGTTTAGAAGTTGTGATCTCTCTGTTTGATTGGTCCCTTGCAGAGACTTTCACTCATAATTTTTAAAAATGCTTTGACATGTAAACAAATGTCCTAATTATCTAAATTTATATAGTTTTTTTAAAGGGCTTCTGCATATATTGTCTTATTTGGAGTAACCAGGGAAACCTGAGAGAGATAATTTAGAGATTAAAAACATCATTGGGGGAGAGATAAACTAGGAGTTTGGGATTAGCAGATACAAACTACTATATATAAAATAGGTAAACAACAAGGTCCTACTGGATAGCACAGGGAACTATATTCAAGATCTTGAATAAACTACAATGAAAAAGCATATGAAAAATAATATATATATGTATATATATATATATATATATATATACATATATATTTATATGAATCACTTTGCTGTACACCAGAAACTAATATGACATTGTAAATTAACTATACTTCAATTTTTAAAAAGGGTATTGTCTGAGGCTATGGGATGTAGTAAGGGCCTGTGTCCAGAGTAAATGCTCTATGGAACCGGACAGAACACTGCTGGGCACCCTTCCCAAGCACAAAACCCCTCTATGTCTCCTGCCTCTTGTTTGCAGAAAAGCTGAAGTCTCCCAGGCCTCTCAGAGTCACAAAAGAGAGGCATGAGCAGTTAATGATTAGAACAATAGAGTCATAGAACTCAGTGTCTGATGAAATAATGGGATTAACTCTATTGCTCGTAATAATCTATATCTTTTGGGCATTAGAATAATTGTAGCTTGCTCTGCCCATATAGGTGAGCAGGCAACTAAAATTGTCAGCAAAGAGATGTTACATTACCATGTTGACACCTTTCATTCTAAGGCCTCAACAGATTCCCTGTCTCAGCATGAAGCAGTTATAGAAGATGGACCTTTGCCCCTAATCCCATAGAAATGGAATGATGTCTGACAGTGGGGATTCGTAAGCAGTTCTTTTACCCTTTTTCTGTTTGTTCATCTCTGTGTTCCTTAAACCTTAATCATAAAAATAAGATCACTAGGTAACATTTAACCTAACTCCTGATCTCTGTTCTACTGAATGTACACAATATCTTGTCTAACCTGTTGATTCCTTTCCTGGATTAGAAGGAGTAAGAATGAAGAATTAAGTAGTTAAAGAATGACTGACTCTCTACCCCTAGCTTGCCCTTAGCAAATTTACAGGCAGACCCTGTGCGCCCATGGAGACCACGTGGGCAAGAGAACATCCAAAGAAAGATCCGAAGTCATCAGCCTGCACACAGTAGAAAATGATGGAGAACCTAACCTTCTGCCTCAATGATTAACTGAGATTACTTCCCCCTTTGCTTTTAAAAATAGTCATGGCTGAGAAGAACCTTCAGAGTTGGTCTCTCGACATGAATCCACCTTCTCCCCAGATTGCCAGCTTTTCTGAATTAAGCACCTTTCCTTTCTACCAACACTTGCCCCTCGATTATTGGTTTTTGAGTGGCGAGCAGCTGAACCTGAGTTCAATATCATCTACAGGGAAATACATAATCCTAGGAAGGTCACAGTGGCTGAAGAACATTCATTATTTCACTCTTTCTAGAAGTGTTCTTTCATTCACCAAGGAGACTTATGCTTCCCACCTGAATAAGTGTAAATCTTACCTGGAAGTTCTTTTCTTCATTCACCATTCATTCATTCAGAATTTATTATCATTTATGGGAATTCTCTGGTGGTCCAGTGGTTAAGACTCTGTGTTTCCACTGCAGGGGGCACAGGTTCAATCCCTGGTTAGGGAACTAAGATCCTGCATGCTGTGCTGCATGGCCAAAAAAAAAAAATGTATATTATATCATTTAGGTCTCTAAGCCCTAGATGAGAGGCTGGTAATGCAGAGATAACAACGATCCCTTTTTATTTCTCATGATATGGAGAAGAAACAAGACAGGAAATCAGATACCCTTGAGCCAGCCCCAGCTGCCAGCACAGTGGGGTTTGGATGGATATAGACAGCCAGCCTCTTCCTCTGACTGGTCTGTAGGAGGCTGGAAGCCCTACACATTGTGCTTCCACAGTCGGTTGCAATGGCACCATTTGTGAACCTATCATTATGGCCTAAAAGTGGTGGTGGCAAAAAAATAAGGAATTAGAAGACTATGTATTTAAAATTGGCCAAGTCTGAATGCAATAAAAAATGTAACCAAACCATGCGAGCTGGTTTCTTACATTAAAAATTTATTTGAAGGAAAATATCTAAAGCTGTGGTTAAACTTTTTAAAAGAGAGTAACTATTAAATAAATTATGAGTTGCTTTAAAAAATGGGAAATTATGAAATACAACTGAAAATTACTATAAGTTTTCATTGTTCACCATTATAAAGCACAATAGAGACAAATACAAAGATATAAAAATAGTTCAACATAGTCCTCCCTTAATGACATATTATTTTTATTACTATATTTTTTAAAATGTTTTATACATTTTACCCAATTGAGAAACTTACATACAGTTTTGAGTCTTCTCTTTTCAGTGATTATATTATGTAGTATTTCTCTGTTATAAAATTCTGTGAAATAATCTTAAAAACATTATTGGCCCTTTATCTGTTATATATTTACATTGAAGACTTTAGAAAACAAAGAAAATCAAATGCTAAATTAAAAACAAAAAAATTGAAATCATGCCAATCCAGATACTAAATATGTTCCAACTGCATGGCTGTCTTTCTTTATCTCATAATTCAAGGAAACTTAAAATTTAAATTACTGTCCATTTTCTCTATTACCAAGACCCTTTTTATGCATGAACACGTTATATTACTCTCTTGACAACGTTATGATCTCATCATGAATACTGTTTTGTAACCTGAATCTTTTGCCCAAAATATATATCATGCTTATTTTCTGACTTCTCTAGTTTTTAAAAACTTGATCTTTTATTGCTGCTAATGAGAAGAAATTATATATGCATATGTACAAATTTATAAATATATATACAGTATATATAAATTTCAGTATAATTCAGTATATATAAATTCAGCATATAAAATTCAGTATATATAAATTCTATCAGCAGCCTGATAGAAGAGAAAGATTCAAAACATTATCCATGTTTTAAGAGGCTCTACAGTATGGTTTTAAACATGAAATAAAGATGCAGTATAGTTCAGAGTTATGAAAACCAACTCTGAATCCAGACTACCTGGGTCCTAATCCTTGCTCTGCCACTTACTAGCTATATGACCTTGGGCAAGTGACAACCCTCTTGTGCTGGAAATTTCTCAACAATAAAACAGAAGTGAAAATAATACTGTAACAGAAGAAACCAGTCTAAGTATTTCAAGCTTTGGAAATCTAATATGGAAAACTGGTTACATGATTATTGGAGGGTTGAAAAATCAATAAATGCATACCAAAGAAACCTGGAGACTAAGAGTCCCAGGAAACATCTATGCCCACTAGGATTGGGGGAACAAAAGGACCTCCCACTGGAAGAACCAATCAGAAAGCCCATGGAGGACAGGCAATGCAGCTTGCAAACTTCCAGCAGCAGTATCAAAGCATGTAATATAGAAAGATGGCCTCAAACCTGAGAAACTATAGATAAATCATTGGTACAAGTCCATCTCATAGGGTTGGCATGACACAAACAGAGAATTTATAGCAAAGCCTGGCACAGGGTGAAGAGAAGACTAACCAAGTATTGACTAATTCTGTTATCACTTAATTCACTTAAACCCATATCTCTCATTATTTCCTTATTTGATTTTCTTCATCTGAATTCCAAAACCTTGTAATGAATTAGCCACAGAAAGATCACACTCTGAAATCCCAGATGATGTGGTGCAGGAATGCTAGCAGTCATTTTAATTTGATTGCATTTACCTTTTCTTCCATAAGAATATGCTCCCATCTTAACTTCGTTTACCAAACCAGCTTTCTCGGTAGACTTCTTCCACCGTCTCTGTGGGCTACATGGTCTCTTTCTACAAGAGTGCTTAAAATCCTGGAATATCATTTTGAAAACAAGTCGTGGCCATTATTCTAATTTGCTGCAACATAATAACTATAGAAAGAGGTCTGGAAGTGACCACAGTAAACTTATGATAGAGTCAGATATTGGAAGTGGATAGTGGGTGTTGAGCAGAGCAGAGCAGCGTGAACCCCTTATATATTACAGGGCTATAATCAGATATAGCTTAATTTGACTTATATTTACAAATATCACTCTGACGTCTGTTTGCAGGCTGATTGGATGAGAAAGCCAAGAGAAGAATCAGGATGAAGATTTAAGAAGCTATTGAAGCAATCTAGGTAAGAAATGGCTGTGGCTCAGACTAAGCAGCCAAAGCAGCCTGATAGAAGAGAAAGATTCAAGATACATTTTTGAGAAAGAAATGACATGTAATAAATAATAATGGCTTCAGAAAATAAAGAAAAGTATCTCATCTGTTCCTCCATCTGTACCTAAATTTTATATATTTTAATTGCATATTTTAAACTGAAGGCTCCACTTCATACACAGAGAACCTGACTTTATTAACCTTTATTTGAAAACAGAAACAAATTTATAATTTGATTTTAGAAATAATGACACGTAATACACTTTAGTTCATATTTTTACATACCACCAAGTGTTTACAAGCTATGCTACTGTACTACTGGAAGTTATGCTTCAGAGTAGTTATGTTTCATAAAAGTTTAAATATAGACACCAAGTAATCTTGCAGCTTGGTTAGTTGTGACTTAATTTGACTGAAATGAAAGAAGTATCAGTATGTGTCACCAATTCATACTTAAGTGTTCAGGAAAACTAGAATGTATGAAAGAGAGATGAATTCTGAATCTTTCATTTAGATCAAACTGCAGCAGGAGAGAGACCTTCAAGATGGCAGAAGAGTAAGAAGTGATCACCTTCCTTCCCACATATACATTAGAAATACATCTACACGTGGAACTGCTCCTACAGAACACCCACTGAATGCTGGCAGAAGACGTCAGACCTCCCAAAAGGCAAGAAACACCCCACGTACCTGGGTAGGGCAAAAGAAAAAAGAAAAAACAGAGACAAAAGAATAGGGACGGGCCCTGCACCAGTGGGAGGGAGCTGTGAAGGAGGAAAGGTGTCCACACACAAGGAGCCCCTTCGCAGGTGGAGACCGGGTGGCAGAAGAGGGAAGCTTCGGAGCTGCGGAAGAGAGCGCAGCCACAGGGGTGCGGAGGGCAAAGCAGAGAGATTCCCGCACAGAGGATCAGCGCCGAGCAGCACTCAGCAGACCGAGAGGCTTGTCTGCTCAGCCGCCGGGGCAGGCCGGGCTGGGTGCTGAGGCTCGGGCTGCGGTCGGATCGCAGGGAGAGGACTGGGGCTGGCGGCGTGAACACAGCCTGAAGGGGTTAGCGCACCACAGCTAGCCGGGAGGGAGTCCGGGAAAAAGTCTGCAGCTGCCGAAGAGGCGAGAGACATTTTCTTGCCTCTTTGTTTCCTGGTGCGCAAGGAGAGGGGATTCAGAGCACCGCCTAAACAAGCTCCAGAGACGGGCGCGAGCCGCGGCCATCAGCGCGGACCCCAGAGACGGGCATGAGACGCTAAGGCTGCTGCTGCCGCCACCAAGGAGCCTGTGTGCGAGCACAGGTCACTCTCCACACCGCCCCTCCCGGGAGCCTGTGCAGCCCGCCACGGCCAGGGTCCCGCGATCCGGGGACAACTTCCCCGGGAGAACGCACGGCGCGCCTCAGGCTGCTGCAACGTCACGACGCCTCTGACGCCGCAGGCTCGCCCCGCCTCCTCCGTATCCCTCCCTCCCCCCGCCTGAGTGAGCCAGAGCCCCCGAAGCAGCTGCTCCTTTAACCCTGTCCTGTCTGGGCGGGAACAGATGCCCTCAGGTGACCCACATGCAGAGGCGGGGCCAAATCCAAAGCTGAACCCCGGGAGCTGTGCGAACAATGAAGAGAAAGGGAAATCTCTCCCAGCAGCCTCAGAAGCAGCGGATTAAATCTCCACAATCAACTTGATGTACCCAGCATCTGTGGAATACCTGAATAGACAACGAATCATAACAAAATTGAGGCAGTGGACTTTGGGAGCAAAGATATATACATTTTTTTCCTTTTTCTCTTTTTGTGGGTGTGTATGCTTCTTTGTGTGCTTTTGTCTGTATAGCTTTGCTCTTACCATTTGTCCTAGGGTTCTGTCTGTCCATTTTTTGGTTTTTTTTAGTATAGTTTTTAGCACTTGTTATCATTTGTAGATTTGTTTTTTGGTTTGGTTGCTCTCTTCTTTCCTTTTTTTATTTCTTTTATTAATTTTTAATTTTATTTATTTTTAATAATTATATTCTATTTTTATGTTAATAACTTAATCTTATTTTACTTCTTTCTTTTTTTCTCCCTTTATCTTCTGAGCTGTGTGGCTGACAGGGTCTTGGTGCACCAGCCAGGTGTCAGGCCTCTGCATCTGAGGTGGGAGAGCCGAGTTCAGGACATTGGTCCACCAGAGACTTCCCAGCTCCACATAATATCAAACAGCAAACGTTCTCCCAGAGATCTCCATCTCAACGCTAAGACACAGCTCCACTCAACGACCAGCAAGCTACAGTGCTGGACGCCCTATGCCAAACAACTAGCAAGACAGGAACACAGCCCTACCCATTAGCAGACATTTTGCTGCCTAAAATCATAATAAGGCCACAGACACCCCAAAACACACCACCAGACATGGTCCTGCCAACCAGAAAGATAAGATCCAGCCTCATCCACCAGAACACAGGCACTAGTCCCTTCCACCAGAAAACCTACACAACCCACAGAACCAACCATAGCCACTGGGGGCAGACAATGAAACAATGGGAACTACAAACCTGCAGCCTGTGAAAAGGAGACCCAAACACAGTAAGTTAAGCAAAATGAGAAGACAAAGAAACACACAGCAGTTGAAGGAGCAAGGTAAAAACCCACCAGACCAAACAAATGAAGAGGAAATAGGCAGCCTACCTGAAAAAGAATTCAGAGTAATGATAGTAAAGATGATCCAAAATCTTCCAAATAGAATGGAGAAAATACACGAAACGTTTAACAAGGACCTAGAAGAACTAAAGAGCAAACAAAGAATGATGAACAACACAATAAATGAAATTAAAAATTCTCTAGAAGGAATCAATAGCAGAATAACTGAGGCAGAAGAACAGAGAAGTGACCTGGAAGATAAAATAGTGGAAATAACTACTGCAGAGCAGAATAAAGAAAAAAGAATGAAAAGAATTGAGGACAGTCTCACAGACCTCTGGGACAACATTAAATGCACCAACATTCGAATTATAGGGATCCCAGAAGAAGAGAAAAAGAAAGGGACTGGGAAAATATTTGAAGAGATTACAGTTGAAAACTTCCCTAAAATGGGAAAGGAAATAGTTAATCAACTTCAGGAAGCGCAGAGAGTCCCATACAGGATAAATACGCCAAGGCAGATATTAATCAAACTATCAAAAATTAAATACAAAGAAAAAATACTAAAAACAGCAATGGATAAACAACAAATAACACATTCAAGGGAATCCCCATAAGGTTAACTGCTGATCTTTCAGCAGAAACTCTGCAAGCCAGAAGGGAGTGGCAGGACATATTTAAAGTAATGAAAGGGAAAACCCTACAACCAAGATTACTCTACCCAGCAAGGATCTCATTCAGATTCGACAGAGAAATTAAAAACTTTACAGACAAGCAAAAGCTAAGAGAATTCAGCACCACCAAACCAACTTCAAAACAAATGCTAAAGGAACTTCTCTAGGGAGGAAACACAAGAGAAGGAAAAGACCTACAACAAACCCAAAACAATTAAGAAAATGGTAATAGGAACATATATATCGATAATTACCTTAAATGTAAATGGATTAAATGTTCAAACCAAAAGACATACACTGGCTGAATGGATACAAAAACAGGACCCATATATATGCTGTCTACAAGAGACCCACTGAAGACACATAGAGACTGAAAGTGAGGGGATGGAAAAAGATATTCCATTCAAAAGTAAATCAAAAGAAAGCTGGAGCAGCAATTCTCATATCAGACAAAATAGACTTTCAAATAAAGACTATTACAAGAGACAAAGAAGGGCACTACATAATGTCAGGATCAATCCAAGAAGAAGATATAACAATTGTAAATATTTATGCACCCAACAAAGGAGCACCTCAATACATAAGGCAAATACTAAAAGCCATAAAAGGGGAAATCGACAGTAATACAATCATACTAGGGGACTTTAACAACCCACTTCAACCAATGGACAGATCATCCAAAATGAAAATAAATAAGAAAACCCAAGCTTTAAATGATACATTAAACAAGATGGACTTGATTGATATTTATAGGACATTCCATCCAAAAACAACAGAATACACTTTCTTCTCAAGTGCTCATGGAACATTCTCCAGGAAAGATCATATCTTGGGTCACAAATCAAGCCTTGGTAAATCTGAGAAATTTGAAATCATATTATGTATCTTTTCCGACCACAATGCTATGAGACTAGATATCAATTATAGGAAAAAAATCTGTAAAAAATACAAACACATGGAGGCTAAACAATAAGTTACTAAATAACCAAGAGATCACTGAAGAAATCAAAGAGGAAATCAAAAAATACCTAGAAACAAATGACAGTGAAAACACGACGACCCAAACCCCTGGGATACAGCAAAAGCAGTTCTAAGAGGGAAGTTTACCTCCCTCAAGAAATAAGAAACATCTCAAATAAACAACCTAACCTTACACCTAAAGCAATTAGAGAAAGAAGAACAAAAATCCCCAAAGTTAGCAGAAAGAAAGAAATCATAAAGTTCAGATCAGAAATAAATGAAAAAGAAATGAAGGAGACAATAGCAAAGATCAATAAAACTAAAAGCTGGTTCTTTGAGAAGATAAAAAAAAAATTGATAAACCATTAGCCAGACTCATCAAGAAAGAAAGGGAGGAGACTGAAATCAATAGAATTAGGTATGAAAAAGGGGAAGTAACAACTGACACTGCAGAAATACAAAGGATCATGAGAGATTACTACAAGCAAATATATGGCAATAAAATGGACAACCTGAAAGAAATGGACAAATTCTTAGAAATGCACAACATTCCGAGACTGAACCAGGAGGAAATAGAAAATATAAAGAGACAAATCACAAGCACTGAAATTGAGACTGTGATTAAATATCTTCCAAGAAACAGAAGCCCAGGGCCAGATGGCTTCACAGGCAAATTCTATCAAACATTTAGAGAAGAGCTAACAACTATCCTTCTCAAACTCTTCCTAAATATAGCAGAGGGAGGAACACTCCCAAACTAATTCTACGAAGCCATCATCACCCTGATACCAAAACCAGACAAACATGTCACAAAGAAAGAAAACTACAGGCCAATATCACTGATGAACATAGATGCAAAAATCCTCAAAAAATATTAGCAAACATAATCCAACAGCACATTAAAAGTATCATACACCATGAACAACTGGGGTTTATCCCAGGAATGCAAGGATTCTTCAACATATGCAATTCAATCAATGTGATACACCATATTAACAAACTGAAGGATAAAAATCATATGATCATCTCATGAGATGCAGAAAAAGCTTTAGACAAAATTCAACACCCATTTATGATAAAAACCCTCCAGAAAGTAGGCATAGAGGGAACTTACCTCAACATAATAAAGGCCATATATGAGAAACCCACAGCCAACATTGTTCTCAATGCTGAAAAACTAAAACCATTTCCACTAAGATCAGTAACAAGACAAGGCTGCCCACTCTCACTGCTATTATTCAACATAATTTTGGAAGTTTAACCACAGCAATCAGAAAAGAAAAAGAAATAAAAGTAATCCAAATCAGAAAAGAAGAAGTAAACGTGTCACTGTTTGCAGACGACATGATACTATACATAAAGAATCCCAAAGATGCTACCAGAAAACTACTAGAGCTAATCAATGAATTTGGTAAAGTAGTAGGATACAAAGTTAATGCACAGAAATCTCTTGCATTCCTATACATTAATGATTTAAAATCTGGAAAAGAAATGAAGGAAACACTCCCATTTACCATTGCAACAAAAAGAATAAAATACCTAGGAATAAACCTACCTAAGGAGACAAAAGACCTATATGAAGAAAACTAGAAGACACTGATGAAAGAAATTAAAGATGATGCAAACAGATGGAGAGATATACCATGTTCTTGGATTGGAGGAATCAGCATTGTGAAAATGACTATACTACCCAAAGCAATCTACAGAAGCAATGCAATCCCTATCAAATTACCGATGACATTTTTCACAAAACTAGAACAAAAATTTTCACAATTTGTATGGAAACACCAAAGACCCCGAATAGCCAAAGCAATCTTGAGAATGAAAAATGGAGCTGGAGGAATCAGGCTCCCAGACTTCAGACTATACTACAGAGCTACAGTAATCAAGACAGTATGGTACTGGCACAAAAACAGAAATATAGATCAATGGAACAGGATAGAAAGCTCAGAGATAAACCCAGGCACATATGGTCACCTTATTTCTGATAAAGGTGGCAAGAATTTACAATAGAGAAAAGACAGTCTCTTCAATAAGTGGTGCTGGGAAAACTGGACAGCTACATGTAAAAGAATGAGATTAGAACATTCCCTAACACTATACACAAAAATAAACTCTAAATGGATTAAAGACCAAAATGTAAGGCCAGACACTAGAAAACTCTTAGAGGAAAACATAGGCAGAACACTCTATGACATAAACCACAGCAACATCCATTTTGACCCATCTCCTAGAGAAATGGAAATAAAAACAAAAATAAACAAATGGGACCTAATGAAATTTAAAAGCTTTTGCACAGCAAAGGAAACCATAAACAAGATGAAAAGACAACCCTTAGAATGGGAGAAAATATTTGCAAATGAAGCAACTGACAAAGGATTAATCTCCAAAATTTACGAGCAGCTCATGCAGCTCAATATCAAAAAAACAAACAACCCAATCCAAAAATGAGCAGAAGACCTAAATAGACATTTCTCCAAAGAAGCTATACAGATTACCAACAAACACATGAAAGGATGCTCAACATCATTAATCATTAGAGAAATGCAAATCAAAACTACAATGAGATATCATCTCACACCGGTCAGAATGGCCATCATCAAAAATCTACAAACAATAAATACTGGAGAGATTGTTGAGAAAAGGGAACCCTCTTGCACTTTTTGTGGGAATGTAAATTGATACAGCCACTATGGAGAACAGTATGGAGGCTCCTTAAAAAACTAGAAGTAGAACTACCATACGACCCAGCAATCCCACTACTGGGCATATACTGTGAGAAAACCAGAATTCAAAGAGAGTCATGTACCACAATGTTCATTGCAGCTCTATTTACAATAGCCAGGACATGGAAGCAACCTAAGTGTCCATCAACAGATGAATGGATAAAGAAGATATGGCACATATATACAATGGAATATTACTCAATCATAAAAAGAAATGAAATTGAGTTATTTGTAGTGAGGTGGATGGACCTAGAGTCTGTCATCCAGAGTGAGGTAAGTCAGAAAGAGAAAAACAAGTGCCGTATGCTAACACATATATATGGAATGTATTGAGGATACTGGGAAGGGGAAGGTAAACTGGGACAAAGCGAGAGAGTGGCATGGACATATATACACTGCCAAATGTAAAATAGTTAGCTAGTGAGAAGAAGCCGCATAGCACAGGGAGATCAGCTCAGGGCTTTGTGACCACCTAGAGGGGTGGGATGGGGAGGGTGGGAGGGAGGGAGATGCAAGAGGGAAGAGATATGGGGATATACGTATACGTATAACTGATTCACTTTGTTATAAAGCAGAAACTAACACACCATTGTAAAACAATTATATTCCAATAAAGATGTTAAAAAAAGAAAAGATGTGGCTCATATATACAATGGAATATTACTCAGCCCTAAAAAGAAATAAAATTGAGTTATTTGTAGTGAGGTGGATGGACCTAGAGTCAGTCATCCAGAGTGAAGCAAGTCAGAAAGAGAAAAACAAATACCATATGCTAATACATATATATGGAATATAAAAATTTTTAAAAAATGGTTCTGAAGAACCTAGGGTCAGGACAGGAATAAAGACATAGATGTAGAGAATGCACTTGAGGACTCTGGGAGGGGGAAGGGTAAGCCGGGACTAAGTGAGAGAGTGTCATGAACATATATACACTACCAAATGTAAAATAGATAGCTAGTGGGAAGCAGCCGCATAGCACAGGGAGATCAGCTCGGTGCTTTGTGACCACCTAGTGGGATGGGATAGAGAAGGTGAGAGGGAAACACACGAGGGAGGAGATATGGAGATATATGTATATGCATAGCTGATTCACTTTGTTATACAGCAGAAACTAACACATCATTGTAAAGCAATTATACTCCAATAAATACGTTTAAAAAAATAGGCAAAATCAAGTCTGCCAGAAATAGATGAAAGAATATCTAAATTCCGTATCCCCATGTCAAACTGAATTATTATATAATAATTACTTCAGTTACTGGATGATAAAGTAGAAATTAAATGGAGACAGAGGAGTTCTTAAATTATTGAGTCATGAATTCTAGCATAGAATGAAAGAGATCTAGCTTCAGAAAAGTAATTATGTTAACATAATTTTGCACATGGTATTTATGGGATTCAGAAACCACCTAAAGTTCCAGTAAAGGAAATTCTCCTAAATTGGCTATAAATAATGTATACTTAAAATTTTGAAAAAAATAAGCATATATATTAAGGTCAAATTTTGTATCAACTTTTCTCATAAAACATCACAGATTTCAATTATATTAATTTTTAAGTTTATATTTTGGTAAGCTTTATATTTTGGTAAGACACATTTTATCTGTTTAACTCATAATAGTATAAAAAATCTAATGTATCTATGCTTTCTTATTTTGTTTTTTTAAAATCAACTTTGAATTTTCTACCAAAAGTCTTACAAGCAAGGACCAACACAGCAAAAGCATCCACAGCATCTGGGTGACAATTTTTAAATGGCATTTCCACTAAAATTCAGTAGGGTTCTGTAGGAAAATGTCCAAGTCCATGTCTGGTACAGGAAATGTGCACAACAAGCCTACATGATCTGAAGAGAGAAGGCAAGGAATCTTTCAGTGATGCCAAAAGGAAACAATAGCTAACTGGATGAGGCTCCCAGTGACCAAAACCAGAATGCCAGACCAATGAAAATAACTGTGATGCATGACACTTCCTAGATTTGTTTAAAAATTTAATTTATAATGATCCAAAAATATGCATGTGTGCATGCATATTGCATGTTAGTGGACTAACATTCATGTCCACTTGCTTACACATTAATTTTTCCCATTTGAAGGATTTTTGCTAATCAATTCATTACCTATATAAAGGAAAACAAGCATATATCATTTATCTTGGTTTTCCTTTTCAAATTTTATATCAGAGTAACCAAAATGCTTGAGGAGGAGATGTGTGTAACCAAATAATTGATGAAGAAATGTGTCTTCTATAAATTATTTTAGTTTATAAATGAAGAATGAATGAAGCAATTAGAATATCTCCATTTGCAACTTCTATTGAACTAATGGATTTAGTCAATGATCATCAGTGAATGATTACATATACATAAGGGAGACAACCAATCATTGACTGTCTCCTTTGGAAAGGGAGAGAATACCAACTATAAAATTTTCTTGTGAAAACACTGAACTTGAATCTGATTAAGGTACTAGAACCAATCATGAATATAAACGACTACAGAGGAGAGGGGAACATCTGAATTGGCACCACAGTGATGCAGTTGGTAAAATCCAGGCTGTAATAAAAGCTATAGGATGAAAATACTCGGGTTCTTTAAAAAATAATTTGAAAAAAAGACATCATCATTCGTATTACAAAAAGATCGAGTATGTATCAACCAATTTCAATATGTAGACCTTATTTTGATAGGTTCTTGATTCAAACAAACTATAAAAACACATATGAAATAAAAAAGTTAAACACAATGTAATGATATTAAGCACTTATTAATTTTTAGATGGGATTCAGATATTTTAGGTAGGTTAAACATTGTCATAGTTTGAGATATATTTTGGAATATTTACTGATGAAACTTGTAGGAATACAGTTGAAACAATATTTTTCATTATTTGATAATTGGTGAAGCATGGTAATTTATATTATTTTTCTACTTTTATAAGTGTTTCATTCTTTTCTTAATAAAAATATTTTTAGAAATCTACCCAGAACATAATGACACTTTTGAAATAACTTCAGTGAAGGATCTGAGTAAAGTTTTATTTTATTTAAATAATTTGTTATAGTTTAGGCACTGAGAAATATTTTTGGTGAGTTGCATTTATCAAGTCTTTCTAAATTATTTAAATTAGGCTTCATAACAACATAACTATTTTCCCATTATCATTTAGCAGCTTAATTAAATTATATAATTATCATTAAAAGTACAAGTGGCGTAACAGTTTTAGGAATAAATACAGCTGACTTTAAGGAAGTAGACAACCCAGTTGCTAGAAAAGTATGTGTGAAATTTACAGAATATCCTATTAGTCATCCCCTTGATGGGCAGTAGTCAGTATGATTTCCAGAGGAAATAAAGATTGTTAATCTGGTAGATTGATTAAGCTACTATTTCTTCTTCTTGCTATATACACAAAACTGCCTGGCATCCTTCTGCAAATAAGACTTTGTATGAAAATACAGAGCTCTTTGAGGCATCAAGAGCTCAGTTAGGTCATTTTCAATTCTCCCATTTATTTTCATCAATAAAAAAGAACAATAAATGGCCAAAATGTATATTTGGGGAGCACATCCATTGGGTTTACCCTTGATTCTTGCCTTCCCTCTGGGACATAACTGACAGCTACATTCTCAACTAATCAATTATGATCCAATTCAATAATCTTCTTGGCCCAGCAGTTCATTTCATATGATTACATATAGAATAAATTAAAGTTAATGTTTTTTTCCTTATAAACAACAAAAACAACAAAAACAACAACTGCAAAACCATTTGAGGGAGGTCAGAGCAGGAACTTTACAATGAGCCTGCCAAGGCGATAAAGATCTACAAACTCTTGGAACATACATGCCAGAAGAGAAGCTTTAGATCTATTCAGTCTGCAAGGCAGCAGAACCAGCACACTAAAACCAAACTTTACTCCACTATTCATACTGATTTCTTTCTGATGTCGCCCGCTGAGCAAATAACCACCTGGCAAAATGAACCTGCTGATATTTGATCAGGTCACCATTTTCTGTCCTGGGTGCCAAGAGAGAGGAGTTTGAAGTCTGTCAGAAGGTAAAAGCAAATCTAAGAACCCACATCTTCTCCCAGGTACAGGGAGTATTCGAAGCCTATTTCACATTGTCCTGGGACAAATTTTAGGATGACCTGCTTCTAGAGTCCATGACATAAAGGTGAGTCTCTGCAGAAAATGTTGGACTCTCCACTTTTGGATTTTCTACAAAAATAATATATATTATTGTTTAAGTCATCATGAATACATTACTCTGTTTCTCACAGTCAAATGCATTTCTACCAACTGTACAACTTGAATCTCTATAAATAAAATAACATTGAATAAAATTATGGAACAGTAATATCCTGCAAATACAAACAGCTATTAAAATAAGTTGAATATAAAACTAGTTGATGTTTTATAAATTGCAGAAAAATATGTTGTAGAACACAAATTTCATAATTCTATTTTTATAATTATTTTATAATATTTGATTATTATAGCCTAGTATACCGTATCTTATCAAGTTGTAAAAATTTGAAATGAATAAAAATGTCATGCTGTCATGGAGACAAAGCTGATTAGATAGATTTGTGAAGTGAGGGGGCATTCATTATTTTTACTCTACTTACATGTGTATTATTGATTATTTAAATAAAGATGCATTATTAATGTGATGTTTAAAAATAAAAGGGAAAGGAAGAGCTTTAAATCATTCTACTTCATTAATTACCAACTACATGTAAATTAAAATAAGAATTTAACATTTTCATCTCTATTACTTAGGAAAAAATATTAAAAGCATATTACTATTATATGTAATTTTTTTTGAAAAATCAAATATTCAACCATAACTATTTTCTTTCAGAAAGAAACTTGCCAATAGATATTTTTAACTGTACTTTGTCCAAGCAATTTCTTTCATTTCTCAAGAAAATGAGAAACTTAAAATGTCTAGATTTACAATTTTACTAACTGTGAAATATAAGTACAAAATCGATGAAAATGAAAACAAATCATGTATTCATTAGTGAAGAAGTAGTTATATAAATTAAGTTTTATAAAGCTGATGAACATTTTTTCTTATTAAAGTGTTGGCTAGTCAAGGCTGTTTAACTTTTTTTTTTTTTTCTGTTTTACAGAAGGAACATCTGGAGCTTAGAGAGGTTGACTTGCCTGCCAAAGCCACAGAGGTGGTCAGGAGCAGGTTGGATTTTAAATCGAATTTACTGAATCCAGAATATTTCAAAAATATATTTATGATAAACCAGAGAAATAAATAATATGCAAAACTAGATACTAGAAGAGCTAATTTAATTTTTGCACATTCAATTCTGTCTATCTAAATACTTATGTAATTAAAATGGTTTCAAACTAGTGAATTATATATCAAAAAAGAATGAAAGGATATGATAGTTTTTAGATAATTAAATAAGAGAATTTTAGTCTGAGTCTATTCCTATCATACCCTTGCATGGAAACTGAATCTTGAAATTAATATTTGTTCTTTTTTAAAATAAAATTATATATATTTATGGTACAAAACATGATATTTTAATATACTGAAACATAGTGAAATGATTACTACTAATCACATATCACTAATCGCTAATTCACATATCACCTACTCACATAAATACCATTTTTCGTGTGTGTGGTGAGAGCATCTGATACCTATTCTCTTAGCAAATTTCCAGTAACATTAACTATAGTCATTGTGCTATAAGTTCTATCTCTAGATTTATTCGTCACTCATAACTGCAACTTTGTATCCTTTGGCCAAAATCTTCGCATTTCCCCCACCTCCTCCTTCCTAGTAATCACCATTCTAATCCCCTTCTATGCATTCAAATTCTTTAGACTCCACTTGTGAGATAAGCAGTATATTTCTTTCTGTGACTGGCTTATTTCACTTATCTTAATGGCCTCCAGGTTGATCTCCAGCTGAATTGTATTCTGTTATATGTATATGCATTTATCCATTCATCAATCAGCAGACATTTAGGTTGTTTTCATATCTTGGCTATTGTGAATAATGCTGCAATGAACATGGGAGCACGGATATCTCTTCGAGCTACTGCTTTTATTTCCTTTGTGTATATACCCAGAAGAAGGATTGCTAGATCATATGATAGTTCTATTTTTAATTCTAGAGGAACTTCCATACAGTTCTCCATAATGCCTGCACCAATTTGCATTCCCACCAGCAGTGTACATGGGTTCCCTTTTCTCCACCTCCTTGCCAACACTTGTTATCTTTTATATTTTCGATAACAGCCATCCTAGGCGGTGTGAGGTGACATCTTATTGTGGTTTTGACTTACATTAGGGCCTTTAAGACATCTCATCTCCACATGTGCAATTCCACCTGACTGCACGGGAACCGATGATCATTCCACTGACACATGCAACAAGAGTACTGGAGTCTTTGCTTAAAGTAAACATTTGACAATGTCTTCTTAACGTTAGATATTTATCTGGTATTTACAGTATGCCTGATAGAGTATAGAGACAGTATTTCCTTGGATATTATAAATAATGACATTTGGAATCTTTTGATTTTCAAATAACATTTCCATATGAGATATAATCATTTACATCTTGCACTGTACACAACCAAGAGAGACACATGATAAGGATTTCCCCCTCTCTGACTTTGTAGAGCCTTTACCTTGAAAAATTTGGCCTTTAATTAATCTCTTAAAACTCTGTAAATAGATTGGTGCTCTTTTAGCCCCGGGCCACGGATGGCTACTGGTCTGATGCCTGTTAGGAACAAGGCCGCACGGCAGGAGGTGAGCGGCGGGCAAGCTAGCGAAGCTTCACCTGCTACTCCCTATCACTGGCATTACCACCTGAACCAACGCTCACATTACTGCCTGAACCAACCCCCATTGCTTGCATTACCGCCTGAATAATTTCCCCCTCCCCCATCCATGGAAAAATTGTCTTCCACGAAACCGGTCCCTGGTGCCAAAAAATTTGGGAACCGCTGCACTAAGGGATTGAGATATAACTTCACTTAATTATAGAAACCATCCTTAATCTTGATTTTAAATATAATTATCCCATGAGCTCCCCTTTGCTTCTTGACTCTTGCTGATTTATTCTTCACTTGATTGTTTTAAATTATGTTACATATTTACTGTTTCTCAAATCACCTTGGTTCATTTGGGAAGTCTGTATCGCTGTTTTAAAATTCTATTTTCTAAGCAGTATTAAGATAGCTAACGTGGTAAATTACACATACTAGGTTTAAAATAATACCTTGTTTTATTATTTTGGAAGACAGAATATGTCCTATGGCCAAATATCACTTTAAATATTATACAGATTTCATACAAAATGTAAATATCAAGCCTTTAATAGTTAAAAAAATACCTGGATTTCTGGATATTCACAATAGTTAGAATTTGAATTTATAATCATACTCTTTTAAAAAACATAAGTAAACATAGCTTTCGCTTCTTCCCTCACTTCTTGTATCGATTTATCTGTGATGGGCATAAGTGTATATGTGCACACACAACACACACACAGGCACACACGCTGCCTCATTTGCATGTAGAAAATGATGTGTTTCATTTATTCAAACAAGTCTTGCAACCTGAATGGAGTACTGTAAGGGATAAGGGATGCAAATACCCAGGTTCGTGCTACTTTCTGCAGTGTAGTTCCCCGAGGCAGTGTGGTCTGCAGGAAACACAGACAAGCACACACGCATGGAATTCCATTCAGTCAGGCACAACATCCTCAAGCCTGACTCTGCAGAGTATGTTAACTTCCAAAATCCTATTTTTCTCATTTGTAAAATAGAAGGGATAACATGGGATTTTTGTGAGGACTCAAGTTTGCAACATACATGGAAAAGTCTATAGGAGGCCTTCCACACTGCGGGAGCTGAGTAAATGTTATTTCTCTGTTGTATTTTTTAATCTCCTTTTTAGTGTGACTTTAATTGTGTACGTATGTGTGCATGTGTTGCTGAACTGTGTATTTGTTTGTATTGTATGAGGCTTCTTTTTTCTTGAATATCACTCCTTCTCTATAGTTTAGTAATGGGAAGATAACATTATATGTAGTTGAATGGTTTAGTCTCCACCTAGAGAGAGGGAAAACCTTTTAAAGTGACATCAAGCCCTTGTGGCAAGAAAGAAGCACATGAGGGTTTTGCCTATAGAAGGTGAAGAATGGGGGCTGGTGGCTGGCTTCATCTGGAGCTGGCCTGAGAGGGACTCTGTCACAAAGAAGTGTCAGGTAAGACTTCCACCCAGAGCAACCTGGCCAGGACGTTGTGGGAATGCCCAGGAGCTTCATAGGAGTGAAGTGCCTGCCGACTCCGCACTATCTGCTCCCCAAACCCTTGCCCATTGCGTTTCAATTACCCGTGAGAGGAGCAATGCCCCGGGCATGAACGTTCACCTGCCCTTCGATGGCTGTTCTCAAAACTCCCCAGGACAGTAGACCACATGAGCCTTCCATCTTCAGGGACCATGAAGAGAGGTCACCCAATCATAGCATGGGGGCGAATTAGGCATGGAAAAATCTTCTTAAGCTGGGCTAGTGAGAAGACAATACAAGAATTGCACCAATCAGTCCAATAAATATCAACCATCTGCAAGGTTAATATTAATAATTATTTATTTGTAATCTATGCGTTGTAAGGAGTGACCACAGTATCATTCATTTTCCCCCAATATAAATAGACATTTGACCTAAGGGTTCAAGATAAATAAATAATTATTTCATTTGCATTTTATTATGAAAATTTTAAATGTAAATAATATTATTTATATATATTACATATATATATGTGATAGAAAGCTCTTCTATTTCCTTTTTGTTCCTATAGACTGGTCTTCATATCCACGTGAATTCTTTCATTGCCAGAGATGGAAATATATATACGTGTGTGTGTTTGTGAGTGTGTGTATACTCATTCTGCAATCTCTGTTGCTGTGGTTTTGCTTCTCTGCTTACATGATAATTTACAATAAAGTTCTGCTATCTCAGCAGTAATATTCTGCTATGATGGCTCTTGGGGACTTAACAAATTTCATATTATTTATCCTATAACTTCTTCTGAAGATACTAGTTCCTTTAATTTTGTTTATAAACTCACATGTACCTACCTCGATTTTAAGACATCAGTCACAGAGAAGTTTTTTAACATAATTCAATTTAAATAGTTATTTTTTTTTAATTCTAAACTTGTCTAAAACTCATAGTTTTGAACTGTTTTATAACTGTCCACTGCTTACAGCCTAATATGGGATATTTCCAGGGGAGGGTAAAACCACCATTACCCTCTCATCTGTTTCAATTTCCTGTTCTTGTCAGTTACCTCTTCTTGGCTAGAGTGGAAATTCATACACATCAGAGGTGGTTCATTTGTATTCTTGTTTCCAAACATCAAATAAAGGCATCCATAAATTAATTTTATGAGCAATTAAGTTCTTCCAAGTCAGTACTTTCTAAATTGATTTCTCTTTTACAATCGAGACACAGTTTAGCTCCATTTGACAGCATTAGTCACTGCGCTCAGAGAATTTGCCATTTTCTTTTTGGTTTCCCCTTTCTTTTAACATATTTTTTATAAAAATAAAATTGGTGAGAGAGAGAGAGAAGCCTTTGGAAGCGCTGGTGAAAGAGAGGGCTGATGCCAGGGCTCGAGGAAATGAGTTGTTCAGGCAAAGGGACCGTGGCCATGGCAGTAGGGACACTGCTTTGTCCCCTCGGGGCCCAGCTCACTTAAGGACTGGCGGTGAGGACCTTCACATCAGCTGGTGGCACAGCCAGCCAGATACTGGACATATGGTCAGCATGTTTTAGGAATGTGAGTAAATATGACTTTAGGGTAAAGATTTGGCCTCTCCATATGTCTCCTTATGGTCATTTGGAAGAAATCCTCACAGAAGATAAACAGCTTTTATTCTAAGAGCTTCCAAACAATGCTAGAAGAAAAGAAGTGTGAGCGGATGGGTTCCATCAAACTGTGTGCCTGTTCTAGTAAATGTAATCATGACTGACCCAAGCAGAAGTAGAAAGACAAGCATTACTTCAAAAGGTTGCTGTGGAGATGATGAGGGGCCAGCAGAGGGCCTGCTGTAGAGTGAGCCCCCAATGCTGGGGAGGAATCATGTTCATGACCATGATTATACGACCGCCTGTGTCAAGGGTTTAACCACAGTAGCCTTGTCTCTGATTTTACTTCCATTCTTGTTTCATTGTATCCCTGCTTCTTACTTCTCTCCTTTCTAGGAAATTCATGTGGTCAAGATTACTAAAACCTTCTCCCGATCCCCAGGTGGGGAAGATGGGAACATCCAAGGAGTAGGTCAGCTGTTGGAATTCTGTGTCTCAACATAGAGCTCCCCAAGGTCATCAACTAACATCAGGCAAATATATGGAGCCAACACTAGAAGATGTCAAAAGCTTAGATCAATCTACTGAAGAAGGCAAAGATGAATTCATTGTCAAAACAGAGCTTCAGTGGCATGTAATGATGCTGAGAAACGAACAAATCAGATACATGAAAAGAAAAAAAAGAAGAAAGAAAAACAGCACTTAAGGATGAATACCCAGATGTCACTGACGAGAGAGCGTTAATAGTGTGAGAGAGAGGTTGTGAAAATCAGCAGACAAGGATGGTGGTAATGAGAGAGGAGAGCCATGCACTGCCTCCAACTTGCCCTTATGTGCATGCTGGGCCATGATACTTGGCATGGGGCACAAAGCACCCCATTATCTCCTGCCCTTTTTCCTAGATTGGGCAAGGCTAGAAACTCTCCAGTTTCTAGCCTTCTAGACTACACTGTCCAACTCAGTAGGCAGTAGCCACATGTGGCCCATGAACATTTGAAATGTCAGGAGTCTAAATAAAGATGTGCTATGCGTATAGCATTCGCACGATAGTTTGAAGACTTGGCGTTACTGAGTCCAATCTCCTGCTCACTACACTGACAGGCCAATAAATTGGGAGACAAGTTGTTGGGAGAAGGGATAACGACTTTATTCCGAAAACCAGTGGACCGAGAAGATGGTGGTCTAGTGTCCTAAGGAATCATCTTACCCCGATCAGAAACCAGGCTTCTTTTACACTAAAAGGGGGGAGGCTGTGGCTGGTTGTTACAAACTTCTTGGTGTCGAATCCTTTGTTCCTGCAGCTGTGCACATAGGTCAGGTCACGATGTTCCTGTAAACCTCCAACAAGACCAATGTTATTCCCTGTTCTGCAACTTTTTATCTCTATAGGGAGGGAAAAGTGTTACACCTTTAAAGGTCAGAGCCTTGAGAATGGGCTATCCTGTATATTTCGGGCTATCCTGTATATTTCAGGCTATGGGCAACATTCTTAACTCGAAGCAGAAATAATAGAATACAAAGGTTAAAGTAAAATAAACACATCTAATATGGGGTCAGATTTGTTCTTAGCTATTACATTAGCACTCAGAAAAAGAATGTGAAATATCTCAATAACCATTTTTAATATTATTTACATGTTGAAATGATAATATTGTGGATGTTTTGTGCTGAATAAAATATATTGCTGAAATTAGTTTCACCTGTTTCTCTTCACTTTTCAAATGTGCCTACTCTAGACAAACTTTTATTTCTGACTAGCATTATATTTCTGTTGTGTAGAACTGCTCTGGAGACCTTGCTATACTCTAGAATGTTCTTAGACAACCACTCTCCTCACCCAGACTCTCTAATGTTCACAGAGCATTGGGGTTGGCTATGGTGACATCAGGGGAGCAGTATTTGTCTTAACACATTCCTACTCAGGTGCTCTGGGTCTGGTGGTCAGGTAATCCCTTGGGGTGTGGTCTTCAGGGTGTGATACAGGTTAGACTGGAAAACCCATGTATAGAAAAAAAGACATTTCACTGAGGTGAAATGGGCCAAAAATTTTCAATTCTAAAGTTTTATTCATTAGCCCAGGTGCAGATTTTTCACAAATTTAGATTTAATCCTCAAAGCAGTGCTATGAGTTCGATACTATCATTTTCGTTTTACATACGAGAAGACTTGCCCTACCAGGAGCTCAGTACCTTGTCTTGTTCAAAGTTCCAATTTAGGAAGCGGAGCTGGGATTTGAATAGAGTTCCATCCTGACCTCAGGGCCGCAGGTCTCTGCAAGTGCTTACTTCACTGGCTCGGGAGTACAAAAGAACAGTATCCACAAAGTGAATAAGCTCCTATTTCTCCTTAAAAGGATTGCAAAAGGACTCCATAGGTCTCCAAATCCATATGTGTCTTTATCTGGATTTCAAACTATCTCCTGATACTAACTTTGTTCAGTATGTACTATTAAATGAAAGGATCAAGAATGTCTGGAGAGCTTCTGGTCTTAAAGAAAAAAATTATCCAAGTAAATTTCAATACCTAACCTTGTTTTGAATAAACATTCAGTGAACAGTCTAGGCAAATTGTGATGGCAATAGTCCTTCAGCAAACATTAAGTGATTTCTGTATTAAGTAGTAAAGAAACAAAGAAGATTAAGAAACAGTCTTTCTTCTCTCAAAATGAACAGATTGTGGAAGAAGAAGAGGTGACTGTAATGGATTTTGGTAAATATCATGGTATGTATGAATTTGAAAAGTCACAAAAAGCAGAAGTATTGACATCTACGGAGGAGGATAGAAAATGCATCATGGAAGAGCGTTCGCTTTGGGACTTGAAAGAAGAAAGAGTACCTGTACACAGAGATGTGAAACTGCAATATACAATCAGACACAATAGATGCTGATAATACCTTTTATCCTACCAATGAATCTGGAGGGAAGTATGGGTTGGTATTAGAGGAGTCTCAAGAGAGTATGGAAGGGAGAGGGTGATGACACAGTGGACCAATGGATTGTAAGAATCTTAGGGTCTCTGAACAACTGGGTTGTGGGCTTTTCTTTGCTCACACTCAGCTGCTAAATTATAACAGCAAACAAGGCAGTGGGTGGTCAATACTGTGATGTAAATTTATACTCTGAAAGCAAGATAAAGATGAGGAGGCCAGGTGTTTTAAGATTTTTAGTAAAAGGGTGGTTTTCTTGACATTCCAAGGAGTTAAAACTTGAAAAGAAGTAAAGTTAAGAATAAACTAAAAAAATAGAGAATGGATATGGTCAAGGACCTGTATGTCCTCACTGCACAAGTAGAGTGGGTAAAATGCAGGACAGATTGGGAAGAATGGGTGGATGGGTTTACAAATTGCTTATTGAAATTAATATTTTATTGATTTAGTGGTTTTTAATTTTCATCCTAAAACATCCATAAGGTAACATTGTTAAGTAGTATAAACTTAAAATTCAAAATGTTACAAGGGTTGTATTTTTCTATAAACTTATGAGGGGTAAAATAACTTAAAAATACAAATAATAATTATCTGGCATTGTGATATATATGTGCAAGAGTATAAAATGGCAATATAATTATTAGTTGAGGACAATAGAATATCAAAGGTCAAATATATTCTTAAGGATGTTGTCCAGATTTCATATATATCCTAAGAAATGTCCTAAATGTTTCAGTTCCTTTCACCTTATTTCTCAAACTGCTCATACATAATAAAATAATCTATGCCTTTAAAAAAACAAAAAAGAAAATAAAGTCAGTAGAGAAGTGTTTGTGCTAATACAAGGAAAATTCCACTTTGAGGGGGGCAGTTAAGGCAGCAGTGGTCCCTCTTTCCCAGCCTCCAGAGAGAAGGACCTAGAGTTTTCTAAGGCAGATTCCTGAAAATGATTTCTCTCATACCAGCAGCAGGAACAAAGTCCAGGTCCAGATCCAATTTCAAGAACAAAGCATTTCAAATAATTTCATCAGCCCCAGAATTCCAGTGATGTCCTGGTCCTCCTCCCAGTGCAAGGCTGTAATCACACACCCACTTGACTGCTGAGCTGCTCTGCGATTTGAACCACTGCCCACTCATGCTCTTCCTCTCAGCTCCCCTCACTTGGCCAGCTCAGCATTACCTCCCCATACTGAGAACTGAGACTTAAGCGGCCATCTTGGTGCCCATGCCCCATCTCCACTTCCAGTTCTAAATGGTCTGCAAGAAAATATATACAATTATATAAATTCTACCTTTGGGCCATGAGGAAAGTGCAGGTTAAGAATTATGACCGTGCAAGTCAGCCAGAGAAAGACAAATATAATCTGATATGACTGATTTGTGGAATCTAAACAAATGATACAAATGAACTTAGTTACAAAACAGAAACAGACTCACAGACACAGAAAACAAACTTATGGTGACCAAAGGGGAAAGGGGGTGGGGGAGAGATACTGGTGGCCAGAGGGATAAGTTAGGAGTTTGGGATGAACAGATACACAGTACTGTATATAAAGCAGATAAAAAACAAGGGCCTACTGTATAGCACAGGGAACTATATTCAATAACTTGTAATAACCTATAAAGGAAAATTATTTATATATATACATATATATGTATAAATCACATTGCTGTACACCTGAAACTAACACAACATTGTAAATCTACTATACTTCAATTAAAAAAAAAAAAAAAGTTATTCCAGTGCAGTTCTGTTCACTAGGGAAGAGACCACGGGTTGAAGTGCTAAAAGTAAGGAATCCAGGAGAGCTGTGCTCCCAGACACTGCAGGAGCTTTGGTCTCATTCACAAATCCTTCTATCCTTGATATTTTCCAATCCAGTTAGCCCTCTATTAACAATAGGGGGCATGGATTTAGAAGAGGAAGAAGGAGAAAATCAGATAACAAACAGCAGCGAAATACTTCATTGGCATGATGGAGATCAGGGCTCAGACTGGGGCAGGGCTGCACACGGGTCCAAATGGAAACCAGGAAAACACTGGGGTGAGGGAACAATCTTTGAACACAGTCTCCAGGGAGAAGTTGAGCACTGACTGTAGTATTATAGTCAGTATCTGTAATTCAACAGATTTTAATCTATTTTTTACTTATTGAACATTTAAAATGACTGATCCTGCAAAACATTCTCTTTGTTTCACTGATTTATTCCTATAACTGATAACATGATATTCCCAAATCAAAATATGTGCATATTTATCCATCTGCATGAATATATTATGAATATGAAGACAAATGTGTGAGCCTCTGGCATGTATTAGATAACAAAAATCGAAGAACATTATTAAGTCATGTATTGACACATTTTATTTGTTGACATAGTAATAAACCACGTTTTAAACAGTGAGTACAATTAATTTTTGAGATCCATGTTGAAGTAGGGAAGAAAATCTTTTTCAAGAAGCATCTAAATTTTAAATATAATGGACTTTGCAGAGCAAAACCAGATATTATTACTGTCCCTAAAGTAAAATTTCATTTTATAAAAGAGTTGACTTTACAGAACAGGATAAAGTCGCAGTCGTTACAGTAAGCATTTTGACCAATCAATCAATATTTCAACTAAAAGCAGTTTCAAGTTATAGCAATAGCCACATTTTATAAAACACTTACCGTAATGTCAGCTACAGCGTTAGGTGTTTTGAATACATTATGTCACTTATCATACCAGTTATATAAAAGAATATTAGCCCCATTACAGAGATGAAGAAATAAGTTCTGGGATCTTACATGATGCAGCCCATGTCACTTGAGACCGGCAGAACTGGAAACCAGCCAAGGTATCCTGACTCCAGAGCTCTTGCTGTGAACCTCCAAGTTCTTCCCTGCCCACCCCTCCTGTCAAGGCTTTAGAATGTATGCACGTTATTGAATTAAGTAATGGATGTATTTGTTTTTTAATTTTAAAAATTTTTTACTGGAGTATAGCTGATTTACAATGTTGTGTTAGTTTCAGGTGTACAGCAAAGTGAATCAGTTATAAATATACATATATCCACATACATATATCCACTCTTTTTTAGATTCTTTTCCCATATAGGCCATTACAAAGTATTGAGTAGAGTTCTCTGCGCTACACAGTAGATCTTTATTAGTTGTCTATTTTATATATAGTAGTGTGTATATGTCAATCCCAATCTTCCAATTTATCCCTCCCCTCCTCACCCCCTGGTAACCATAAGTTTGTTTTCTACATCTGTAACTCTATTTCTATTTTGTAGATAAGTTCATTTGTACCCTGTTTTTAGATTCTACATATAAGCAATATCATATGATATTTGTCTTTCTCTGTCTGACTTAATTCACTCAGTATGGCAATCTCTAGGTCCATCCATGTTTCTGCAAATGGCATTATTTTGTTCTTTTTTATGGCTGAGTAATATTCTACTGTATATACGTACCACATCTTCTTTATCCATTCTTTTGTTGATGGACATTTAGGTTGCTTCCACGTCTTGACTATTACAAATATTGCTGCAATGAACATTGGGGTGCATCTATCTTTTTGAATTATGGATTTCTCTGGATATATGCTCAGGAGTGGGATTGCTGGATCATATGGGAGCTCTATTTTTAGTTTTTTAAGGAACCTCCATACTGTTCTCCATAGTGGCTGCACCAAGTTACATTCCCACAAACAGTGGAGGAAGGTTCCCTTTCCTCCACACCCTCCCCAGCATTCATTGTTTGTAGATTTTTTGATGATGGCCATTCTGACTGGTATGCGGTGATACCTCATTGTAGTTTTGATTTGCATTTCTCTAATAATCAGTGATGTTTAGCATCTTTTCATGTTCCTCTTGGTCATCTGTACGTCTTCTTTGAAGAAATGTCTATTTAGATCTTCCACCCACTTTTTTAATTGGTTTGTTTTTTTTTTTTTTGATATTGAGCTGCATGAGCTGTTTGTGTATTTTGGAGATTAATCCCTTGTCATTTGCTTCATTTGCAAATATTTTCTTCCATTATGATGGCTGTCTTTTCATTTTGTTAATAGTTTCCTTTGTTGTACAAAAGCTTTTAAGTTTAATTAGCTCGCATTTGTTTATTTTTGTTTTTATTTTCATAACTCTAGGAGGTGGATCAAAAAAGATCTTGCTGCAATTTATGTCAAAGAGTGTTCTGCCTATGTTTCCCTCTAAGAGTTTTAGAGTAATGGATGTATTTTTTGCATTGATATTTCTTGGAGGAATTTTTAGTTCAGCCTTTGTAACAAATATAAGAATCATAAGATGTTACAAACACTTACAAAGATACCCACACTCCTTCTCATGTGCATGCACGTGGAAGACCACACACAGTTCTCTCCTTTCCTCATCCAGCTCAAGTGATGATACACGCATAGCTCACCAGAGGTGTGAGTTGGCCTGGTGAGAAATGAGAGGGCATTTTTATTATAAATACAGTGAAATTTCCCAGTATGATCTCTTTTCAAGTGTTTTTTTATGCTTTCTAGTGGTTTGCACAGGAGCCCCTCTTTCATAACAGATTTCATAACAGATCTAAGTTTGCTGGCCAGTTCTGAAGTTCTGAACTGTGGTCCATGTTGCTATCCAAGTATACATGCAAATAAGGAATGGCTCTCTTCAGGTGATCAGAATTTGGAGCACACTTATTTTTTTCTTTTTCTCCCTACCTTCCTTTCCTTCTTTCTTTCCTTCTTCCTTCCTTCCTTTTCTTTCTTTTTTTCTTTTCTTTTTTTTTTTTTTTTTTTTGACCTTTTGCAGAGGATAGCATACCTGAATAGTGGGTTCTGTTGAAAGCTTACTCTTAGGTTTTCATCTTAAATTGGTGTATATTTACACTCCCTTTTCACACAAGTCTTTTCAAATTTTGTCCTCCTTGATGGGTAAGTAATAATGCTAATAACAACATATGAAAAGTCAATTTTTATTTCACTATTTCAGTGGTCATTCCAAGTATAACATAAATTATCACATATTAAAATCAGCATTGCCCTTCCTTCCTTCTGTAAGTCACTTTCAAATCTCCTTTCTCACTTCCTGGGATTTGAGGCCAGCCAGGGAGCTCTCTTTGCGGTTAAACCTCCCCCAGGGGCTCCAGACTCAGTTTCTGGAGTTCAATTTCTCTCAGTTCTTGTAGCACTTGTGACTGGTAATGCTCATGGGATCTTAGTTCTGTATGTGTGTCTTCTTCCCCAGTAAACCTATAAGTTTCTCATACCAATAAATCTTAGTGTGACAAGCCAGGAATCTGGCTTTGCTGAAGTTCATCCTCTCCTGTGGAATAATGTCGTATACTGCTTTTCCTTGGCGGTATCTTTGAAGAAGATGCATTCTGTATGATAGTGGCACTGCATAATTATTTGGATCCCATCTTTAAGGTCACTAACATTAACTAGCTAAGCAGTGATGTCATCTTAAAGTTATAAGACATTCTCTCTGTTGGTAAAAATTTAGCAATTCCTCAGAGTATAGTATATAAGGAATATATTAGGCAATATTTTTAATTAAATCAACAGTTACTAAAAGATTAATAAGCAAAATATATAATTCTAAAGAAAATATAATCTTCTTAATGTAATAAGACTTTTCAGATTTCACTGTTTACTTAGATAATTCAGAAAATTTTCTTCTGAACTTACATTAATGTCCAGGCTTCTAAAATGCCATTTTTGTTCCCATGGCATTTAAAAAGTGTTTTACTTGCTTTATTTAGAACATAACATATTATGAACTATCAGAACTTCTTAAATATTGTATTAGTCTTCTAGGGCTACCATAACAAGGTATCACAGAGAGGGAGGCTTAAATGACAGAAATTTTTTTTCTCCTAATTATGGAAGCTAGGTGCTGGCAGCATTGATTCCTTCTGAGGCATCTGTCATTGGCTGGCACATGGTCATCTTCCTGTGTCTTCACACGGTGGACCCTGTGTGCGGCTGTGTCCTAATCTATTCTCATAAGGACACCAGTCATGTTTGGATTAGGGTCCACATTTGCAAACTCATTTTAACTTAATTTCCTCTTTAAAGACCCTATGTTCAAGTACAATCACATTCTGAGGTAGTGGGGGTTAGGACTTCAACATATGAATTTTGGGGGGATACAAATCAGTTCATACCATTCTGTGCTCTGTGCCACCCCTCAAAAAATTTCATGTCCTCACATGTAAAATACATGCACTCCATCCAAACCATTCTAGGACTCTTAGCTCATCCTAGAATCAGCTCCAAGTCCAAGGTCTCATCCAAACATCAGCTAAATCAGGTGTGGGTGAAAGAGGAGTTGTGATTCATCCTGAGTCAAAATTCGCCTCAAGCTGTGAACCTGGGAAACCAGAAAACAAGTTATCTAATTCTAAAAAAAGTGTTGGCACACATAGAGCAGAGACACTCATATTCCAAAAGGGAGTAATTGGGTAGAAAAGAGAGGTCACAAGTGCCAAGCAAGTCTGAAATTTAGCAGGACAAATTCTATTATATTTTAAGGCTCTAGAATAATCCTATTTGGCACCAAGCTCTGTTCTCCAAGCCCCCTGGGGTGGTCCTGTCCCCTCACCCACACCCCGGGCCCAACAGGGCTGCACCCCTGTCCCCTTTGGAACTGAGCATGTGACAGTCTCATGCCCTGGATGCCTGCGGGCAGTAGCAGCTCTGCTGGCCTCTGAACCACCATTGGGATTATTCTTGCCTTTTTAGGAAAAATTACACATGTTTACATCTGGATAGCTCTAGTGGCCATCCTGTAGAATCCTGTAAATTCAGTCAATAAGGAACAATGAGCCCAAACTTTTCAAACACAGAGGTTGGGTTAGGACAATTCATTGAAGAGGTGAAGTGGGGCAGGTTGGTCATGTGATTAAAACGTCTGTGTTGCTAAATGGCACTTTTGGAAGTTAGGCTCCTGCCCTCCCACAGACAGTGGGGATAGGGGTCCTGTCCTACTTGATAATTACATCTCAAAGGGGTCGCCATGCAAACAAGGATTCACCTTGTTTCATTGCAGAGATTTTTCTCTTGAGTCAATCTACTGCAAATCCATTGGAAGATGGAAGGAAAAATTTACTTTCCCTGGGGAGTTATTAAATCATTGCCATACAGGATTATAAAGAAAGATTATTGACAGCTGGAATACTTGGATGATAATCCTATTTAAAAGTATCAATTTGGGGTTGGGTTTTATTTTCCTTGATGGTGGTTGCATGTACATATCTAAATCTTGAGAGATTGCATCTTTCTTGTTTAAGGAGGAAATACAAAGGCATCAACCCAGAAAATATTTATTATATTTAGGAAATACTGTAATCCTTTCATCTTTCAATGAAGTCGGTCAAAATGCTTAATGTTCCCTGAGAAAATTTGCAATCGGCTATTTCAATTTTATATGTCATCTTAACCCATTTAAGGATTAGGCTACAGGAAATCTGCTGTCAGAACAAGAGAACAGGGCAAAGAATTTGTACTAAATAAAGACAGAGAATATTTGATTTCTGGGCAGTAAGTATCAAAAAATTCCAAGTAGATGTGAAATTACGGCTAAAAATATAAATTCCCAAGTTTTCTTCTGTAGGGGATCAGATTATTTCACCACAAGATATGTCTCTTTGGCATAAGGATTATTTTGAGCTGGAAGCAAAAGAGAATCAACAGACACAGAAAGAAGACTTTCTTGGAGCTTTTTTAAATCTGACTAGAAGTAGAAACTTAAATGAGAACTTGTATAAATTTCCTCTTCCAGGGGAATTATATGACTAAGAAGACAGACCTGCACAAAAAAAACCCTTACTAGATTAAGCCTTGTCATTTATTCCTCCCCCCTTAAATTCTTCTCACAGTTTGCCGCCTCTGAAAGTCTAAACCCCTTTTCCTTTGTCATGTCACTTTCCACAGTTTAGCCCTGTGCTAAGATGCTATAGAATCCTGAGCTCTAACCACCCCTTTGAATTACTCATCACTGAGTTTCTCCCGCGTATATTGTGCTACACGTGTTAACAAACTGCGTTTGTTTTTTCTTGTTAATCTCTCTTTTCTTAATGTGACTTGCAAGTCCCCAGTCAGAGAGCCTAGGAGGTTAGAAGAGAAAGGAATTTTTTTCCTCCTCGACACTTCGGTCCCTGGCCTCTGAGCTTTGTTATCATAACCTGCTGTTGCTACACCTCAGAGTCCTAGAAAACACGTGAGGAGCGACATCGATAATTCTACCTTCAAGTGTGTAAAACATTTTGTATTTTCATTGCACAAGAAAACATGTAGAAATGTTAGAATATACAAAAAGCATAGAGACGGGGGAAAGAGTAACTTATGATCCTATCTACCAAAGTGCTCGTCTAGTTATCCTATTATTCCAAGTATAATCCAAGATATACAATTTTATATGATGATTTTAAATGACCCTCTTTTCTATCAAAGTTATATGTTACTGCAGAAAATTCAAAAAATAGAGAACTTGAGGCAATTAAGTTAAAAACACACTTAAAACTCACTTCTTAGAGATAAACACAATATTAGCATGTGTTGTCTTTTTTTAAGAATAATAATATACCTAAAATATATGTACATTAATTTTTAAGTATATTTAATGTAGAATTTTTTAGAAAAAAAAGAATGAAAGAAGTGGAACAGTCTAGAAATTGCTTATATCATTGACTAATGTGGGTGCAAACTTTGTTGACTCTTTTCCGTTTGTCTATTGTTCACACCTGTCAAGTGAGACCTTTCTGCTCCTTCTCAGCTAAACTGTACCTTAGCCTCAGGCCACATCCAAAGAGAACACACATTGTTAACACCTGCCTGCAGGGAGGCACCAAGGAAAATGAGGTCACTGTTTCATTGGCAGTATTGATCAAAAGGAGAATTTATTATGTTGGGGGTGGAAATGCTGGTGTTAATTAGTAGAAATGAAATATGGTCAGTCAGTTGATTTAGATGGATGGGCAGTGGACTGCATGAGGACAAAATGTGAAACTCCAATTACTCCAATATTGACAGTTCTGACCGAGTGTGGGGTGACTCAGAAAAGTCAGCCTCAGGAAAACATAGCAAAGGTTCCAAATGAGGCAAACTTTTATGTCCCACACTGGTTCCTTCAGAAAGAGACCCACTTTGTGAAAATGGTAACGTAAAATGTTCTCCCTTACAAACCTTAAAACAAATTTCTGTTAGCAGATCTGGATCAAGGCCACCTCAGAAGTGTTCCAAAAATTGTATCCGCAGGAATAAGAGGTTGCATTCTTGGTGGGAAACTCATGCAAATGGGTCCAATTATGCCATGGCATTCCTTTTACACAGCAAGAAACGTTTCAAAAAGTGAAGGAGGTAGGAATATTTTAAACTTCTCTGTTTGCATAAACAAGGTAGCAACCAAGTGAACCCTTCCAGAATCTGGTTAGTTTGTTCCAAGAGGACGTGACAGCTTCAAGGAGGCAGAGAAGTGGAGAAATTTGAGGCGTCAACCGCCGGACCCTCATTATAGAGATTTGTTTAAAGTGTCTTTTTCTGAAGTGTCATTTTAAATAGTGCAAAATTTCATTGGTAGATTTTCTTGACAGTGTGGGTCCAACTTGGGACCCCAGAGTTGATGTGAAGATTACTTTAAATTGAAAACATTTTAGATTCGAAAGATGCAGAAAGAAGTCTTCTTGGAGATCCCCTTATTTGACTAAAAATAGCAGCTTCTGGGAAGTAAGGCTTCAGGGCAGATCTACTCTTAAGAAGAAGACTGAGATTAAACCTAACATAAATCCCCTCTCTTGGGGAGCTTTAGGGCCAGGAAAGAGCTAGAAATTCCACCCCCACCCACAAAAACAAACATCACAAACTTTCTTAACTCCTGTTTGTTCTTCTGAAAACCCATTCATCTTCCCTAAGGAAACCTATTTGTTCTTCCCACAGAAGACTTTTCTGTACCCTCCTTTTCCAAGGAAGTCAGGTATAGAAAACTCCAGCTTGAACCATTTAGTAAACTACCTACTTCTTTTGTTGGTTGCCATATACCTATGAATAAATATTTTTTCTCTCCTACTAATCAGTTTAATTTGTAGGTCTCCAACTGCCAGCCTCAGAGAGCAGAGGGAAAGTTTTTAGTTAGTTAATCGTATGTGTCAGCTTGACTGGGCTAAGGAATACCAGGATAGCTGATTAAACTTTACTTCTGGGTGTGTCTATGAGGATGTTTCTGGAAGATATTAGCATTTGCATTGGTGAACTGAGTAAAAAAGATCACCCTCACCAATGTGGGTGAGTAACATCCAATCCAGGAGGGCCTGAATAAAACAAACAGGTGAAGCAAAGGTAAACTGACTCTGCTTGAACTAAAACGTCTGTCTTTCCCTTCCCTCCAACTTTGGTGTTCCTGGTTCTCAGGCTTTGAGACTTGCACTATTGATGTCCTGATTCTTCAGACTGGACTGAATTACACCGCTGGCTTTCTGGTTCTCCAGTTTGCAGATGGCAGATCGTGGGACTTCTAGGATGCCATGATCATGTGAGCAAATTCTCACAAAAAGTCTCCTCTCATATCTATCTAGGTATCTCTCTCTATATATATCATATTGGTTCTATTTCTCTGGAGAACTCTGGCTAATACACTGGGGATGAGGACTTTTTGTATTGCATGTGTATGTCTTCTACAGTAAAACAGATGCTTTAGACCATATAACAAGGGCTATAACAGAAAATAAAAATATCCATGACAAGATTTTTAGTCTGAACTGTTGGGAGAATTATATGCCTCAAGAAATATATTTTCTTGCACTGATAAGAGTTGAATTAAAAGTGGAGCTACAGAGCAAAATGTTTCAAGATCATGTTTTACTACAGTTTATAGACTATGCATAACTGTGTAATATGCTACAAAATTCCTGAATTGTTGTCCAAATTGTTGTCCATAGGATAGAAACCTATGTTTAAGTCTTGTGAATTTCACTCTTCTTATTTTTGAATCCTTAAATTTGATTCATTTCTTAGTAAGTTAAAAGTTTCAAGTAAATTTTCAATAATAGTACAGAGATTCTCTATCAGTTATGATTAGATTCAACTATAAGTAACAGAGACCTAAAAAATAGTGGCAAAAGCAAGATAGACATCTGGTGCAGGGCAATATAAGGTGGAGATTAGAGCTCTGGGAATTGTCAGGGTCTAAGGCTTTCTCTTGCCATCTGCTCCTATCTCTAGGGTGTGGTCTGTATATATAAACTCCAAAAATGCATCAGTAACAACCTCAGGATACCCATAGTTCTTGATACCCAGAAAAAGAGCCTATTCACAAGACTACTGCACCAGCTCATGACGTCAGTGACATAGTGGTCTTGTACTGCAGAAGTGACAGCCTTTCTTCCCAATGTGCTTGTCATCACTATCAGCGTCACAAACTTAAGAGGTCCATCAGTGACATTTTATTAAAGACCTTACCGCATTCTTCCCCCATTGTTCCCTATTTATGAAAATTGCACCCATTGTTCAATCATGAAACCTGGTATTCCTTAATCTTTATCATAACCTACATATAATCTACCACCAATTCCTGATGATTTTTTTTGTCCTCACTTTAAATCAAAGTGGCCATTATTTTATATTCTTACTGGCCTTCCTCTCTCCACCCCAGTTTACAAACATCATGTAGAGAGATAACCTTATATAGAGATATCACTCTCCTGATTAATATCCTTCTAGACTCAGTTTTCCATGTGGAAGAATTTCCTAAATATGTTGTCCTGTCTGTGGCCAGTGTAGTATTTTCAAAGAGCAAGGTTTTGGTTTTGTTGAATCTCTTTATTCTTTCAGTTAATTAATTAATTTCTATTCTTAGATCTAATATTTCCATCCTTATACATTTTTTGCATGTACTTTATTGTCTATTTCTATTCTTTTAGTAATTCCTCACTTCTAATATGACTTTAAACATAAAATTACCTTCTAAATAATATTAGTTGAGTTACACAAGTTTTGTTAAAAATTACTTTCATTTTTAATTATGTCCTCAAAATTTATAGTTATCATAGGTATTTCATTTTTATCCATAAATTTTTTAATTTTATTTTTTGTAATTTCTCATGTACTTTTTAAAATTTTCTTGTCATTGGTATATTAATTTATAATTTTAAGGCAAAATATTCAAAGACTTTCGTAAGGTATTGATTTTTGTTTACTGCAAAATTCCCTAGCTGAGTACGTATCAATTTTATAACTATTTTAATATACTATTCACATTTACATCTTCAGTCCAGCTGGAAACTCTGCTTTGTGCCATGTGATGGAAACACGTTATAAAAATTTTTATATTGATAACCACTTGCCTCTGCATTATTCATACCTTCCAGTCATGGAACACCCCATGTTCTCCTTACAAACTTTTAACAACACCTCATAACATATACACTTGTTCTGAATATTCATAATCCTCTTTGCAGGATCTCTATCCAATTTCTTTATTCTATTTTCTTGCTCTACATGAATATTGTATTGTATTATATAATGTTGTTTTAAAATATTTGTTAATATATGATGCAGATGTCCCTTTAACTGATTTTTCAAAACATCTTATAGTCCTTTGTTTATATACATATACACATATATGTATATACATATGTGTATGGATACATATGTATACATATATAACCATATATGTATGTGTATTAATATTCTACATTTTAAATTCTGTCTTTGCATTTTAAAACTTTTTTTAAATCAAGGTGAAATTCACAAGACATAAAATTAACCATTTTAAAGTGAACAATTCAGTGGCATTTAGTGTATTTCTAGTGTTGTGCAACCACCACTTCTATCTAGATGCAAAATATTTTCACCACCCCCAAATTAAACCCTGTATCCATTAAGCAGTTGTTCCTTATTCTTCTTTCCCACTGACTCCTGGCAAGCACCACTCCTCATTCTGTCTCCATAGATTTAGCTGTTATGAATACTTAATACAGATGGAACCATGCAATAAGTGATATTTTGTTATCAGATTTGTTCACTTAGCATAATGTTTTTGAGATTCATCCATGCTATGCTATATATCAGTACTTCATTCCTTTTTATGGCTGAATAATATTCCATTGTATGCATATATCACATTTATTTTATCCATTCACCTATTGATAGATATTTGACCTAATTCAACATTTTCACTGTTGTGAATAGTGCTGTTTTGAACATGTATTTTTTTGAGTACCATTTTTTACTTATTTTGGGTATATATCTAGGCAAGGAATTGCTGAATCATATGATAATTCTGTGTTTAACTTTTTGGAGAACAAATTGTTTTTGACAGGAGCTGAAGTACTCTACACTCAATGTACTTAGGCGCAATTTCTTTGTATCCTCATCACCACTTGTGATTTTCCTTTTTTTTTTTTTTTTTTGATTATAGTCATCTTAATAAGTTTGAAATGGGACAGCATTGTGGTTTTGACCTGAATTTCCCTAATGCTAATGATGTTGAACATCTTTCCATGTGCTTGTTGGCCATCTGCATTTCCTCTTTGGAAAAAATATCTAATTAAGTACTTTGCTTATTTAAAAAAAAATTGTTTGTCTCTTTGTTGTTTAGCTGTAGATGTTCTTTGTATATTCTGTATGTTAAACCCTTATCAGTTACTTTGCATGATTGTAATCTTTGTAAATTTTTATTTGAGATTGTTGTGTGGCCTAACATATGATTTTCCTGGAGAATGTTCCATGTTCACTTGAGAAGTATGTTTATTCTGTGTTGGATGGAATGTTCCATGTATGTTTGTTAGGTGGAGTTGGTCTACAGTGCTGTTCAAATTCTCTATTTCCTTATTAATCTTCTGTATAAATGATCTTTCCATTATTGAAATTGGATGTTGAAGTCTCAAACTATTATTGTAGAACGTTTTCTCCTTTCAATTCTGTCAATTCTTCCTCATACATTTTGGGGCTATATTGTTTGGTGTGTACATATTCATAATTGTTGTATCAGTTGACCCTTTTAAAAATATATAGTGTCCTTCTCTGTGTCTTGTGAAAGTTTTTGACTCAAACTCTATTTTCCTGATATTAGTATAACCACCCTTTCTCTCTTTTGCTTAGTATTTGCATGGAATATCTTTTTCCATCCTTTCATTTTAAACCTGTGTGTGTCTTTGGATATAAAGTGAGTCTCTTGCAGACAGAATATTGTTGGATCATTTTTTTACCCATTCTGCCAATTTGTGTCATTTAATTAGGTAGTTTAATCTAGTTATATTGAAAGTAATCACTGTTAAGGAAGAACTTAATTTTCTCATATTACTATTTGTTTGTGCATGTCTATTTTTATTCCTCATTTCTTCTATTACTACATTCATTTATGTTAACTGACTTTTGTAGTATACCATTTGATTTTTTCCTATGTTATGTTGCATATTTGTATTTTTAGATACTGTCTTAATGGTTACCATGGGGATCAAAATTACCATCTTACATTTATAACAATCTAATTTAAATTGATACTAACTTAGCTCCAATAGCAAACAAAATCTCTTTGTGTTGTTGTTGTTATTGTTAAAATTACATCTTTATATAGTTTGTGCCCATCAACATAGATTTACAATTATTTTAATAATTTGTCTTTTAAATAATGAAGGAAATAACAAAAGGAATTACAAATAAAAAATTAAAATAATACTGGCTTTTAATTTATCTATGTAGTTACCATTCCAGATATTTTATTTCTTCATATGGCTTTGAGTTACTTCTAGTGTCATTTTATTTCAGCAAAAGCACTCTCTTTAGTCTTTATGTACTGCTGACAAACTCCATTGATTTTTGTTTACTTGGAATATCTTAATTTCTTCTCTATTTTTGAAGGATAATTTTGTTGGATATAGAATTCTTGGTTGACAACCTTTCTTTTTCTTCAGGCTTTTAAATATGTTACACCAGTGCCATCTGATCTTCATTGTATTTAAAGAGATATAGACTGTTAACCGTATTGAGATCCCTTTTTATGTGGCAAGTAATTTCTCTCCTGCTGCTCTCTAGATTTTCTCTCTCTCTCTCTCTGTCTTTGTCTTTCAACCTTTTGATTATGATGAGTCTTAGTGTGGATATCTTTGAATTTATCCTACTTGGAGTTTATTGAGTTTCTTTCATATGTAGATTCAAATATTTCATCAAATCTGGAAAGTATTCAGCCATAATTCTTCAACTTTTTTTTTGTTTTTTATTTTGTTTTGTTTTGCCTTTTCTCTCTCTTTCCCTTCTGGGATTCCAATAATGTGTGTGTTGGTACACTTGTTGGTATCCCACAGATCCTTTAGATGCTTTACTTTTTTTTCATTTTTTTCTGTTCCTCAGATTGAATAATCTCAATTGTCCAGTTTTCAAGTTCACTGATTGTTCCTTTTTCCACTCAAATGTGGCATTGAATTCCTCCAGAGAATTTGTTACATTTCAGTTATTGTGCTTTCATCTCTGTGATTCTGCAATTGGTTGCTTTTAATCATTTATATCTCTTTATTGATATTCTCATTTTATTCAGACATAATTTTACTTGTTTCTTTTAATTATTTGCCCATAGTTTCCTTTAGCTCTTTAGCATATTAAGATAGTTGATTTAAAGATTTTTGTCTAGCAAGTCCAATATACAGTCCTGCTCAGGGACAGTTTCTGTCAATTCATCTTTTGTCCTTTGAGTGGAAAATACTGTATTGTTTCTTTGTGTGACATAATTTTTTACTGTTGCTGAAAAGTGGATATTTGAATATTATAATGTCATAATTCTAGAAGACATAGTTCTTCTTCCCCAGGATTTGTTATTGGTGGTTGTTGAAGTCTTTGGTTGTCTTATTTGTTTTGAGACATTTCTAAACTCTTTTCGTCAAAAAAAATATTCCTTCTATGCTTTCATGTGTGTTCACTGAAGTATCTGTTTCATTATCTCAGTGATCAGCCAGTCACCTAAGAGAAATTTCCTTAAGTACCTGGAGCCAAATAGAAAAAAAGAAAATATTACTCTCCTGTTCTTTGCAGCTTGTCCTGCTAACTGCTTAGCTGGAGCACTGCTTCAGTATTAAGTGTGCTGCCCACAGATTCTCTTTTGTCTTCACCTCCTGCTTGCACAGAGTCCACAGATCTGCCAGAGGTGCAAGTCTAAGTTCATCTCAGATAATTTTTGAGCAGGTGTCCAGTCCTGGGTAAATGCATTACACTTTCTCTTCCAAGCCCTTATTCCATAAGAGATTTCCTCCTCTGCCTTCTCCTGCATAAAGTGTGACTGCACACCCCTTGCTTCATCTGCCATCTCTTGGCCCAGGTGGGGACAGGAAGTGGGTCTTTGAATCCTTTGCAGATACCACTGCTGCTCAGATATCTGTACCAGCCCAAGGTAGGGAGGAAGAGGCAGTACAACAAACCTCAACCTCTATGCCAGTTCCTCAGGGTAACACCAGACAAGTCAAAATGCACAACTACAGTAATTTAAGACAAGAAAATTCCATTGGTACTAGTGACCTGGCATCAGCAAATTGCCGCAGGATCTCAGCGTGCCATCTGGGGATTGCTGCCCTGCACTGGAATATAGTAGATGGTATGCAGGTGAATGAAATTGCCACAACACTCTCTTACCAAAACTCAGTCACCCTCTTCTCTACAAAGGAGTTCTATGGTTGCTGTACATTTTAGATTAGATTTCACAGTTCTAAAAATGTTGATTCTATAAGTGTTTACCAGCTTATGCTTGTTTTGTAAAGGGGCCAATTATATGAATGTTTCATCTGCAATTTTCTCCTATTTTTACTTCTTTGTTACTTTTTTAGATGTCCATTTCTGGTATATAATGGATGTCATTTTGTGTTTTTAATATTTTTAAGCTATACTTTTAATATGTCCTAGTGCTTGGTATATTAGTTCTTCTTTTATTTTTTATGAACATTTCCTCATGGTGTTTTTTTCTTCTTATTTTGTATTTATTTACTGTGAGATCTTATTCAGTGAAGTGGTTTTATGTGTGTGTTTAGAGGATCCTATATGGCTGGACTTAGGGAGTTTCTCCAGCTTTGCCACTGCCAGACTTTAAGTTTTATATAAATCCCTTAGCTTATACATTTTACCTTCAGATAAGCAATATAAATTCAGACTTCACACCAATTTAATGATTAAGACTAGAGTTTAGACTTTCCATGTTAAACTTTATTACTTTTTAACTTATAGACTTGAGTGTATCATGAATCTTCATTGTCTTTTTGAGCCATTAAGCAGACTTTTTTCTGGATTCCCGTAATGGTTCTATCTGTTATACAGGTGTCTCAGTTCTAACTTCAAGCCACATACTTTCTTTCATGGGTATTTAAAGCCATTACTCTGTATGACACAGTCCTATTCTTCCTTTGTAGCTCTAAACTGCCTCTTTGTTTCTGATACTAGGAACGTCCTTTTCTTTTTTGCAGCTCCAGAGTGCACTTTTAAATAATCTTGTAGTTGCACAGCATTTCAAAGATTTGTACAGCAAAAATTCTGCATAACTTTGCCCCATTTTTCCTGAACCTGAAATTTTCTCATTGACTCTCCAACCATTTGAATCTGCTTCCATCCATATCACTTCACTGGAGTTATCACTGTCATTTCTGACCTTCAAATTGTCAAGTTCAATGTCTTTTATACTTTCATTTCACTTATCACTCACCAGCAATTGGTACAATGAATCATTTTCTTCTTCTTGAATGCATTTGCATTTGCCTTCTTTGCCAGGATCTCCTATTTTTCTTTTACTTCTGATTGTCCTATTCAGTACTTTTTCCAGGTTCTCCTTTAATAATCTTTGGTTATTAACAGTTTTCTACAATTTATTACTGGATTCTCTTCATTTCTCATCCTGCAGTATATTTTCAGGTATTCTTAAGCAATCCTATAACTTCAGTCACCATATATATGCACATTATTCTTATTTTTCTTCTTTTTTCTCTAGTACAAATGTCCATATGACATTGACACTAAATGCTTTAGGGAATTTAAAACCAAATATTCCCAAATCCAAACACTTATTTTCCAGTTCTAAAGCTATTATTTTCCATCTTTCATTTTAGTAAATACCAAATTTATCTACACAGCTACTCTTGTTAGGGTCCTGAAAAAAACCATTTATACTTCTCTCTCCTTCATTCTTTCACTCCATCTTAATCCTTTGCAAAACTGGCTTTTTCTGCATTTAATATATATCTGATTTCATGTACTTTTTTTCCATCCTCATTGTTACTATTCATCGGCAATGCTCCATCCTTTCTCACTGAAGTAGTACAATATCTTCTTAATTGGTGGTTGTGATTACACTCTTCCATAAGTCATAACATGTCTCCTAAGATGAACCAGAAATGTCTTCCTAAATTGAAAACAGGATCCTACCACTCATCTGATAAAATTCAACAGTGGATTCCCATCGTATACAATAAAAGAAGAAACATAAAATGGAAAAAAGATAGAACAAATAGAAAACAAATAAAATGGTAAGCTTAAATCTTAGTATATCAATAATAACATTAAATATAAAAGATCTAAAAAATCAAATACAGACAAAGAATAGCAGAAGTGATTTTAATAATTAACCCATTATGTGCTGTCTACAAGAATCTTACTTCTACTACAACACGTAGTACTGAAACTACCAGATATGATTATAAAAAATGCATAATTGACTACTTCCTGCAACACTGAATACTTAATTTAAAAAGTATCATAGTTTTGAATATAAAAAATTAAAACTATAAAGCTTCTACAAGACAAATTACAGAATATCTTCACAATGTTGGTGAATGCAAAGATTTCTTAGAGAAAACACAACAAGCATTAATATGAATTTTTTTTTAAATGATAAATTTGACTTCATCAATATTAAAACTTCTGGTCATCTAAAATAACCATTGAAAAACTAAAAATGCAAGTTACATACTCAGAGTATATACTACACACACATGCAGATACATTTAAATCACACATATAGACATTTGATCAAAGGACTTGTGTCCACAATATACAAAGAATTTTTACAACTCAGTAATAAGGAGTCAAAGAATCTATTAAAAATGGGCAAACAACTTGACAGCCACATCACAAAGGAGGACATGAATGGCCAGTAAACACATGAAAATTCTCAACATTATGACTCATTAGAAAAGTACAAACTAATATCACATAATTATACTACTACAAACCCACTAAGATGGGTAAAATTAAGATTTATGGGAATTCCAAATATTGATGGGGATGTGGGACCAATCAAACTCTCACGCATTGTTGAAAGGCCTATAAAATGCACTAACCAATTTGTAGAAATTTTTGTAAGTTCCTCATATTGATAAATACATGTTAATCACATGGCTCAGTAATTATTTTTCTGTGTATCCTACACCTAAATACCTAAGAGAAATAAAATTATATGTTCACACAAAGATTTATAAACAAATGTTCATAAAAGTTTTATTCATAGAAGCAAATATCCAAACACTGGAAACACCCTAAATATTAACCAAGAAGACAATGGATAAACAAATTGTGATGTGTTCATACATTGGAATACAGCTCAGCAATAAACATAAATTATTGATATACACAATAACATAGGCCAATCTTCCAAAGAACATTGTGTTGTTTTTAAAAAGCTAGACACAAAAATCTTATACTTTACTATTTTGGTTATATGAATTCCAACAAGAGGCAAAAATAATCTATGGTATTAGGAATAAGAACAATGAGCAAGATTAACTGGAAGAGGGCATGAGTGAACTTTCTGGGTGGTGGAAATATTTTATATCTGGACTGTAGTATGGTGGTTAGATGAGTGTATACATTTATGAAAGCTCATCAAATTGTGCACTTAAGATTTATGAATGCATAGATTTCTCCATATATAAATTCCAGTATATACATACATATATATATACATATATACATATATATATGTGCATATACATATACACATATCACGAAGTTTGATGTTAAGCAGTCCATAGCGGATATGGCAATCCCAGGGATAGGGATCCCAGAGCCCTTTCTCTCCTTAGCATGCTTAACATGGACTTCCACTGTCAACATCACCTAGTAGTCACTCGACGGCTCCTGGAACGTCAATCTTCACAGTTCTTTTGCAGTTAGGAACATAGAGTAAAGGGGAGGGTAAAAACGGTGACTTCTATTATATAAGTACAGCTTTAAGACTTTCCTGGATATCTCATCAAAAAACTATCACTTACATGTAATTGGCTACTCTCTTCTTCTTTGAGAGAGGCAAGCAAATATAACTTTAAAAAATCTGAGCACAATGTCACTCCCAGCAACATAGCAATCCTATTAAGTAAGAAGAGGTAATGAGTCAAATACTAGTCTTTGCTGGAGCCCTCTCTCCCCCCACTGAGATTTTCAAATTTTCAAGCACAGCCTTTTCATATATATATATATATATAAAAGAAAATTTCCCCATCTCCAAAGATGAAAACCTCAAAGCCTCATCGAGTTTTTACTTTTATCTTTGAGAAGCAGTCCAGAATTTCTGGGTGATATAAACACTTCTTCACTGTGCATAGTTGTTGATCCTGACTTTTTTTTTTTTTTTTATCTCCTCCAAACACATTTAATATAAGGTGGTTGAGAATAAACAATATAAACACTATAATAGCTTCATTTGGAAAATGGAAGAGTGAAAAGCTCTCTTAAGTCACTAGCTCATAGCAAATGCCATCCTTGGATAAGAAATAGCAGACAATTCTTTGTTTCATAATTTTTTTATTGTGATTCGCCTTTGCAGAGAACCAACCAATTGATGAAGAATATTGTAGGCCAGACAGATTGAGACCTGGGGTAAGGTGAATGGCTAAGCTTCCAGTTGCGTTTTTTCTGTCCTCTTCTCTAGTGACACTTTTTTTGTTGTTCTCTTTTTCTTTTCCTTCTTTTTCTTTCAGATCTTAGAATTCTCTTTCTTCACTAAAGCCCATGAAGCTTTCTGTGTGCAGGTATGGTGATTGTTATCATGATTTCTGCCCCCTTCATGCTACTTCAACTCTGCCACTTGGTGGTCATAAATAATAAGAAATGGGCATTGGGGCTTCCCTGGTGGCGCAGTGGTTGAGAATCTGCCTGCCAATGCAGGGGACACGGGTTCGAGCCCTGGCCTGGGAAGATCCCACATGCCGCGGAGCAACTAGGCCCGTGAGCCACAGCTACTGAGCCTGCGCGTCTGGAGCCTGTGCCCCGCAACAAGAGAGGCCACGACAGTGAGGGGCCCGTGCACCGCGATGAGGAGTGGCCCCCGCTTGCTGCAACTAGAGAAAGCCCTCGCACAGAGGCGAAGACCCAACACAGCCAAAAATAAATAAATAAATTTAAAAAAAAAAAAAAAAAAAAAAGAAATGGGCATTGGACTTTTTTTCTCTTTCTGTTTCAAAGCATTCTCTGCTTTGCCTGTGGTAGGCCCCTATATTTATTTATTCATTTAACAAATTGTTGGATAGACCTTTTAAAGCAATGACACTCATCTTAGGACAGTGGGTATTTTTCCTGAGGTTCAAGATAGTGTACATCAGCTCAAGTTTCTCCTGGACTCAAGTCCAAATTAGTCAGTATTTAATGGGGTTTTCTTCACCATTCTTGATATGGAGCTTTGTTTCTTAATTTCACTTAAGTCAATTATTTATCTTTACAACTTTTGCTATTTTGGGTTACATTCAAAAGAGAGGAAAGAAACTCCTTTGTATCAGCTTTAAATAGAAGACATAAAAGTGTTCTCAGCACTATTTAAACTTTTGGATGGACAGGTTTTTACCTTCGTAACAGCAGGCACTCGCTGATTGGAGGCATGTCCATGGATTTCTGACAGGTTAAAAATGCCCTAATTGAGCCATGTGTGTGGTAATGGCAGCATGTCAAGTAAGCCACAAGGAAACTATTCAGAAATATATTCACTTAAATATTTTAAAGCACCTTACTTGCTCAAGAAAAATTGACTAAAACAAATCCCAGTGGGAGTCTCTTGGCTTACCTATTAAGTCTATTAATAAATATAGATTCCAGGACAGAATTGCCTTGTGGCTACAATAAGAATGATTGTGGAAGCACAGATTTGCATTGACACCTGGTTGACCTAATTCTCTTAGTTTATAAAAGAGGGTAACTGAAGGGAATTTTCAAGAGCTGAATACCTCTCCAGCATACATCTCATAACCACTTCTGTGACCTTCAGTGTGTTAATGGTTTTCAGTTGATTTAAATGTTTTACTGGAGAAAATGTTATTACACTGACATTTATTGTTTTTCTTTCTGCTAAATGATTCATTTTAGTTAATTCAGTAGATTCATTTTCCTCAAAAAAAAATAGAAAAATTTCTATTTTCCCAGAAAAAAAATTTAACAGATTTTTTTCTTTCTTCAAAAGTATATATGGAGCTTATGAATTTCACATTGTATTTCTAGGTTAAACAAAATTTTAATCCATACTATAAAAGATTCTGATAGAAAGAACATTAAACTTTGACAACAGTGAGAAGTATGTGAGCAGGAGAGGCACCACCAGAGCCATCTTTCCCTGGCCCTGAGGAAGAGGCCAGGGGCCAAATAACACTGGATCCAGGAATGGAGTGAATTTCTTTCTCATTTGATAGAAGCATGAAAGGTATGGATTAAAGATTTTCTTGACAGGGTCAAGAATAACAGCATTATAATTCCAGGGAATTCTAAATATTGTAGTGGTAAAAATGTTGTCTGATCAAGGGATTGAGACAGGCTATACCATAATGTGTATTTGTGAAAAGACCCTCAGTTAAGGTCCAAGGAAACACTCCAGAGCAGACCCCGAATCATTTTGTTCCAATTTTAGCATCTGTACCCACAACATCTCGTACCTGGCTCAACATTCTGATAACTCAGAATGCTTTCAGGTGCAGGTGTTAGAAATCCATATTGAACTACCTGAAGTTTCCAAATAGGATGGCCAGATAAGAGAATAAAGGCAGTAGTTGTAAGAGTTAGTATAACTTCCAGGAACTTCAAAAGCAGGAACCAGAGGCTCAAAGGTACAATCAGCTAACATCAAAACTACGAGGATGAAACTGCAATACAGGTAACTTACAAAGTGAAGGGAAGTATGAATCTCCATAAGACGTGGAGTGATGGTCAGATACAAAATAGGTGTTTACATCCCCAAGGCTGTCATCAAATTCTCACTAAAAACATAACAACAATTATGTTAAATTTTAAATAATAAAACATTCCTAAATATGTTGCTTACTTAGGAAATTATAATGAACTTGATAATTAGCATATATTATAGGAGCATATGCTGACATTGATGGTAATTGAACTGAATAATTGGTTCCTTGACTGCAAATTTCTTTCAGCAGAGATTAGAAACATTGCTTTTAGTAGTTAAAAATGGGTAAGATGTCAGAATAAAATGATTTTTGCTATGCTTATGAATTATTCAACAATGGAACAAGTATGTTTAGCATTTCCACTGTAAGATTAGTTTGATTAGCTGACAAATCCACAGCTGATACACATAGTAGATCATCAATAGTTCATGTTAATTACTAAGCTGATTGGGAATGACTTTGGGTGGTAATACATTTTCTATGGCCAGAAAACAGATTCTCTGCTGGGAGAAGAATCAGTCAAGATTAAATGTTGTCAGGAATTTGAGAAGATATGGAAAGAGGAAGTAACATTGGAATAAAAATCAGGACTAAAATAAATGATTTAAGGTGGCTGCTTAGCCACCTTATTGCTTTTCTTTTTCTTTTTTTTTTCTGGAGACAGTGGAAAATAAGGATTAAGAACTGCTTGGATTTAGTCATAACCCGACTACTTGTACCTTTGTAATCAGAGGCAAAATACTTAATCTGTCTTTACTTCATGAGGATCTCCTTCAAGGGTCTGGGAATTTCCATAGTCAGCATCTTTGCTGTAGATATCATTGTTGCAAGCACTTTCATCACAAACATTTCTACTGCACAACATTGGCCTTAAGGCAATTTTGCTGTAAAATGTAAAATAACAAAAAATAAAAGAGGGACATTAAAAAGAACATAAACGTAAAACATGAGAAATGAATAACAAAATTAAAAAGACTTTATTGCAGAATACAAAATATTTTAATATATTTAAAATGCGTGTAGAGTCATGGCAATACTGTGCAAACAACTGGTTTTATTTTGTGGGTTGTACCCAAGCACTTGTCTTCCAAGTCTGTCCAAGTTTTTTGTTCATAATTTGTTTCTCATGACTTCATCTCCTCTTTCAGCATCACACTTTCTTTTTTACTAACACTTCTTCCTTCATTAACAGAGGTATCAGTTTCCAGATACCAGGATGCGTATTTGTAAACTAAGCATTGTATTGGGTTGTGAAGCCGCTACACTGTTCTTGGAATATTGTCAGTTGTCTGTTCGTTGACATTCCAAATTTCTATGGGAAACGTGGCTTCAATTCTGTGCCTTCAAATCAACAAAGAATTTGCAAACTGTTATGTTATTATTTTCTAGTATAGTATGCAGTCCGGCTTTACACTTTCTTATTTCACACTTTCAGTAAGTTTTATTATAGTATTTTCTATCAAGTTGACATACATAGCTATCATCTACTATTTTAAGACTGCCACATCTACTGGTCACTCTATAACCATTCTGAGGGCTAAGATTTATGTAATATAAAAATGGGAATACGGGGTCAATGGAGAAAGGAAACCAGACTGTCAACAAATTGGAACCACACTTTCAAACCAAACAGTAAACTAGTTATTTTATCTGTTATGGCAAAATGGCATTATGGCCAATTAGTTACGTGGCGAAAATAGTTGTTGCAAAGTGTGCAGCAAAGATGCTTTTGGTGAAAATACTGAACATGCTCCTTTAATGCCCCAAACTTTCACCCTCAAGGATAAGGAGAAAAGCAAACCGTACCTCGAGGGAGACACACCTCTCTAAGTTTTGGGTATTAAGCAACAAAAAGCAGACTTGTTTTTACTCACTGTAAAATAGTGAAGCCCCAGCTCAGTGGTCCTCTGAAGGAGTGCTGCCTACCATGGGTGCGGGATTTGAGATGGACCTTCCTGTTACATTTGGGGAGGGGGAGACAAGTATGAGCATCGTGCTGACTCACCAGCTACTGTTTTTACCTTAAGTGATAAAGTCTTTGTTTCTGATTCAGGAAACTGTGTCAGTGTGAAACTACATATGGCAGGTTATTTTGTTAGCCTGCAGGTAGGGTAAAATTTCACTTTCTCACCCTTCACAATTACTGACAGCCACACCTTCTTGTGGTGGTAAAATAATAATAATTATTATTATCTTAATTGAGGAGAGAACACCTGTGAACTGAAAGAGGATGAACAATTTACAAGAGGGACCTGGAAAAATATGGCGGGACAAAAAGAGAAAATTTGGGATGAGATTATGTGTTTATACAAGAGAGAGAAAGAAAACGGTTAGCATTTGGAAAGAAGGGGTCTTCACGTAGGAAAATCTAAAGGTATGGGTAGCTAAGCTGCTGCATGGTTCAAGTGGGGCAAACTGTCACACTGCATGTACAAAGATGCAGTCTCCAGATACATGCACTGAAAGATCACCGTCCTCATGTGATGATCCCATGACATGTTATTGCCTTTGGTTAATGCAAATGCCTTGAGTGAAGTGATGAACAAAATGATGAGAATGAACATGTTTAGATTAGTTCGAGGGATGTATCACAGAAAAAGATGCATGAATACCATTTTGGTATGTCATAAAAATAGAAGACAGACCCAATTTTCAAAATAGGAGGAGTAGCATAAAAACTTTATTAAGCTTCCAAATATAAGTAGATTGGAATAGTCTATGGCAGGTCAATGATCTCACTCGGATAAGCAAGAAAAGCTGAATGAATTATGGAAATCATATGTGTAAAAGCATCAGCGAACCTCAGAAGGAACACAGACTAACAGGAATAAAATTCTACCGAAGGAAAGAATCTATTATCTGTGAGCTGTGTGTTTGCAGCTATCCTCAGAGGCACTTACCAACTGAGTGAAGGGCTAGACTCCGAGAAGTCAGCCTTTTCTCAGGACCAGGGATGCCACTTGAAGATATAAGAGATGAGAAAATAAGATTGGTAGATATTAATTTAATTATACTAATAATTGTAGTAAACAAAAAATATAAGCAGAAAAATGCCAAAATGTCTAGATACAAAATTGGAGATTACTAAATAAACCATAGTTCAGATAGGAAACTGTGGTGCAAGTATAAAATATATTTTGAATTGAATGATAATGAGATTAAAACATATCAATACTTTTAAGAACCAGCAAAAGTAGTTATCAGTTTGTGAATTTATGTAAGCATACATTTGAAAAGTATTACAACACTGTAAATCAATGATCTAAATTTCTAGTTTAAGAAACTGGAAAGAACAAATCAAACCTGAAAATTAAGTAGTCAAAATGAAATAAATATAAGAACAGAAATTAATTGCATTAAAATACGAGTAAAACAGAGAAAAATCAATAAGTGAAAAGTTGGCTCTTTGAAAAGATTAATAAAATCGATAAACTCCTAGCAAAATGCTTAAGAAAAAATGTAGAAAAGGTATAATTACCAATATCATGAATACAGAAGATGTAATCATGAGACAGTCCTGGGACCTGGGACCCTTTGCTGCAGTGCTTGCACTTGGACATACCTCTCTTCAAGCAACAAAATACAAAAAAACTATATGGGACTAAAAATGGCTGTGTGCATGTGCAGCTGGGGCAAATTCTGGACCCAAAAGATACAAAAAGACAAAAAACAACAACTGCCATTTCTGAAGAGCCTGGAGCAAAAACAGGGTGTCGGGAGCAAAAACAGGACACTGCATATGCCCCCTGCACACAACACCACCTAAGGGGTGGGCAAAACACCTAAGCCACCCCTCCGGCCCGACCCCTGGACACACCCCTACCCTTACCCCATATAAGGAGCAAGCTTTCCCCGTCAGGGAGCAAACAAGCAAGGGAACCTGTTGTCTGTTCTCACTCACCCCTGCTGCAGCAGGGCCCTTAATAAAGCCTTGCCTGAATTTCTTGTCTGGCCTCTGGTCAGTTTCTACTTGTTGGGGAAGGCCAAGAACACTGGTCGGTATCAATCATACTATATTAAAAAGGAAATAAGAGCATATGATGAATATTTTTTTTTTGATGAATATTTTTATAATAATTAATTTGACAAAATGTATGATACAAGCAGTTTTTAGAAAATAAATGCAACCTATCAAACATGAAATAAAAATAAGTTAAGATACCATACAGTCAAATATCAATTAAAGGAATCAATTTTATTATTGAAAGTCGTTCTACAAGTAAAACTGTAGCCCAGTTTACCTGTCTTGTTAATTTTTCCAATAATATATAGTACAAGTATCTTCAGTCTGACCCTACCATTTACAAAAGCTAGAGAGAGAACATTTCCTAAATCCTATATGAGATCACTATAATCTTGATGCAAAAACCTGGGAGAACATTTTTAAGAAAGGTACATTACAGCCAAAATCTCTTTCATAAAAATTTAGCAAACTGAATTTAGTAGTACATAAAAAAAAAGATTAAAATAATGAGTAAGTTTTTCCAGGAAAAAAAAAAAAGGTGTGTTAACAGTCAAAACCAATTCATGTAACTCACTGAATTGACAGAAACATTTCTAAAAAATTTTAGAAATCGTATTTAGAAAAAAGTCAATACAAAACCTTTTTATAAAATGGTATATATTCATTGTTTTTTTTTTTTAAATACATCTTAGTGAAACATGAATTGAAAGAAAAGTAAACTGCTAATGAGTATATTAAAAACTCTAAGGTAAGTATCTTGGTGAAATATTAATGATGAAATATTGAAAGTTTATCACCAAGATCAGAAATGACACAAGGGAAATTATTGTCACCATATCAATACATCATTTTACTGATGGCCTTATTCAGTACGATTAGGTAAGGAAAAGAAATGAAAAGCATAAAGATAGGAATGGAAAAAATCAAACTGTCCTTATTTTCCAATAACGTGTATATGTAGAAATTCCAAAAGAATCTATAAAATATTAAAATTATAATAGTAAATTTATTGAAATCCCTGTAAACAATGTCAATGTACAAGAATGGACAGTATTTCAATATTCCAGAATAAACAAATACAAAAAAAAACCCCAAACAAACCATGAGATATACTACAGATACTGTGACAGGGAAATTCTATAATCACAGTTTGCAAGACAGTATCATAGATGCCAGTTCTTCCCAAATGATCATAGTGTTTAAATAATCCAAGTCAGGATTCTTATAGAAATGTGTGTGTGTGTGTGTGTGTGTGCGTGTGTGTGTGGCATTATAGTTATTCTAATATACATGAAAACACAAGGGTGAAAAGAGTCAATGCAATCTTGAAAACCTATTTTCATGTAAAAACCTGCATGCAAATGGTTATCTCAGATTTATTCATAATTTCTCTAAATCTGCAGCAGTCAAAATGTCTTTCAGTGCCTGAATAGATAAACTATGATACATCCCACTGTAGAATATTATTCAGTGGTGGAAAGGATTGAACAATCAAGCTGTGGGAGCATTAGATGCATGTTGATAAATGAAAGAAGCTGGTGAGAAAAGAATACTTTTGTGTGATTCCAGATACACGACACTCAGGTAAATGAAAACTATAGAGACTGTTAAAAAAAGAGTGATTGCCAGGAGTTTGCAGGGGGATGAATATGTGAAGCCCAGGGGATGTTTAGGGCAATGAAACTACTCTGTATGATACTGTACTGGTGGATACAAGACATTATTCATTTATCAAAATCCATAGGACTGTACAGCACAAAGTGCTAACCCTAATGTAGGCAAATTTTAAAAGTTGGGGGATCCCTGGGGAAGATGCAGACTGTAACAAGAGAATCTAACTGTATGCAAAATGTATGAAACAACCACACTGACAAAGATGGTGGAAAGGTACTGATCTAAATATCTTTGGAAATTAGTGTAAGATGAAAGGCAAAAGGAATTGCACATACACACCATACTCTAGTTGATGAAGTTGTTTCCCACAGAGGTACGTGTTAACAACTCTGACATTGCTGTAGATGTCTGCAGGAATGCAACAATCAAGTAGATGCATGGCAGGTTTCTCACTATTGGAGTGAGAATTTGTAGTAAGAGAAGGAAGCTACAGTGATCAGTGTGATAATGAATTAGAGTGGAGACATCAGGATAAACTCATATTTAGGTTCATAAAGACACAGATGGTTACATATAGAAATATTTTACATATGTATATGTGATATGCATGGGTTAGTATACACATATATATTTTTTGCTCTATCAGTTAGGAGGGTCTAAAATAAATGACATTCTAGAGGCATCTAGAAAAATGTCTTGCACTGAGATGTTGGTTTCTAATACCATTCTCCAACAAAAGGAACCATGGCTCTTTGGAAAAAGGGCTGATTTTAGGATGGGGCCAATAAATACACAAGATGAGCCAGGGGCATATTAGTATAATAAATACCTGTGACTCCACACTGATGGGGAAAAAGAGACAACGCTCCCATGAAGAATAATAATTCCAAATAATACATGTCCTCAGGAAGGGAGTGACTTCCTTCCAAAGTGTACAGTGGGGAAGAGTCACTTTACTGTAAAGGAACCAGACACACACTACCTCAGCCAGGTGGTCAAGGCCAAGGTCAGTACTCCTCAATCATGTTGATAGAGCTACACTTGCAACAGTGTGATGAAAAAGGAGCTTTACCTCTCTGATCTTCCAACCACTAACCCATAACTCCAGTATTATTGTGAGAAAAACAGACGATTTCTAATAGTGGGCACCCAAAAAAAAAAAAAAAAAAAAACACCTAACCAGTCCTCCTCAAAATTGTCAAGGTTGTAAAGCACAAGGAAAGTCTGAGAAACTACCACAGCCAAGAGGAGCCTCAAGACATGACAAATAAACGTGATATTCTGGATGTATCCACGAACACTCAAAGGACATTAGGTGAAAGTAAGGCCATCTAAATAAACTATGGACTTCAATTAAGAATGAGGTATCAATATTAGTCCATTAATCATAATGAACCTATCTTATGTAAGACATTTACAATAGAGGAAACTGGGTGCAGTGTAAACTCTTCCAAAAAATAAAAGTCTATTAAGAAAAGGAACCAAATCCCTTGAAGCCTTAATTCTTTTCATCTATTTCACATTATCTTAATATAACCTTGCTTTGCTTCCAGTAAGCTGTGAGAAAATTCCATTAACAAGTTGATTGCCTTGATAGAAGCCCTGAGTACATGATTTTTCCCCTTGATGATAATCTGATATGCACCATGGAGTGCGATCATGGGGCACTGGTGTTTTCCTAGGCAGTTTATTGACTTATGCTTTCAGGGAGGGAGCAGAATGAGAATTCTTGTTACTGCAGAGAGGTGATTTTAAGAGAAAGCTTAAATTTTGTTTAATTTTACTTATAATATTGAACAAATAAAGTTTAAAACTTTTGTTTTAAAGAGATATATTATGTATGAATATTAATCAGATAAATAATTCTTAGTATCTCTGTGAAGGACATTAATTGTATGGTTTTGCCTTTTGTGTAGAACCATCATAAATGTCACAGAGGGCTAATGTAGTCAATGTTCTCTATTTATTATGTATATATATATGCATGCATGTGTGTATCTCCTGTCTACCTACCTACCTACCTATCTAGCCCTGCCCACACATCTATTTCTTTTTCTATCTACCTATGACAATAATTGAATGCCATCTAGTGCAAGATTTAAGACATCAAAAAAATAATTAATTGAAAACAAATAAACCCACTTTATTGGGTTACTTGAAACACATACAAATATATTAAACAAAGTAAATAAAATAGAGGTTTTGTATTTTTATGGCACTATATGGATGAAATTAAGTTTCTATCACATCTCATTTGCCTGATGGGGCTATAGGAAATTGTTCTATCCTTGTGCTGTATGAAGACTATCATACTGCATTCTGCATTTCATAATGCAGAATACTACATTGGCTTTAGTTATTGCTCTATTATAGTAAGTTACTTAGGTCAAGCTGTATTTGGCTCTTCTAAATAATGATTTTTGCAAAAATAGTTTGTGATAAAACAAAAACAGTTTCAATTATTTCAACATGATATTTGTATCAAAGTTTACACATATTTCTGTCTTTTGCTAAATTGCGCTTAAGTAAAATATCAAGTTTACATTTGTTCTAGAATATTTAAGTGTCCATTGTTCGCCAGACATAGACCCATACTGGAATTTATCATTCTTTTTTCATTATGGCCAATTCGATAAAAGAAATTAAAATTATTTGTGTCATGTATTTCTCACATAAATAGTTTATATATTTATTGGCCACATATTTTTCTTCTTCTGTGAATTGCTTTTTTATCTCATTGTGAATTATGATACTTTTATTAAATTCTGTTTTATGTATAGGATATTAGTACTTAGTCTTTATACACCTTGGAAGTATTTTTTGAGTTCCCATTTAAAAATAATTTTTTCATAATTCTGATTTTCTTTTCTTTTTTGCCTAAATGTTTCTTTAGTTCCCTTCCTCTCATCTTTTTCTTTGTTGTTGCTGTTCTTTAAAATTTTTTTTTTTTTTTTGCTTCCTTCTGTCAGGGGTGTAATATTTTAAATCGTCAAACTTATTAATATTTTAATTAAAGAATTATTCTTGGAGTCAGGCTTAGGAAGTCCTCAGTCATGTTAAATTATATAAATTTCCATCTGTATTTTATTCAAGTTTTCACATTTTTACACATTCACTTCTGTTTGAACACATCATGCTGTAGCACTTGCTGTAGTTTAAGGTATGACAATGTTATTAGTGATCTGGGAAACACTGCACTTTCCTTTAGGAATATACTTTCCCTAAACTTTGGAATATGAAAAGTCTTGGAATCTAGTCTGAAGGAACAGTTTCAAGAAGTAAGAGACATAAGTGATCTAAATAGTTATTTTTAAATGAAAGGAGAAGGATGATCATTTCTGCAGAGAGAAGTAAATTATTTTGAAGTTTAAGGTTACTTCTGGTGATCCAATAGATAGGGATTTATGCCCAAAAATGATAAGGGAGAAAGTTGATGAAGACGCTAATCTGAGTAAAAGACGGGTGCCAGCAATACGACAGTAGAGCAGGCTGTGTCTCAGGTGAGCGGATTGACAATAGGGGTTCCATTTGCTGGAGAATGGTGGTGGCAGGTAATATGCGATTTAAAGTTTACTTTTCGATGTTGTAAATCCCTTCTAATGCCCTGAATTCTTCTGACAAGCTTATTATACAATATCATTAATGCCAGCCTTTTATTAATTCTACATTTGATAACAAAAGAATATACACATGTAAGGTAATGAAGCTGAAGGGGCTGTGCTGATTACCTGGGAGAGTCTGCAGAAGCCTGAAGCCACAGTCTGGACAAAGGTCAGATATGATAATACAGGCGCTTAAGTGTTCTTTGGAAATCTCCTGAGACACACTGAAAGGAGCTGAGTTACTCAGCAGTCCAGCAGGATGTCACTCAAACAGATAAAAAAAAAAGGGAAACTCAGGTGAGGGTAAACTTTGACATTATTTCTAGCAAGAGACTACAAAAACAACAGCATTTCACTCTCTTCATGATGTTTATGTTACAGTGTCTATCTTACAAGGTGAATTCTTAAATGATTTAAGCACATTAAAAATACACTAGAGTTTTGGTTGAAAGTGTAGTCTCTCTAAATATTAATTGGGGGAGAATTTATTCATTCTCAATATTAATTCTTTCCATAAAAGAATAAGACAACCTCTCATTTTATTCCGTATTTATTTATGTCTCCCAATGGCATTTAGTAACATTTTCACATAGGTCTTGCACAGTAAACAGTTGTTCCTAATTATTTGAAATGTTTTAATACGATTATGAATGATATTCTTAATTTTTTAATCTGCTTTTCCACATAAGCTACGAAGGGTATAAGTTTTAATCTTCATTTTGTCATTTTCCAACTTAATTTTCTTTTTTTTTTTCTAGTTCCAGTGTGTTTCAGAAGATTTGTTTAAATCTTTAGTTACAAAATCATTCCTGTAGCAAATAATGATAATGGTGCTTACTCAGTTTTGATGAGTACATTTAATTACATTTTCCATACTCTATTGCAGTGGCTGAAATCCAAGAAAAAATGTTCTGTAGTAGTGATAACAACGAATAACCTTGTCTTTTTAAAGAGTTTAATGGTGAAGCCTGTAGTGCTTCAGCATTTTTTATGTTTGCTATTGACAATGTACCATACTAAGGAAGTAAAACTCTATTATTTCTTACATTGATTTTCTTATAATGAGAAGTTAAATTTTCCATGACTTTTTATTCATAGTAAACTAAGAGTTTTAAGAATTATCCCAGTTTTAAATGTATTAATTGATTAATACTGTATGATTACTCTCACAGTCTTTTAATAAATGTTATCATCCTTTATTATTGACTTAGATATAGGGAATCCTTCATTATACTGTATGTATTTCATGATTAAGGGCCATCATGTTCTTTCTGTGATTTTTTTCTTTCATCTGTGGCCATCATGACTATGCTAGTCTCATAAAATGAATTGAGAAAAAATTTTATTTTTTGTGTCCACAAAATCCAAAACATCAACTAAAATTTATTATAGTGGAAATTATCTGGTCATGAAAAGCTTTAGCTCACATCACCATCTAACCAGTACTTTTCTGAGACAGTTTTATAACCTTTTATTTTTTATTTTTATTTTTTTTTGCTCTGTTCAATTGTTTCAACATCTTGAGATAAATTTAGGAGCCATTAGAAGCCATTAGTTTTTATGGAAACTTACTGCAGAAAATAAAAACCTCAAAACATAACAATATACAAGCTAAACTTTTGTAAGTCTCAACTACTGATTATTCCCATATATTCTTTTTTAATTTTTTTTCCTTTTGGCCACACCGTGCAGCTTGTGGGATCTTAGTTCCCTGACCAGGCATTGCACCCAGGCCCTTGGCAGTAAGAGCATGGAGTCCTAACCACTGGACCACCAGGGAAGTCCCTCCCAGATATTCTATGTTTTCCTTCATTCAATTGTTTGAAGTTTATCCATTTTATTTATTTAGTTTAATAACCAGTCTTTGATCATTAACTGACACCAGATTTTCATTTTTCTATTTTTTTAAAAAATTACTGTTATTTCTCTCAAAGTTTATCATATTTTAGATTTTCAAACCTTCTTAACTAACCCTGTAGACTCATTTGTTTTATTTTTTAACTGTGAAAGCCACTTGTATTATAAGTTTCCCTTTTATATATCTTAAGCTGAATATCATTTCTCACAATTCACTCTAATTTGTCCACTGAATATGAAGAGTTACATTTGTTTATGATTGTATTTAAAAAACTGCATTACTGTTATGCCAACAATTGTGTCTTGAAGACTCTGGTGTTTTTGTGTTTCTAAAGTTCCCCTATATACCACAATTTATATATAGAACATTCTGTTCTTTTCCTCCTTGAAACTATTGTGTTACCTGAAGCTACAGTTTTCTGAGTGGATGTAGAAAATGAGGTAGACTTTCTTTGAAAACTACTCTGTGGGAGATAAATGTAATGTTTTCTGCTCTCTGCTCCATTACGAGGTCTAATTCTCCGATAGAAGGTTGGAAGATGAGCATGGGTAGAAGGTACAAGCTGTTTCTGCATCCAGTAAAGTTTCTTTATTTCAGATGTTTAGAGCTTTTTCCAAGCTCCTCTATGTGTAGCCAGATTGGGGTTGAAATTGACATGAGTGTAGTACTGACATAAATGTTGGTTGATGCCTTTTTGTACACTAATGAGAAAGAAGGGGGGAAGAGAATAAGGATACATATGTTGAGACATTCATCTTTGACAAAAGTGGATCTTTACTAAGATGGATGTAGGTTTTCTAATGCTAAAAATATTCCTCAATGTTTTTACACTATGATGTAATGGCTACCGACATATCTCACTTTTAAACTTAATCTTCTTAATTACATTTCCCTCTCACCTTTTTTGAGACTAGATAGTCAACAAAACCAACTCACTTCGAAACGTTTGAATTAAAGAAACTTTACTGGATGCGGAAACAGCTTGTACTGTCTACCCATGCCCATCTTCCAACCTTATATCAGAGAATTAGACTAGTCAACGAAACAACATATCAAACCCTGATTTGGAGAGTTTTTTGATTTCCATGGTGCATCTATTCCTATTGTGACTAATTTCAAGCTACCAACATGATATGCAGTAGCACACTGTAGTACATTATTTCCACCATACAGGTTCAATAGACATACATAACCCCAACAGCCCAGATAATAGTAAAACATAACATAACTAGGAAGAAAATTGTTTGAATATGCATTACTTTGTTTTAAAATAATTTATTTATGTTTTTAAATTTAATTTTCGATAAGACTATGTTTAAAAGTGGCGCATAACCTTCCTGAAAATGTAACTGTTGCTCATGTGAGTGTATATGAGTTAGCCATAACTCATCATTGATTCTACACTTGTCCTGATGTCTCAGTTCAAATAATCACAGCCCACCCCAGCCAGTGGTATATTCACTAAGTGCTCCGCAATGTGGTCCAGGTGATTACTTTGGTAAAGTAATTCACAATAAAAATAAAATGAATCCAATTCTTTCATTTCATTTATAAAAGAAAGTTACTCAGCCAACTGTTGAATAGCAGGCAATTGGGGAATAATTTTGAGCAGTGATTTCCTTTTGTCTAGGATAAATCTATGCCGATAAATTCTCCTTTAATTAAAAAAAAGCTCACAGCCAGTTTGCTTATATACAGAGAAAATAAAGTATAAGCATTATCGAGAAACAAATAACCAACACTATCATCACATAGGCAAGTCTCCTCCCAGCAAACAGAAAATAACGAGCATGAAAAGCATTGGTACACAATGCTGAATAAACAAGTGAGGGTTGACAAAGGGAAGTTATATAGGTATCATCTCTGTCAGCCAGGAGTATGTACGGGGATTATGGAGACTTTCAAATAACATTCCAGTATTATGTAAGTCTTCCTTTTCACCTCTTTGCTGTTTTTGGTTAGGTGTGATGTTATGATTAAGCAAAACTGAACAATGATTTGTCAATTAAATGCAAATCAAATCTCAATAAACTAGCATGATTGCAATTTTACTTCAGAAGAATCACACAGATGAGATTCCTCCTATGGTTCATTAACTGAGTGACCTAAATTTCAATGTGAGCAAGTTTATCGATGTGGGGATTGATTTGTCACCATACTGATACACGAGTTAAGTACTTCTTATAATGTATGTGTGTTGTCAACATACTCCTTGACATATATTTGAATATAACCAATGCAACAGCATCGTCTTTTCTAGGCAACCAGTTTCATTTTGAGAAAACTAAATTCAGGAGGGTAAGAAATCTTCAGAGGTTTGGTGCCACTCATCCTAGATGGTGAGTAAACCTGAACAATTAGTTTTAACAAACTGACCCAGAAAAGTCTCTACCAAATTAAAATTGTACTGAGGCATGTACATTTTAAAATTTTCCTATCTAAAGAGACATTGCTGTTAGTGGCTTTTTTCCTATTAATTGGACTTGTTTCCTAATTGTCTCTTTAAAACAGAATCATTCTCCTTCTCCATCACTAAATTTATCAATTAACCTTAATTGTCAATGAGAGTATTACTTCTGCCTTAGGGCCATTTCCTTGATTAAAGATATGTATTTTAGATCTATAATACAAATTGCATGGACTCCATAAACCTTATTTTCATGATAGCAAATTAAATGTTATTAGGAAGAATGTCTTTCTTACTGTTTTCCTACTTTAATATACCTTTTAATACCATATTTTTTATAAGAAATATCTGTCAAATATTTAAATTGGATTATTAATTTATTCTTATAGCTCTGGGCAGAGTTTAAATTTATAAGCAAATGTCACAACTTCTAAAGGTCTGAATTCATCTAGTTTGTTGAAGTGTGACCTTGTATTAAAGATAGTATGCATATAATCCCCTGGAATAGGAATGACATTCTCTAGTTATCTTTAGTATAATAACTGAACAGGAACATTTGAGTACTCATAAATGTATAAGACCTATTTTATAACTCCATAAATGTTTTATACAAGAGACCTTTACTATGTGTTATCATTCACTTTCAAGTTGATATCATTAAATATCAAGATTAATCCAAATAAATATTCCTTTGAACTTGTTGTCAAGCACTAATAAAACTAAAATTATAAAATATGTATGAAATAACATGCAAAGGAAAAAATTACTTCCACACCATCCCTGTTCAGGAAAAAATTAAATACAAGTTGATTCATTCTTATTTTGAAATCGCACCAGAAATAATAATTGTGCACCCTGAACTAACCCTATTTTTTATAACAACTATTTATAGAAACATATTCTTCAAATAGTACTTAATATTCTTTTTAGGTCTTCTAAAAGATACAGAACCATTTAATTCAGATCCTTTCCTAAACTTAATATGATCACACTCTGTTATTAAATCATCTTAATGGCTCTGTTTTTTAGGCTAAGATCCTTTAATTTTTCCTGTAGGTCAAACTGCCTCAACCACTGGGCTTTGGAACCACCCAGGGAAGGTCCTTGGTCTTATTTACCATCACTCTGTCTCTCATAACTCACACCATCCTCTCTGCTAATAGTAAACAATAAATGTTTGTATGAATGATTTCCAAATCAAAATGAGTACATTGCTTAGCCCCTATCATTTACTGAGCAAGGTATTAAAGATAAACATGATTCCTTGCAACTCAGGGCATTTCAGATATGAAGAGAGCATGTTTATAAACAACGAAATAACAGGAAAATACACAAGTCCCCGTGGAGCTCCAGGAGGGAAAACTTCAATCTAAGTGAGCTGAAAATGACTTTAAGATGAAGTAAGGTAGAGTTTGCAGTAAAATCATAGGAGGGAATTCTAGGCAGAGGTTTTATAATATTCAGTGACCAGATATGACATAGGCAGTAATTTCCTGAGAACCACAAGTGGTTTAGTATTCCTGGAGACCTAAATTAAGGGAGTTTTTTTATGTGTAGATATGAGTGTGTCATGGAAACACTTAGCTGGTCAATTGTTTTCATAGCAAGCACTTAATAATCCATCTATGTCCCCACTGCTAGGAAATGTTGCCTTTATTTTGCATCTTAATTTGTATCTATTTGTTTCTATATTTTGGGCTTTGTGTTAAACTCAATTAAGTTATCTGTCTATTCTTACACTATTGTATGCACATAAATTCCTGTGGCTTTATAATTAATTTGCTGAGTGAAAAGGTGTGAAAGAGGTTTGGAGTTGAAGAGAATGGGAAGATAGGGAATAACTTTTGCAGAGTATGAAAGGACTTTTTAGATAAACTTACATAACATGATTGCCGGTGAGGACTGAGACTGCAGCTAAGACCAAATGCCAGAAATCTAAAAATACATTTGTCTTAAGTCATGCCGTGTTCTCTCTTAGCCCCAAGAATTACAAGTGTATAAGCTTAGAAGGAAGATAGTCATATATACCCGATGTGAAAGTTTTGAATGTTATCAAGAAAGCAGCTGGATCATTGGCTCAAAGCTTCATTGGAGTGAAAATAAAGTCACAATTGGGATATTGTACTAGGTGAACAAAAGAAACATCTGAATTTACAATATAGAATATATAGGCGTGTAAGAGTAGAAAAGAAAAATGATGATTTTTAAGAGAACTAGATATTCCAGAATTAGTTTTCAGGGTCAAGGCAATTCCTAGTGAGGAAAAGGTCAAACTTTCAGTCATGAAGGTCAGTAAAGTAGATGGTATTTTTCGGTCACTTGAATTAAATAGGCCTAAGACATGAGGTTAGAATGTTACAAGTCCTTTCTTAAAAGATGTTAAAGAATTCTACCATGGTGAGAAATTTTGCTCTGAAACATAGAATTTTTTTTCCAGGAAAGGTGGTGATAGGTGGTACATCCAGGGTCAGAGAAATATGGGAGGCAGGAATGGAGAGTCATGGGGATGAGAGGAAGTTTAGTGGTTGCAGTTATTTCTGGAATGACCTAAGCTATTTAGAAAAAATAACCACTCTACTCCAGCCAACACCACAGAAAAGCTGGGGCCAGAACCCCTCAAATGCCAACAAAAGCCACATGGGGAACTTAGAATTCCACCCTTATCGGCTCTAACAAGGAACCCCTAGCCCATGCTGGGTAGTGTCAGAGAAAGTTGAATGGGGACCGAGGAGCTTCATCTCCACTGGGCAGTGATTAGGCTTCTTCTACTTCCTGCCTGAGGGGGCCGGTGGAGAATCATGGCTTTCACTGTCACTAGGCAGCAAAGAGCAACCCCACTCCCCAGTGGTACCAGAAGAAGGTATGCAGGAAGCAGGAAGAAAGCAGGCCCACCTCTCAGTGGGTGACAAGGCCCTCCCCATTAGGTGTCAAAGGAGGCCAACTGGGAAACCCAGACTTCTACCCACACCTTCCAGTATCGAGGTGGGTCTCTGTCTCCACCTTGCCATCCCCTGCTAGAGTAGGGTCCGAGCAAGGCCGCTAAAACAAAGGGCCTCAATAAGATTTACAGGTTTACAATGTAACACTAAAATATGCAGGTCTCAACAGAAAATTACTTATCATACCAAGAACAGGATGACCTTAAATGGAATGAAAATGACAGTCAATAGACGTCAATACCAAAAATGACAGAGCTGTTATACTTATCTCATGAAGATTTCGAAGCAACAATCATAAACTCTAAAATAAAAATTATAAATATACTTTAGACCAATGGAAAAAAATAGAAAGTCACACTAACTATATAGAAAGTTTCAACAAAGAAATAAAAGACATAAAGAATAAAAAAAAAATATTAGTGAAAATACAATAACTGTAGTTGAACTTCAATGGATGGACTAAAGAGCAGAGTGAAAAGGACAGAAGAAATAATCAGTGTCACATCAATTTAAATTAACCAATCTAAACAACAGATAAGAAATAGAAGGGTAGGATTATTACAAAAATTAACATTCGTGTCATTGGCATCCTAGATATATACAAAGATATGACATATCCTGTGTCATAAAACAAGCCTCAACAAATGTAAAGGAACTGAAGGAATAGAGAGCATATTCTCTAATCACAGTTAATGAAAATTAGAAATCAATAACAGAAAGATAAAAGGAAAACTTCCAAATACTTGGAAACTAAACAACAAACTTCCAAATAATCCATGGGTCAAGTCTCAAGGTATATTAAAATATACATCATACCGAATGAAAATGAAAATACAACATATAAAAATTTATGACATAGTTAAAGCAGGTTGAGAGGAAAATTTCTAGCACTAAATGTATACATTAGAATAGAAGGAAAGTCTCATTGATAATTTAAGATCCTGCCTAAAAATCCAAGAAAAAGAGGAACAAAATAAACCCAAAACAAGGGGAAAAATGGAAAGAATAAAGTTAAAAGTAGAAATCAGTGAATATGAATACAGAAAAATGATGAAGAAAATTCAACGAACAGAGCTGATTCTTTGAAAAGATCGATGAAATTGACAAATCTCTAGATAGACTGACAAAGAAGAAATCAAGAAGACACAAACTACAGAATTACCATATCTGAAACAAAAGAGTATTACTATTAGCCCTGTAAATATAAAGAGGATAATAAGGGACTACTATAGACAACTTTGCACACATAGCTTCTACAACTTCAATTAATTCCTCAAAAGGTACAAACTATCACAACCCACTCAATACAAAAAAGATAATTTGGATAAACTTATAAATATTAAGAAAGTTGAATTTATAATTAAAAAAAAAGAAATCTCTAAGATGAGTTCGTGTAACTGGAGTATTTTCGTAAACACTTAATTCTACACAATGTCTTCTACAAAGTAAAAGAGGAGAGAACACATGCAGACTAATTTTATGAAGCTAGTAATACCCAATACCAAAATAAAACCAAGACAATTCAAAACAAGGAAACAAACAAACAAAAAGTTACAGACCAATATGTTTCATGAAAATAGATGGAAAAATCCTTAACAAAATATTAGTGAATAGATATCAGGAACATATAAAAATCTTTCTGTATTCAAAATGATACAGTGGAGTTTACTCCAAAGATGCAAAACTGGTTCACATTTGAAAATCAAGTAAAGCAAATGCACCATATTAACAAACTATAGGAGAAAAATCAAATAATCATATTGATTGAGGTAAATACATTTTACAAAATTCAACACCCATTCATTAAACAATAACAACAACAAAACAAAAACGAAAACACAACCTCCTCAAAGAATAGGAATAGAATGAAACCTATTCAACTTGATAAAGAGTATCTACAAAAAGCTACATTAACTTTACACTTCATCATGAAAAGTTAAGTGCATTTCCCTTAAGATTGGGAAGTAAGCAAGAATGTTTCCTTTGCCACTTACATTCAGTACAGTGGTAAACATTTCGGCCAGTGCAATAAAGAAAGAAAAGGAAATAAAAGTCACACAGAAAAAAAGGAAGAAATAAAATTTTCCATATTTACATATGGCATGATTGTCTACAGAGGAAACCCAAAGAATCTACCAAAAAAATCTCCTAGAACTAAAAAATGTGTAAAAGTCCATAAGATACATAGTGAACATATAAAAATCAATCCCTTTTTGATAAACTGTCAATGAACACAATGACACAAATATGTAAAATGTGATACCATCTAAAATTAGTAAATAAAATACCTCAGTGTAAATCTAAGAAAACAAGTACAGATGTTAGAATTGAAAACTACAATATTTATTTATTGAAACTCAACATAATAAGGGTGTCTATTCACCCTAAGTGGATATTTAGGTTTAAAGAAATTCCTATCAAAATCTCAGAAAGATGTTATGTACATACAGACAAGATTTTTCTAAAACTTATATGAAAGGACAAAGGAACAGTAGGTAAAATAATTTATGAAAATAATAAATGTAGAAGATTAAATCTACTGAATTTCAAGACTTACTATATAACTACACAGTCAAGCTTCTGTAGTAGTCACAGAGGGATAGACACTAGATTGATGGAAGAGACTAGAGAACTCAAAAATAGAAACACACAAATACTCCCACATGATTTTTGACTAAAGTACAAAAGCATTTCAGTGGTGGGAGGATAGCCCTTCAACAATGGTGCTGGACCAATGAGACATCCATGGGCAAATAATGAACCCTGTCCTGAACCTCACACCTTATATGAAAACTAACTCAAAATGCATCACATACTTCAATCAAAAACTTAATTCCTAAAACATTTGTAACAAAAAACTTTGGAGAAAATCTTTAGGATGTAGGGCTGGGTAAAAAATTCATAGACCTGACATCAGTGTGCATAGCAAAAAGGGAAAAGTTGACAAATTGGACGTCCTCAACTTTTAAAACTTTTGTTCTGCCAATACCCTGTTGAGAAGATGACTAGCTCTACACTGGGAGGAAATGTTTGCAAACCACCTATTTGACAAGGGGCTAGTGCTTAGAATATATGAAGAACTCCCAAAATTCAAGAGTGAAAAAAAAAATAAAATAAAATAACCAAAAGGGAAAAAATTCATGATGGGATATTTTGTTGAAGATCTTCAAAGATGACAAATAAACACATGAAAAGGTATTCAAAAGAATTCATCATTAGGGAATACAAATTAAAACCCCAAAGATATATAGCTATAAACTTATCAGGATGGCTAAAATAAAAAATAGTGGCAACACCAAATGCTGGCAATGATGCGGAGGAGTTGGATGACTCACACATTGCTGGTCGGAATGTCAAATGGTACAGTCACCCTAGAAAACACTTCGGCAGTTTCTCACAAAACTAAACGTGTAGCAAACATGTCCCAGCAATTTCACTCCTGGGTAATTATCCCAGAGAAATGAAAGTTATATTCAAATAAAATCTGTACACAAGTGTGCATAGCAGCTTTTCTCATAATAGCAAAAACTGGAAACAATCCAAGTGTCCATCAACTGGTGAATGGTTAAACAGACTGTTACATTCATGTAATGAAATACATGAAATGAAATTTAATAAAAGTAATAAATTATTGATCTATACAACAACCTCAATGAACCTCCAAGAAATCATGCTGCATGAAAAGAAGCCAATCCCAAAAAGTTGCAAACTGAATGATTCTATTTGTAGAGCATTTCTGAAATGTCAAAACTATAGAGAATATTTATAGTTACCAAGAGTCAGAGGTAGGATGGGAAAGTGAGGTGGGTATGATTCTAAAGGGGCAACATCATAAGGAATCCTTGCGGTGATGGAAATGTTCTGTATCTTCAGTGTATCAATGTCAGTATCCTGCTTGTGATGTTATAGTATAATTTTTCAAGTTGTCACCTTTATAGGAAACTGGGTGAATGATGCATGGCGTATCTGTATTATTCCTTACAACTGCATGCAAATCTACAATTTTCTCAAAATAAAAAGTTTAAACAATTGTATATATTCAACTAGATAGCTGTTACTTTTTAAATGACATTATGACCTTCCTTATTCCCTTACACCCCACACACTCTCAGAGCCCTATCCTGCCTTACTGACATCAGCCAATGCTGAGCCATGGGTAAATTTCCCAGTTAATGAAATATATTTGTTTTCTAGAATCCATTTTGTGCCTCATTAGCTATGCTACTAGGAAATAATTTTGAAACATTTCCTTTTAGAAATACAACTTGTAGAAAATTAAATAAATTTGTGTGGAATTTATCTCTGTATAGCATGGAGCTAAATAAACTACTTTGTAACATGAGCTGAACAACATGAGGTTGTTTTTCCCCACAGTCATTTAGAGTATGACTTCCAGCTCTTCAATTCTCTATGGCTCCAGTAATTCATCTCCTTATCACAAGCTAAGCTGAGCCATTTGCCACACATTAATAAAAAGATAACAATAGTGGTAGCATTAAGGATGTACAACTATGTAATTAACTTTGAATTGTTAGCACCAAAGAGAGATGAAGAGTTATATTCATTGGGGAAGTAAAAATAATGGCTGTCTCTTAATTATCTTAGAGGTTGTATAAATGCTTGTAGTGTCTTTTCAAATTAATAGAGTAATATATAAAATATTTTCAAGTTTTTATTGTAGTAAAATTAAGTATTAAAAATAATCTAGATTTAAAGGATTTCCCTATGTTGTTGTTTGCTGGGTTTGAACTACCTGGCTAAGATGATATCTAAGTCCTTGGCTTATCATTTCCCAAATTCTTACTAAAATATGCTTTAAAATTGGGTGGGGGTGGGAGGAGATGAAAGACCTTAACATCAAAACAAAGTATCAGCCAATTGATAATCTGAGCAAATTTCCCTTAAACACATGGCATATTTAACTGAAAATAAAATCACAGCAACAACTGATGCTGACAAAATCTTCACCACTCAGAAGTAAACACAGTGAGCACTTATTTTTTCACTGCTCCCTTCACCACCGTCCTACCTCTAAGTTTAGAAATCAGGGTGTGTTCCATCTAGAAAACCAGAAAATAGTATGAACACTGTTTTTGAGTATCCACTCACTCTTAAAATAGTTTCCTTCTCCCTTCACATGCAAAATTACAAATCCTCTGAAAACAAGGGCATGAGAAGCAGGTTTCCAAAAAGCAACACTTAGTAGAAGAATCACGGAGGAAAAGGTTGGTAACTGGGCTTGTTTAAAATAGCTTTCTGGAAATGGCTTCAAAATTTTCAAGGCTGCTAAGGGTGGACATGGTGATGTCTCAACACATCAACTCCATCAAATTGGGCTAAGTGATTATAACCACTCCTACCCCTAATCTCTTTATGTCAGAAGGATAAACGCTCTTAATACCAAAGCAGAGGTTCCTTCCCCTCTATTTGCAGACTCTCTGAAGATGATAAAAGGACTTAAAAACAATCATGAAAATATCCACATAAACCAAAAAATAGTAAACAAACACAAAATCATATAATAGATTTCATCAGTATTGCTAGGCAAAAAAGGGACTAGTGTCATATAGAAGCCAGGTCATTTGAGGAATATTTGGACAGCAGGATACAATTGGGAAAAGGGTGACAATGTTGACCAGTCTAAGGTTTGCACCAGAAAAATAATGTGAAAGGCATTTGCAGAGATTATCCATACTGGCTACATACAGAACAAGGGGGGCAAAGAAAGTAAAAATCTTGGGAATGAAAATTGAGGTGGAATGAAAGGCAAACTAAGGACACTTAAAAGGTTTCCAAGGAAGACTTCAGCCTTAATTTTAAGAAGTATAATGAAAAAAAATCTGATTCAGAACAGCTGCAAACCAGAATATAGTTTTAAAGTACCAATGGTACACAAACAATAAAGGGAAATTCCAGTCAAAATCTCAATATAGTTTTCAAAATCTCCAAAATGACTCTAAAATTTACCCAAGAAAAAGTGCAAGGAAAAATCCTGAAGTAAAAATTAGTACATATTTTGAATATATCACATCATGGTATATTTGGTGTTTCATGACATTTAATAAAACATGATATGGATTTTTATTATGAAAGAAAAAATCCTAGTCCAATAAGACATGATCTGAAAGTTTGGTGTAACTTTAGATTTATTAAACAGGTTATAAATAATTTCATGGAGTCATAAATCATGATTACCTCAAGAAGTAATGGCAATTCATATATTTTGATTATTGTTAATTATTTAAGGTATAAATGCTTTTGTGATAAATACATGTTTCCTTCTACCACATTATTCTTTTTTCACCTTAATATGAGTATTTGATTCAAGGACATAAAGTCTCAGGAAATATTCTACAGGGTCACAAAGCAACATTGTTTCCTACTGTGACTTAGGAGGGTGACCCTGACAAATGGGAGAAGCTGTATCATGGAAGAAGACAGAGAGGGAGAGACCAATTTATTTGAAGTCTCATACTACAGGCAGAATTAAAGACCACCTGAACACCACCCCCAATAGAAGACAAATAAATAATTACACAGACACACACACAATACACTATTTAAGTAATATACAGCTATTTGAAAAGATGGAGTAATCTTTTTGAATAGTTTATTTTATAAAGCTCATGTTATATAATTATTTTATTTATTCTCACTGATTACTTTTCGTGGCTTACTGTATTTTTATTTACCAATTCCTTTAACTTCATAAGTTTTAAATATATCTAGAACAAAAACACCTAGCATAAAGAATTACTATAAATGACCCATATAATCATTCTTCAGGTCAAGAACTAGAATTTACCAGCACATCAGAAGCCCGTGATGTGTATATACTCTGATAACAATAACTCTCCTCTCATTTCCTTAAGGTAACTGTTATCTTTACAATTTTAGAAGTTGTTTTTTCTTTGAAACAATTATTTTTCTCTTTGAAACTTAATCATCTTTGTATTCACACCTATACACTGCTGTTTAAAGTTCTGTTTATAAACAAAAGACCTGGGAATATTCAGGATATTCTGGTGTATCTGGCATCTTTCACTCAACATAATGTCTTAAGTTTCAGAGTGTTTTGCAGACAGTCATATTTTATTCACTTCCATTGCCTAATATAATTTTTGTATGAATATACCATAATTTCTTCATGCATTACACATTAATGGATATTTTGGTCATTTCCTGGTTTTGTACTTTAAAGATAATTCTAAAATAAAATTTAAATCCACATATTTTGGGGCACACATGTACACATTTCTGTTAAATATATATGCCAAAGAGAAGAAACATTGACATGTGAAATTTATGGCTCCTACTTTAATAGGTACTAAGTTCATTTCCAAAATGATGGCATCCATAGGGATGCAACACGTAGTACTTCAGTCTTTTTAATTGTGGATATTCTGTATACTGTGCAGAGGCAATTATTTCATTTTAGTTTTAGTTTGCTTTCCTCTGATTATAATGATTCTGAGCATCTATTTTATAATTTTGTTTTCTACTTGTATATCTCTTTTGTGAAATATCTGTTTCAATCTCTCTTATTTTTCTACATCACTATGTATCTTTTTATCTTACTGATTTGTAGATGGTTCTTCATAGACTGTAGATATGATCTCAGTATCAGAATACACATACAAAAGATCTTCACCACTTTTGTCACTTGCCTTTACTATCTTAAAATTGTATTTCGATAAACAGAAGTTCACAATTTTAATGTATTTAAATACACTATTTTTCTCCTTGAATTTATAACTTTTTGTATCTTATTTAAGAAATTCTTGGAGGGGTGGAAAGGGAAGGATTGGGAGTTTGGGATTAGCAGATGCAAACTATTATATATAGAATGGATAAACAACAAGGTCCTACTGTACAGCATAGTATATTCTGTACAGCACAGAACTATATTCAATATCTTGTGATAAGCCATAATTGAAAAGAATATGAAAAAGAATATATATATATATATATAGATATATAACTGAATTACTCTGCTGTACAGCAGAAATTAACACAACATTGTTAATCAACTATACTTCAATAAAATTTTTAAAAAAAGAAATTCTTTTCTACTCTCCATTTTTTTCTATGTCCATGAAGACATAATCTTACATTATCTTCCAAAATTGTTATTGTGTGGCTTTTCATAGTTCTGACCATGACTCATCTAAAATTCACTTTATTTATGGGGTGAAGAATGGGCCAAGTTTCATTTTACCCTATGTTTTTGCAATTAAGCTAGTACCAATATATAAAATGATTGTCTTTTCCTTAATGTTCCTCTGTAACATCTTTATCATAAATCAAGTTTCAAATGTGTTAGTAAATATAATCCTGGAAAAATACCAGTTTTTGTCTTAACTAATGTAACTTTTTAATTACATTTTAATTTTTATATAGTTGAAGATTCACATGCAGTTTGTAAAAAAATAATAAAGATGCCATATACCTTCATTTATCCAGTTGCCTCTGAAGTAACAACTGGCAAAACTGTTACAGTATCACAACCAGGAAATTTACATTGATACAGTGAAGATAACTTTCCATCATCACAAGGATTTCTGCTCTTGCCTCTCCCCAGCCACAAACATCTTCCTTCCCCCACCTCATCTCTATCATCCAGGGACCACTAATGTTGTCCATTTCTATAGTTTTGACATTTCAAGAGTATTATATAAATAGAATAACTCAGTATGTGACCTTTGGGGATTGGATTTTTCCCTCAACATATTTTTACAGAGCTTCACTGAGGTTGTTACATGTATCAACAAGGTATTTATTTTTATTGCTAAGTAGTATTCCATGGTATGATACACAGCAGTTTCTTTAACCATTCACCTGCTGAGGAACCTCTGGGGCCGCCAGTTTTAAAGTGTTATTTTTTAAAATCTACAGTGAACATCCTTGTATAGACTTTTATGTAAATAGAAAATTTCATTTCTCTGAGATAAATATTCCTTGATCATGTGGTAGTTGAATGTTTAATTTTATAAGAAATTTCCAAACTGTTTTCCAGAATGTGTGTGCAATTTTACAGTTTTACCAGCAATGTACGAGCAATCTTTTTTTTTTTTCACATTGTCACCAGTATTTGGTGGTATTAATATTTTTTTTAATTTTAGATTTTGATTTTATTTTACTGTTGAATTTTAAGAGTTCTTAATATATCCTAGATACTATTCCTTTGTCAGATAAGTGGTTCGCAAATGTTTCCTCCCAGGTTGTGACTTGTATTTTCATCCTGTTAATGGCATTTTAATTTGGTGAGGTCTGATTTATCATTTTTTTTCCTTTTATGAATCATAATTTTAGTGCCAGGTCTGTGAACTCTTTTTCCTAGCCCTAGATCCTGATGATAGTCTCTGATTATTTTTTGACCTGAAAGTTTACTAATTCAGTTTTGTGTGTAGGTCCATGATTCTCCAGAGAAATGTCCTCAGTAGAATATGGATATATAAAGAAAGAGACTTATTTTAAAGAATTGATTCCCTCGGTTACAATGGCTGGAAAGTCCAAAATCTGTATGGTGGGCCATCACCCTGGAGACCCAGGAAAGAGCTGACATTGCAATTCAAGTCTGAAGGCTTCTGGTGCAGAATTCCCCCTTGCTCAGAGGGGGTCAGTTTTTATACTAGGTAGACCTTCAACTGATTAAATGTGACCAGCTTACATTATCGAGAGTAGTCTGCTTTACTCAGCTTTTACCAAATTAAATGAAAATCTCATCCCCAGAGCCCTCATACCCAGAATATTTGGTGAAATATCTGGGCACCATGGCCCAGCTAAGTGGATACGTAAAATTAAGCATCACAGAACTGCTGCATTTTGAGATAATTGTTGTATAGAGTATGAGTTATAGGTCAAGTTTCTTTTTTTTTTTTTTTTTCTCTCCTGTGGTTATCCAGTTAGTCTAGCACTGTCTGCTGAAAAGGCTATCCTTCATCTTTTGAACTGTTTTTTTTACCTTTGCCCAAAATCAACTGGACATTTTACATGTGTCTTCTGGCTTCTTTGTTCTGTTCTATTGATCTGAGTCTATACCTCTGCCAATTACACAAAATCTTAATCACTGAAGCTATATAATAAGTGCTGAAATCAAGTAGAGTGATTCTCTACTTTATTTGTATTTTTCAAAAAAATTTTTAATCTATTCCAGCTACTTTGCTTTCTATATAAACCTTAGAATAATCCTCTGCCTATGTATAAAAAAAAAAAAAGGAAAAACTTTAATAAAAGTTGCAATAAATTTCAACATCAATTTGATCAATTTGGGGAGAATTTCTATCTTTCGTATGTTGATTCTTCAAATCCATGATCACAGCATGGATCTCCATTTATTAAGGCCTTTTATTTCTCTCATCTACTTTTTGTAACTTTCTGTATGCCGATCCCTTACATGTTTTGTTAAGTGTGTACTTAAGTATTTCACATTCTATGGCATGGTTTTAAATTGCATTGTGAGTCTAATTTTTGTTTTTATATGTTCATTACTAGTATACAGAAATGTGGTTGATTGTTGAGTGTTAATTTTTTATGTTGTGAACTTTTTGCACACATGTACTAGTTTTAAGGGTTTTTATTTTAGACGCTGTTATGAGCTGAAATGTGACTCCCCCTCAATTCATATGTTGAAGTCCTAACCCCCAGTGCCTCAGAATGTGGCTATATTTAAAGATAGGGCCTTTAAATAGGTGATAAAGATAAAAACATGGTCATTAGAATGTGCCCTAATCCTATCTGACTGGTGTCCTTGTAAGAAGAGATGAGAACACAGCCACACACAGAGTAAGGCCATTTGAGCAAAGAGCCATCGACAGGACAAGAAAAGGGGCCGCAGAAGAAACTCGTCCTGCTTGGGATGATTGTAGCCTCCAGAATCATGAGAAAATAAATTTCTGCTGTTTAAGCCACCTAGTCTGTGGTACTTGTTTTTAGCAGACTTAGTGAGCTAATTCAGATGCTTTGGAATTTTCTACATACACAATCATGCATTTGCAAATGGAAAAAACAGAGATGGTTTTTCTACCTTCCTTTCCAAGCCCTGTCACTTATTTCTTTATCTTGCCTTTTTGAAGTGGCTAAAAGTTCCAGCATTACCTTGAAGAACAGTGTTGTGAATGGACATCCTTACCTTGTTCCCAATCTAATGGGGAAAGCATTTAGTCTTTTGTTGTTTTTTTATTTTTTTAGAAATATTTTCTATGCAGCATGTTGATCTTCTATGACGTTTTCTATAACTAAAGGTTCTGATACTAACTTTCATTTTGTTGGATTTTGAAGATGTCTTTTACTTTTTGTTGCCCACTCTTCCCTCTAAAATAGCTGAACAGAGGTTCTAGTATGCCATGAGAGTGATTGGTTTCTCAACACCATGGTAAGAAATTCACAAGGTTCTCATAGTAAGAACTATAATGTCCTTCACTTTTCCCTCTCTGTACAGGCAACAGTTAATGCAAATATAATTTATTTAAATAATTATTTACAACACATATTAAAGTCAACCAACATGAAACACCTCACCCCAGAGAAGGTACTACTTGACTGAGAACTTCTTAGATCTGATAGAGAGTAGTATGGTAGATTCCTGGCTTTCCTGTAATTTCCTCTAGTGTGTTTTTGTTATTATTCAGCATGAGAAAAACAGTGTCATTCTGAACTGGCGAAAAGAAGCTATACCATAGAATAAATGAATCTGCTTACCTCTCTCTACTGGAATATACCAGCCTGTTTTTTTCCTAGAGCAGTGATGCAATTGAATGGTCAACTCTTTTATTCTTGTAAATCTTCTCCTTTTTCAGCTAAAGGCTTATTCCAAAATAGTTTGTGATACTAGATTAGAAAATGAACCAATGTCTGTTGGTTCTGATTGTGGGTCAGAATATATCTGCTCAAATACAGAATTGTTGATATACCCTGGCTTTCTGCTATGTTTGTGTATGTATGAAAAATGCAAGAAAGAAAGACAAAAAATAAAGCCGAGGCTCTAAGGGAGTTTTTCTCTTTATAAAACTTCTGTTAATCTTATAATATTAATTTTATCAATAAAAAATATCTACTGCCAAACAGGTACGTTCAAATTCATATACTAGTCTATTCAACAAACACAGAGTCCAATAAATAAATATGCAAACAAATCGTATATGCCCAGAACTATGTAAGCTGCTGGATACACAGTAATGAACAAAATAAAAATAGTCTCTTCCTTCATGGAGCTTAGTTCTGGTGTGAGAGACAGTCAGACAACTCTAAGTAAACAGAGAGTGTAAAACCACAAATCGGGGTAAGTGCAGTTTCTTTAAAGTCAGGTTTATTGAGGTATAATAGACACAAGGTAAAATTCACACTTTTTACATGTATAGTCCGATGAGTTTTGATAAATTCATACCTATACAACCACCACCACGTGATAGGTACTATTTTAAGTGATAATTCACTTATGCTGTTTGGTCTTGCTTGTGTATATTTCTCTAGTAAATTATTAAATTTATTAATAATTTTTTCCAGGCCCTTTCTAGTTGCTGTGGCTTTATGGCAGCCAGCCTAGTTCCATGTTTGGAGAAGATGCACTTGCAGATGTCAGCACTGAGATGCCAATCTGAGAGGAAGTAGAGAATCCTGCTATTGGCCACATAAGAATTCGTGCAGTCAGGAAACAACTGCTTTTTTTGGAGATCATCTCTGAACTGAACGAAGAGAGGAAGAATTTATGTCTTTCTAATATCTCTACATAGTATACTCTGTCATACTAGGGTTTTGTGCATTAACTTAAATACATTTAATAAGAGTATTCTCTGAGTAAAAATATAACTTTTGCTTCATCAAAATTGCCCACTTTGGGGGCCTATCATTCTGAATGATTTGCTTAAAATCAGATTGATTCCCATGAGGTGTTTTTGAAACAGGTTCTCTAGAGGTTTGTGAAACCCAAGCTACAAATCTAGTGACTATTTGTGAATCTAGTACTAATGGTCCTTAACCAAGTAAAGTTCAGTGTGTCTTTTTTGTATATTCTGTTTCACTGACCATGTGGTGACAGGGAATGGGGGCTTGGTTAAGATGGAAAAACCTTCTGTTTTTATGTAGTTTTGATAATTATAAGCATATTCATTCTTCTTTACAGGGAATGACTTTAAGACTTGGAATAAATTCATCATGTCTCAGAAAAAAACTAGTATGTAAGAATTTAAAAAAAAAGGTCTCTGCACGTTTACAGTTGGAATCTAGGTATGAGCTTGTTGGGCTTCAACTTTGTGCTCTTTCTGCTTTATGTTCTCCAGAATCTGAGCCCTGCTGAGCACATTCCAGCCAATAATCCATAGCCTTTCCCTTAAATCAAGATTGAGTTTAAAATGATAGTTTGTCTCTTTTGTCTTAAAAGTTCCGTATGCTATTCTCAATATATATACATTATATATAATATTTCTCATATCTACCAAAACCATTTTCACAGCACAATAAACAGATCTATTCCTAAACCTTTTGTTGTTATCTTGTCTTTTACGGTCAGTTGTGATATTAGTGATAGCTTTCTCTTTGTTTGTAAATGTTCCTTATCAGGTTGATGAAATGCCACTCTGTTTCTGTGTTAATGAGAATTTTTATAATGGATGGATCTTGGATTTTTTCAGACGGTTTTCCTGCATCAATTTATTAAATGATGTGATTTTTAAGCCCATTGATATGTTGGATTAGATCTATTAACTTTCAAATGGCCAACCAGTCTTCTATCCCTGAAAAAAAAGGCATTGGTCATTGTATATAATTGTGTATATATATATATATATATATATATATATATATATATATATATATATATATATATATATATATATTGCTGGATTTGATTTGCTAATATTTTAAGGAATTTTATGTTTAAGTTCATGAAGGATATTGGTCTTTAGTTTTCTTTTTTGAGGTACTTTTTGGTAATATTAGCTTTTTAAAATGAGTTTGGAATGTTCCCTCTTCTACTCTTGAAAATATTGTGTAAAATTGGCATTAATTCTTCTTTAAATGTTTAATTAAATTTTTCAGTGAAGTCATCTTGGCCTAGATATTTCTTCTTTGGGAATTTTAATTACAAATGTAATTCTTTAATGTTTATAGGACTATTCAGGTTGTCTATTCTACCTTAATTGAATTTTGGTACTTTGTAATAATGAAATTGGTCCATACACTATAAAATTTCAAATTTGTGAGCATAAAGTTTTTTACATATTAACTTTACTAAGGCTGCAGGATCTGTAGTGGTATCTGTTATTTCATTCCAAAAAATCTTGATGATTTTTTTTCTTTTCTCTTTTTATCTTTATTAGTCTTGTTAAAGATTTATGGGTTGTGTTTTTTTTCTATTTTCTTTAGGAAATTTGATTCATTTGATTTTCACCTTTCCTCTTTCCTAATGTGAGCATTCTGTACTATAAATGTGTTGAGGGATCTCAACAATGCTTTAGCTATATCTGACATATTTTATGCTGTATTTTGATTTTTCATTCAGTTTTATGTATTTTTCTATGCCCTCTCTAACTTCCTCTTTGCCACATGGACTGTTTAGAAGGATGTTGTTTAATTTCCAAATTTCTGAGGATTTTTCTTATCTTTCTGTTATTAATTTCTAGTTTGATTCCATTTGTTAAAAATCACACGCTGCACGATTTTGAGTATTGTACATATGTTGAGGTTTGCTTTATGGCACAGGATATACTCTATCTTGGTAAATGGCCGTGGGTGTTTGTTTGAAAAACATGTGTATTCTGTTGTTTTAGAGTTCATGGTCTATGTTTATCAATTAGATCCTGTCAGCAGATAGTGTTGTTCAGCTATCTGTTCTCGCTGATTTTTTGTCTAGTAGTTCTCTCAGTTGCTGAGAGTGGGATGTTGATGCCTGCAACTATAATTGTGAATTTGCTCCATCAGTTTTTGTTTCATGTTTTTCAAGCTTCTTTTTTTACAGTGTGTAGACATTTAGGATTTTTATGTCTTCCTGCTGGTTTGTCATTTTGCAATGTACCACTTTGTCTAATAGTTTTCTGCACTCTGAAGTCTGCTTTACCTGATATTGATGTGGTGGCCATGTCTTTTAAAATTAACATTTGTGTAGTATACATTTTCATACTTTTACACTCAGCCAACCTATGTCATTGTTTTTGAAGTGGGTTTCTTATGGATAACATATTGTTGGAGCATGTTTCAGTTTCCAATCCACTCTGCCAACCTATGTCCTTTCACAGTTGAATTTTAAGCAATTAGACTAGAACTTAATTCTTATTAGCTGTTTTCTGTTCATTTCTTTTGTTTCTTATTTCTTTGCTTCTTCTTTCTTACCCTATGTGGGTTACAGGAACCTATATTTTTTCTTTTATGATTCCATCTTGATTTATAGTGTTTTGGAGTATATCATTTCCTGTAGTTTTAAATGGTTACTGTAGGTACTAAATTTCTTTATACACAACTTATCACAGTATACCGGTGTCGATGCTTTATTATTTTGGGTGATGTACAGGAAACTTTGAGTGAAGTACAGGTCCCTTTACCCTCCCAACTTTTTAAATATAACTGTATTTCTTCTAAATGTGTTGAACATCACATCAGATGGTGGTATAATTTTTGTTTAATCCACCAAGTAATATTTTTAAAACTCCTAAGAATAAATATAATATATCAAAATTATCCCAATTTTTACTGATTCCAATGTTTTTTCTATTCTGAAGTTCCAAGCTTTCTTGTTATCATTTTCTTTCTGTTTGGAAAACTTTAGTCATTCTTTGAGGGCAGATTTACTAAGCACAAATTTTCTAACATTACTTCCTTCTGACTTCCTTCTGTGTGTTAATTTCCTCTTCATTGCTATGGATATTTCTGTCAGGTTCAGAACTCTCAGGTAACAGTTCTAGCCTTTCATTACTTGAGAATGTTGTGCCACTCCATTCTGGTTGTGATTGTGTCAGAGGAGAAACCACTGTCATTCCAGTTTGCATTGCTCTCTAAATAACGCATCATTTCTTTTTGACCACTTTCAAGATTGTTTCTTTTTCTTTAACTTTCATGAGTTTATGATGAGGCATGGCATAGATGCCTTTGGGGTTATTTTATTTAGGTTTCACTCAATTTCTGGAGTCTATAGATTTATGACTTTTGACAAATTTGGAAAGTATGCAGCCATTATTTATAGACTGTTTTTCAGTTCCATTCTCCCTGTCTTCTCCTCTGGGTATTTGATGGTATAAATGTTAGCTCTTTTGATATTTTCCCAGGGATCCCTGATATTGTTTATTTTTAGTATTTTTTGTTTGTTTTTGCTTTTTAATTTAAGGTCATTTGTTTTCAACAAAGATGGAAATACGACTGATTTATTTATTTATATTTATTGAAGTATAATTGATTTGGTATATGATAATAGTTTCAGATGTACAGCATAGTATTTCAATATTTTTATAGCTTATAGTCCATTTAAAGTTATTACAAAATAATGGCTGTATTTCCCTGTGCTGTACAATACACCTTTGTTGTTTATTTTATACACAGTAGTTTGTGTCTCTTAATCTATTACCCCTATCTCACCCCTCTCCCCTGCTCTCTCTCCATTGGTAACCACTAGTTTGTTCCTCTGTCTGAGTCCGCTTCTGTTTTTATTTTTTTTTAACATATATGTTCATTTGTTTTATTTTTTAGCTTCCACATGTAAGTCATAACAGAGTTTTTGTCTTTCTCTGATTCATATTACTGAGTATAGGACCCTCTAGGTCCCTCAACATTGTTGAAGATGGCAGAATTTCATTTCTTTTAACGGTTGAGTAATATTCCATTATATATATATTCATATGTATATATCACCTCTTATTTATTGATTCACCTGCTGATGGACACTTAGGTTGTTTCCATATCTTACCTATTGTAAATAACACTGCTATGAACATCAAGGTGCATGTATCTTTTCAAATTATTGTTTTCATTTTCTTTGGCTATTTACCCAGCAGTGGAACTTCTGGATCATATGGTAGTTCTCTTTTTAGTTTTTTGAAGAACTCCCATCCTGTTTTCCAAAGTGGATACACCAATTTACATTCCCACCACAGTATACTAGGGTTCTATTTTCTCCACATCCTTGCCAACATTTGTTATTTGCAGACTTCTTGGTGATAGTCATTTTGATAGGTGTGAGGTGATATCCACTGTGGTTTTGATTTACATTTTTCTGATGATTAGTGATGTTGAGCATTTTTTCATGTGTCTGCTGGGCATCTGCATATCTTCTTTGGAAAAATATATATTCAGGTATTCTGCCCAGGTTTAATTATGTTGTTTGTTTTTTTGATGTTGAATTGTATGAGCTAGTTATGTATTTTTGGATATTAACACTCTGTCGGTCATATCATTTGCAAATATTTTCTCCCATTCAGTAAGCTGTCCTTTCCTTTTCTTGATGATTTCCTTTGCTGTGTAAAAGCTTTTAAGTTTAATTAGGTCCCATTTGTTTATTTTTGCTTTTATTTCTGTTACCTTAGTAAACAAAGCCAAAAAAATAGGGCTACAATTTATATCAAAGAGTGTCCCGCCTATGTTCTCTTCTAGGAGTTTTATGGATTCAGATCTTATAGTTAAGTCTTTAATCCATTTTGAGTTTCCTTTTGTATATGCTGTAAGAAATGTTCAAATGTCATTCTTTTACATGTAGTTGTCCAGTTTTCCCAGCATCACTTAAAAAGACTATCTTTTCTCCATTGTATGGATTTGACTTCTTGTCATTTATTTATTGACCATAAGTGCATGGGTTTCTTTCTAGGTTCTCTCTTCTTTCTAGGTAGCTTTTAAGTACAGTCTGAAGTCAGGGAGTGTGATACCTTCCTCTAGCTTTGTTCTATTTTCTCAAGACTGCTTTGGCAATTTGGGGTCTTTGTGGTTCCATATAAATTTTAGGATTATTTGTTCTAGTTCTGTGAAAAATGTCATGGGTGTTTTGATAGGGATCACATTAAATCTGTAGATTGCTTTAGGTAGTATGGACATTTTAACAATATTAATTCTTCTAATACAAGAACATGGAATATCTTTCCATTTCTTTTTATCATTTTCAAATTCCTTAATCAGTGTTTTGTAGATTTCAGAGTTTAGGCCTTTCAGTTCTTTGGTTAAGTTTATTCATAGTTATTTCATTCTTTTTGATGCACTTTTAAACAGTATTGTTTTCTTACTTTCTCTTTCTAATAGTTCATTATTAGTGCATAGAAAAGCAACAGATTTCTGTATATTAATGTTGAATCTTGAAATTTCCTGAATTCATTTATTAGTTCTAATAGTTTTTCAGTGGGGACTTCAGGATTTTCTATATATAGTATTATAACATCTGCAAATAATAACAGTTTTATTTCTTCCCTTCCAATTTGAATGATTTTATTTATTTTTCTTGTATCAATGCTGTGTCTAGACTTACAATACTATGTTAAGTGATTTGGGCATCCTTGTCTCGTTCCTTATTTTTGAGGAAAGGCTTTCAGCTTTTCACATTTGAGTATGATGTTAGCTGTGGATATGTCATAAATAAAATTTATTATTTAGAGATATGTTCCCTCTATACCAACTTTTTTTATCATAAATGAATATTGAATTTTTCAAATGCTTTTTCTTCATCTATGGATATGATCATGTGTTTCTATCCTTCATTTTGTTAATGAGTGTATCACCTTGATTAATTTGAGAATATTGAACCACACTTATATCCTTGGTATAAAACCCACTTGATCATGACATATGATTCTTTTTATATATTGTTGAATTTGGTTTCCTAATATTTTGTTGAGGATGTTTGCATTTGTATTCATCAAAGATATTGGCCTGTAATTTCCATTTTTGTAGTGTCTTTGTCTGGATTTGATATCAGGGTAATGGTGACCTTGTAGAATGAATCTGGGAGTATTCCTTCCCCTTCAATATTTTGCAGTAGTTTGAGAAGGATAGGTATGAGCTCTTCTTTATATGTTTAGTAGAATTCCTCTGTGCACCTGTCTGGCCCTGGACTTTTGTTTGCTGAATTTTTTTATTACAAATGCAATTTCACTACAAATATTCAGTCAGTTCAGATTGTCAATTTCTTCCTAAGTTTTGGAAGGCTGTATGTTTCTAGAAATTTATCTATTTCTTCTAGGTTGTCCATTTGTTGGCATATAACTCTTCATTGTATGTTCTTATGATTTTTTATATTTCTGTGGTATTAGTTGTTATTTCTCCTCTTTCATTTCCTCTTTTGCTTATTTGGCTCCTCTCTCTTTTCCTCTTGGTGAGTCTGGCTAAAGGTTTATCTGTTTTGTTTATCTTTTCAAAAAACCACATCTTAGTTTCAGTGATCTTTTTTTATTGATTCTTTGGTCTCTATTTTTTAAATTTTCTCTTTGATCTTTATTTTTCCTTCCTTTTGCTGTCTTTGGGTTTTGTTTGTTTTTCTTTTTCTAATTCCTTTAGACTGTAGATTTGGTTATTTATTTGAGATTTTCTTTGTTTCTTGAAGTAGGTATGTATTGTTATAAACTTCCCTCTTATAATTCCTTTTGCTGCATCCCATAGATTTTGGAAATTTGTGTTTCCATTTTAATTTGCCTTGAGGTATTTTGAGTTCCTCTTTGATTTCTTCATTGACCCATTATTTTTTGAGTAGAAAGTTGATTATTTCCATGTTTGTGCTTTTCCCATTTTTCTTCCTGTAATTGATTTCAACTTTCATACTGATGTGGTCAGAAAAATGCTTGATATAATTTCTATCCTCTTAAATTTGGTGAGACTTGTTTTATGGCCTAGAAAGTGATATATCCAGAAGAACATTCCATGTACACTCAAAAATAATGAATATTCTTCTGTTTGGGGATGGAATGTTCTGTAGATACCTATTAAGGCCAACTGGTCTATTATGTCATTTAAGACCACTGTTTCCTTATTTATTTTCAGTCTGGATGGTCTACCCATTGATGTACGTGGGGTGTTAAAGTTACTACTATTATTGTATTATTGTTAATTTTTCCCTTTATGTCTGTTAATATTTGCTTTATATATTTAGGTGCTCCTGTATTGGGTGCATTTATTTTAACAAGTGTAATATCCTCTTCTTGTATTGATTCCTTTATCATTATATGTCTTTCTTTTTCTTTTGTTATAGACTTTGTTTCAAAATCTATTTTGTCCATTATGAGTATGCTACCCCCACTTTCTTGTCATTTCCATTTGCATGAAACATCTTTTTCCATCCCCTCACTTTCATTCCATGTGTGTGTTGAGGATGGGGACAGATCCCAAATAGCTGGTGCCAAAGCCCTAAGGGTCAGGTCTGAGCTGGCTCCATTCCTTTTATATGCTCTCCCCCATACCAGCACTGGCATCCTTGCCCCAGAGGTGCTGACGCAAGAGGGGCTAGTTTGTGCACTTTGCCTGGGTCAGGGTGTGGGCTGTGGCCATCAGGCTCAGGTCAGAAACCCAGACTGCTTCTGATGCACAGCCTGTGTGACTCTGGTAATGACTGCCCCCACTTAGCTCAGAGGCCTCTTAGGGTCTTAGCTGCCTCTGTATCTCACAGCCAAGCTCTTTCCTCAGCCATGGAAGACCTCATCCTAATGTGGGGATGTGTCCTGAAGCAAGCAGGGCTGGAGTGTTTGCTTAACTTAAGCTGGGGCACTTATGAGAGCAGTCACAGGAAACTGACCAGCCACTAATGCATTCTCAATCCTCCCTCTTTGCCCTGCTTCAGGAGCAAGAAAATGTGTGTGCACTTTTACTAATTTCCTGGGATTTCTTCTTGTTTTTCTGGCAGGCAAGTTCTCATTGATTTCAGTGGGCCATACTGACCAGCAGACTGAGCCTGGAAGTGAGGAACTTGGCAAAGCAATGGCTTCCTTGCACACTCAGTGGCCATTCACACCCTTCAGTCTGAAAGGCCCTTTTAGTCTTTTTTTTAATCGTGCATACTGAATAAATTCTATGTATCGGTCCTAAATTTATTGAATATATCCTCGGTTATCTCTCTTCTACTATTAAGATTATCTAGCGAGTGCTTTATTTTAGTCATTGTATTTTTTTAGTTCTATACTTTCCACTTATCTCTTTTCTGTAACTTCTTTTATTTTCTTGAAATTTTCCAATTATTCATGTGTTTCAAGGGAACTCATAATTGCTTCCTGAAACACTGTTATGATGATTGCTTTAAAGTCCACTTCAGATCATCCCAACATTTAACTTATCTCTGTGTAGGTATCTGTTGATTGTCTTTTTTCTCCTTCTTTTTGTGATTTTTCTGGTTCTTGTTAAGACAAGTAATTTTTAATTGTATCCTGGACATTTGGGTTGTTTTATAAGAATCTGGAGCCTCTGCTGAAGTATAGCATGAGGGCCACATGTGTGTGTATATGAGCTTCTCTCTGGACCCCACAAGCACCATCTCAAATGTGGAGTATTGACTTAGTCACATCTCTTTTCCTCCAAGTGAGATGGTAACACCAGCTCTTTTCTGAGTCCCAGTCTCACCAGGAAGGGTAAAAACATAGGGAATACTCACAATGATTTGTTGCTGTAATGTGGTGCCAGAAGTGTAGCTACCTGGTGCATCCTTCTAACTCCCAAAAAGGAGAGGTAGGGAAGCCCAGAGTGCCAAGTGCCCCGTCCCACCACCTCAGCCTCATTAATGCTGGTTGGAGGTTGGGCACATCTCCCCAGCGGGCCCTGCTGCCATCAAGGATGGTTGGAAGCTGAATATTGACTACTCCACCATTTTCTACCTCATTATGCCTGATTGATGCTAGGTTGTCTTAGGTTCTGAGCTTCCTTCTTTGACTTGCTAACCTCAAGGACTGAAGGAGAGAGCAGAGCAATAGCTCTTGTTGTTTCATACTGCCTCCTTCAGTCTTTGCTGTCAGCTGGAAGTGGACATTCAGCTTCCCCCTGAGTCTCGGTGACATGAAGGAGGGCGGAGGGGAATTAGAGTGCTTTCTAGTTCTGAGTTGTACCACCTTGTTCAGTCTTGTTGATGTCAGGTGTATACTGAGGCTGTCACCCGTAGGAGCTGCATGGTATGCAGTGGGCAGAGAGGGCGTAGGGAAGCTTAGTGGCTATGAGCGTGACCTTGCTCCTCCTCAGTTGAGTCTCATTGTAGCTAATTGGAGCTGGAGGTTCAGCTTGACACTGGACTCTGCTAACACTCTCCTTCTGGAATTTCCTGAGTGCCATCTGCTTCCTCCAGGAGTGAGTGGAAAATCAGCTCCCTGCTAGCCCCACCACCACTATCCAGGAGGACAGCTGGTGCACCTCCTGTTTCCATTGTGTAGGGGATAGAAGATCAGCTCCCTACTCACTTGCTGACACCACTTGCAGAACTCTGAGCACTACTGCCCGCTTCCTTAAGGGTGGGGTGGAGTGGCAGGTCGGGGGATGGTGCTAGATCAATTTCCCAAAAGGCTTCCTCTGAAACCTTGGAAAGGGGTAGTTTTTCCATTGGTGTATGACTGAAGGAAGGCTGGCATTGCCAAAAAAAATTTGTTGTCAGGCCATTTTTTTCCTCATCCTTTGGTTCAAAGATCAGGCTTTTGTAAAGCTCTTCTAGTCTGTTCCTGTTGCAGATCCCAGGACAGAAGCTCCTGGAGCATCTGCTCAGGATATATGAGAGGAAAAAGGCATTCTTCAAGTTCCAGAGAAGGAGGCAGCTATCCTCCTTCTTTCCACAGTTCAGAAACTTCTGTGTTTATTGTTTTGCCTCCAGGGTCCTTAGCTGTAAGGGGAGAACCTAGGAAGAATGGAACTACTGCTTCTTGGCAGAACTTGAAGTCTTAAATGTGGTGTTTGAAATAAATTTGATATATTGGAGCTACTTCTCCTACCTTTTTCTGTGTTTCAAGAAAGTCTGTCTATTCCTGTCCATTTGATTTTTCTATGTAAGCTTCAAAATTAGCTAGTCAGATTTTTGAAAAAATATTTATTTGGAATTTCATTGATAAGTCACTAATATGAGATGAATGTGGAGAGAATTAACAGCTTTATTGGTCTCCTAATCCATGTAAACATAATATTTTCTATTTATTTATTCTTATTTTAGTTTATGCAACACTATAATGTAGCTTACTGCATAAAGCTCTTTTATATAGTTTATTGTATTTATTTCTAAATATTTAATTTGTTGCTATTATAAATGACATCTTTAAAGAGCATTAATTCTTTGTTACTGGTTTATAGAATTACAATTGACCTCTTTTACTGACATTCTATCTAACAAACTTGCTATAATTTTTTATTCATTGTAATAATTTATTACAATAATTTATTTTTTTGGATGTTCTTGATACACAATTACATCATTGACCAATAGTGAAAGTTTTGTGTTATCCTTTTTTCATTTTTTATTGCTTTATTTTATTATTCAAACTTCTAAAACAATACTGACTAGAAGTGGTCGTATCAACCACCTTGGATTTTTTTCCAGTTCAAAGGGAACACATTTAATATTTCCTCTTTAGTTTTTAAGAATACTCTTTTGTTTAACATATACAGTATTGTTTTGATTTTTTATTTACTTAAAGTGTTATAACAGTGATAATAAGTCTTAGTTTTTGTATACCTAAAAATATACTTCTTTCTCAAGCATAAAAGTATCTTGGAATTATAATTCCAGGCTCGTAATCTATTTCTGCTTTTTGTATATGTTGCTCTAATTTATTATAGCATTATTTGTTATTTTCTACATGAAAAGATTGTGAATGTGATTCTCCTTAAATGTATTTACACTTCATGACTTTTCTTTTTATCAGTGACATTTAGAAATGTCATGGGTATATGTTATTATGGTTGTTTTGTTTCAAACACTGTGTCCATAAGTTAGTTTACCTTTTTGAATCAAGAAATCAAGTCTTTATTCAACTCAGTGAAATTACTTTCAGCTGATCAATATTTTCCCATATTCTCTTCTTTCTTACCAAGACCTTATTTACTCAATATTGGATCATTTGGATTTAGTCTTTATGTTTTTTATATTTTCTCTCAGTGCTTCTGTTTTTACTCATCAATCTGGGAAAATAATAAAAGTTGGCCTTATATCACTTTTTATCTCTTTTTTCTACATTAACAATTTGAGAGTGAACATTTATTCTGACTTTTTTTTTTACCTGGGGCTCTAGAGGCTCATCACATGTCTGGTGATTATTTTCCCCTTGAGGTCTTCTTTCATCTCTGTGGTTGGTTCCATCATATATTGTATCAGCTTGTGGTCAATTTCTTCTAAGTTCTTATATCCCTTAACATTGTAAGAGGCTGCCAGGATCCTCAGGCTCAGCTGGTACCATGCTGCCCTATGGTATCTGTAAGCTAAAGTCTCAGTGTGTACCTCTGCAGCTTGATGAGGTGTCCAGGCATCCACTTCCTAATCAGAGGCATACAGCCAAAGCCAAGACTCTTCCATGTTTCTGGATAAAAGTGAACTGAAGGCAGTGGGGGCAGGGACTGGGCAGGAAATTTTGCTTTGGTGTGGTTATATAGAGGGTTGATCCCGCTATTCTGCTTCTGTTTACCACATCTCCTCAAGTCTCAAGTTGGGTATTTGAAAGGGTTTTCTTTCCAATTACTCAGTCCAGACATTTTAAAAAAAGGTAAATTAATGCATGTGGCCATGTTTAATTAGAACTTATTTACAAAAGAACTCTCATGTGTAGTTTGCCAATTCCAGTTTTAAATGATGAACTGGAGACCAATGAAATAAAAAGAAAAAGAAAGACAAACTATACACTGAAGGGATGAACCAAGATGGCAACATCAGTCATTTCTGATTTTTTTCCCTCTCACAGCAACATCTAACAACTATTCAAGAATGATGACCACTGAGAGAATCTTAGAACAGAAGGGTGAGGCTGAAGCAACCCCTGTACCACAGAGACCAAGACAGACACATTTGAAGGTAAGAGAAGCTGTTACACATTGACTGCATTGCCCCTTCCCCAGGACAGCACAGAACCATGCAGAGAGGTCTCCTCTGAGCCTCCAGTGATAAAAGAGACCCCAGAGTAGACAAGCAGTACCCCAGTATTGTGGGTCACTCTGAAGAAGCCCTTACTCTGATCTTGCACCATGGGAATTGCAGGGGACTCTGCGGGGCTCAGTCACTAAGAATCTGAGTGTGACAGAGAAGTGGTGAGGGGCTTACAAAAACAGCATAAGAATCTTGGTACACTAATTTCATACCTGCAGTGCACAATGAGTAATCCCCGCCAGAAGCTTTGCTCATCTGCAGAACAAAGTCGGGGTGGATTCTGACCAGGGAAGTCGGCGGGGTGCAGATCTGCCCTGTTGGATCCTCAAATGAGAAATTCTGCTGGCCCTAAAACCCAGTTAGCCTACACCCAGGCAAGAAGCTGAATCACAGCCCCATGTGATGTGGAGAGTGTTTTCCAGCCCCTTCTGAGCAGAGCTGGCAACAACTCATGGAAGCAGTGTGGCCCTGGAAGTGTTTGAGCTGAAAGAAGGACAGACAGAGCCAATAGTTTGCAGAGTAAAGCCAGTGGCCCTATTCAGTGAAGGAACTTGGGATGCAGGTCAGCTTGAGTTAAGACAAGAAGGGCTTTACCAGCTTTAAAGCTGCTTCGCCTGCCGTGCCTGCACAGGCACTCTGATAGTCCCACTCATCACTGAATATTGCCTTCAGCCTGTCTCAGATAAGGGAACCTAATCAGTGTACATGGGATTCTGTCTAGCCCATTCAACAGCCCTACGTACAGCAGTACTTGAACACAGAACACAGCCCATGGCTACCCCGTCTTCAGAGCATAAGCAGTGGCCTCGCCTAACCAGGGAATTGAGTGCACACTTAGCCCTGATTTGGGCCCCCAAACAATGAGCTTTATAGACTCCAGGTCCCATTCTGCAGTCCTGTCAGGGAAGGGAAGCTCATTCATACCCTACCTACTACTGAATATAGTACCCAGTCCTGACCCTCTACCAAGGCTGACCAAAGAATCCAGACAACTGGAGCCCATCCTATAGACTACTTGGGTAGGAAACCAAGCCAGCAATTCTACCCAACGGTTCTCAGCCAGTGGTACAACCCTCCTCCCCACCAGTCCCCATTCTCAGAGCTTTATCACTTGCGTAACTCAAAATTATAGCTCATAGCAGGCCCCAGCTGCCCAAGGGCATTACAAGAAGACACACTCAGAAACCCAAACTGAGCTTACTGGGGCAGAACAGTCTCTGCTGAAGCAAATCTCTAAAGTCTGGAAGAGGAACCTGATTATTCAAATACACAGACAACAACATGAGGAATCAAGGATCAGGAAAAATCAGGTAAATATGACACCATGAAAAGAAATCTGATAAAACTCCAATAACTGACCCTAAATAAATGGAGATCTTTGAACTATTAGACAAAGAATTCAGAATAATCTTCTTAAGGAGTTTAGTGAACTATAAGAAAACACAGACAGACAACTAAATGAAATTAAGAAAACAACATATGAACAAAATTAGAAGTTTTTCAAGAAAATAGAAAAAACAGAAAAACAGAATTCCTAGATATGAAAAATATAATAACTGAACTTAAGAATTTAAAAGAGAGTTACAAAAGTAGACTCTACCATAGAGAAGAAAGAATCGACAACCTGGAGGGTAGGACATTGGACATTACCCAGTCAGAAGAGTGAAAAGAAAAAAAAAAAAAAAAGGAAAAGCATTAAGAAATACAATGGGAATCATTGGACAAAAGGAAGAGAAACAATGTTCACATTATAGAAATTCCAAAGGGAGAAGAGAAAGCTTCCTAAATCTGGGGATAGAAATGGACATCTGAATCTATTCTATGAGGCCCAAAGACCACAAATAGGTTAAACCTGAACAGGGCTACACTAAGGCACATTATAATTAAATTGTCAAACTCCAAGACAAAGAAAGATTTTTAAGACCAGCAAAAGAAAAGAGAGAAGTTACATGAGAGCATTCATTACTACCAGACCTACCTTACAAGCAATGTTAAAAGGAGTTCTTTGAGTGTAAGTAAAAGAACACTAATTAACATCATAAAAAAAAAAAAAGGTAACATCAATCTCACTGGTAATGGTAAATACATAGTCATATTTAGAATCTGCTCTATGGTATTAGTGGTGCATAACACACTTACAATTCTATTTTAAACCTTAAAAAAAGAATGTAGCAAAAATAATAATAAATGCAATAACCTGTTATCAGTAACACAGTACGAAAAATAGGTAAATTGTAATAGCAATAACCTAAATCATGAAGGGAAGGAGAAGTAAAAGTGTAAAGTATATGAATTCTATTGATGTTAAGTTGCCATCAGTTTAAAAAAGTGTGATATAAGCTTAAGATATTTTATGTAAGCCTCATGGTAATGATAAGGGAAATCCTGTAGTAATTATGCAAAAGAATACAATAAAGAAGTCAAAGCATATTGATACCAAAAGACGTCAAAACACAAAAAGAGAGAGAAGGAGAAGAAAAATGTAATAATGGATCTAGAAAATAACCAGAAAACAATTAACAAAATGGCCTTACCTATCAGTGACTATTTAAAATATAAATGGATTAAATTGTCTAATCAAAAGACATAGAATGACTTGCATTTCTCTGATAATTAGTGATGCTGAGCATCTTTCCATGTGCTTTTTAGCCATCTGTATGTCTTCTTTGGAGAAATGGCTATTTAGATCTTCCACCCATTTTTTGATTGGGTTGTTTGGTTTCTTTTGATATTGAGCTGCATGAGCTGTTTGTATATTTTGGACTTTAATCCCTTGTCAGTTGCTTTGTTTGCAAATATATTCTCCCATTCTGAGGGTTGTCTTTTTGTTTCTGGTTTCCCTTGCTGTGCAAAAGCTTTTAAGTTTAATTAAGTAACATTTGTTTATTTTTGTTTTTATTTTCATTACTCTAGGAGGTGGATTGAAAAAGATTTTGCTAAGATTTATGTCAAAGAGTGTCCTGCCTATGTTTTCCTCTAAGAGTTTTATGGTATCTGGTCTTACATTTAGGTCTTTAATCCATTTTTAGTTTATTTTTGTGTATGGTGTTAGAGAGTGTTCTAATTTTATTCTTTTACACTTAATTGTTCAGTTTTCCCAGCACCACTTATTGAAAAGACTGCCTTTTCTCCATTGTATTGATATATTCTTGCCTCCTTCTTCATAGATTAGGTGGCCATAGGTGTGTGGGTTTATCTCTGGACTTTTCATCCTGTTTCATTGATCTATATTTCTATTTCTTATGCCAGTATCACCTCACACTAGTCAGAATGGCCATAATTTAAAAATCTACAAAAAATAAATGCAAGAGAGGGTGTGGAGAAAAGGGAACCCTCCTACACTGTCAGTGGGAACGTTAATTGGTACAACCACTATGGAGAACAGTATGGAGGTTCCTTAAAAAAACAAAAATAGAGTTACCATATGATCCAGCAATCCCACTCCTTGGCATATATCCAGAGAAAACAATAATTCAAAAAGATATATGCACACCAATATTCACAGCAGCACTATTTACAATAGCCAGGCCATGAGGCAAACTAAATGTCCATCAACAAAGGAATAGATAAAGAAGATGTGGTACATATATACAATGGGCTATTAGTCAGCCATTAAAAAGAACAAAATAATGCCATTTGTAGCAACATGGATGGACCTAGAGATTGTCATACTGAGTGAAGTAAGTCAGACAAAGACAAATATGATACGATATCAGTTATATGTGGAATCTAAAAAAAAAAGGTACAAATGAACCTATCTACAAAACAGAAATATAGTTACAGATGTAGAAAACAAACTTATGTTTTCCAGGAGGTAAAGGAGGGAGGAATAAATTGGGAGATTGGGATTGACATATACTCACTGCTATGTAAAATAGATAACTAATAAGGACCTACTGTATAGCACAGGGAACTCTACTCATTACTCTGTAATGACCTATATGGGAAAAGAATCTAAAAAGAGTGGATATATGTTTATGTATAACTGATTTACTTTGCTGTACACCTGAAACTAACACAACATTGTAAATCAACTAACTCCAAGAAAAATTTTTTAGAAAGACATAGAATGCCTGAATGGATAAGAAAAAAAGATTCAAAAATATGCTGCCTACAGGAGATTCACTAAGCCTTAAAGACAGGCATTGTCTGAGAGTAATGAAATGGTAACCCCATCACTTTCAAGCGAATGGTAACAGAAAGAAAAGAAAAGGCAGGTATAGCTATACTTATAAAGAAAAAATAAACTTTAAACTAAAAATAGTAAAAAGATGACAGAGGTCAATCTATCAGGAAGATATGATAATTGTAAATATTTATGTCTCCAAAATCAAAGCACCTAAAAACCTAAGAGAGCTAAAAGGAGAAATAAACACTATTACAATAAAAGTTGGGGGTTTTAATATCCCACTCTCAAAACTGAATAGATCATGCAGACAGAGAGAATCAATAAGAAAACTTTGGATGTGAAAAGTATTAAAGATGAAATAGGCCTAACAGACATAAATAGAACGTTCTATCCAACAACAGCATAATACACACTCTTCCCAAGTGCACATGGAATATTTTCTAAGATAGACCATGTGTTAGGCCTTGAAAGAAGTCTTAGAAAATTCAAGAGGATTTAAATCATACCAAGTATGTTTCTGAGCACAATGGCATGAAACTAGAAATCAAGAACACAACCAGTGGATCAAAGAATAAATTAAAGTGGGAATAAAAAATGTTTCTTGAGACAAACAAAAGTAGAAATAAAATGTATCAGAATTATGGGATTCAGCAAAATCAGTTCTAAGGGGGGAAGTACATAGCAATAAATGTCTACATCAGGAAGCAAGAAAGATGTCAAATAAATAACTCTACACCTTAAGAAACTGAAAGTACATAGCAATAAATGTCTACATCAAGAAGCAAGAAAGATGTCAAATAAATAACTCTACACCTTAAGAAACTGAAGAAAGAACAAACTGAGCCAAAGTTAGCAGAAAACAAATAATAAAGATTAGAGCAGAAATAAATAAAATAGAAAACATAAAAAATAGAAAACAACTAACCAAAGTAAGAAATGGTTCTTTGAAAAGATACAAAAAAAAAAAAAAAAATTACAACCTTTAGCTAGACTAACCAAGCAAGAAAGGAAGAGGAGCTAAATCAACAAAATTATAAATGAAAAAGCAGACATTACAACAGATATCACAGAAATTCAAAGGATAATAAGAGACCATTATGAACTGTATGCCAAAAAGCTAGACAACCTAAAAGAAATAGAAAAATTCCTAGAAACACTATTAACCAAGACTGAATAAAAAAGAAATAGAAAATCTTAACAGACCAATTACTTGTAAGGAGATTGAATCAGTAATCAAAAATCTCCCAACGAAAAAAGTCCCGGGACCAAATTACTTCACTGATGAATTTTGCCCAACTTTTAAAGAATTAATGCTGATCCTTCTCAATCTCTTCCAAAAAATTAAAGGGGAAGGAAGTCTCCCAAACTTGTTTAATGAGGTCAGCATTAAAATCAGAAACAGACACTCCAAATAAGAAAACTACAGGTCAATATCTCTGTTGAATATAGATGCAAAAATTCTCAATATAATAACTGCAAACCAAATTCAGCAGCACAGTAAAAGGATCATTCACTATGATTAAATGGAATTTATCCCTGGGATTCAAGACTAGTGCAACATAGGTAAATCAATCAGTGTGATACATCACATTAATAGAATAAAAGAAAGAAATTATACATTCATCTCAATAGATGAAGGAAAACCATTCAAGAAAAATTAACATCCATTTTTGATAAAAATTCTTAACAAATAAGGCATAGAAGATACCTAAGTCAACATTTTAGTGGCCATGTATGACAAACCCACAGCTAACATCTGATTCAATGAAAGTTTGAATGCTTTTCTTCTAAGGTCATGAATGTGACATCAATGCCCATTCTCACCACTCCTAATCAGCATAGAACTGAAATTCCTAGTTAGAACAAGTAGCTAAGAAAAGAAATTAAATGTATCAAACTTGGAAAGGAAATATTAAAATTGTCCCCATTTGAAAACAAAATGACTTTATATATAGAAAATCCAAAAAACTCTTAGATCTAATAAATGATCACAGTAAAGTTGCAGCATACAAAATTAACACAAAAAATAAATAGTGTTTCTATACACTGGCAACAATATTTCTGAAAAAGATAAAGAAATTAATCCCTTTTACAATAGCATCAAAACAATAAAATAATTAAGAATATATTTAACTAAGGAGGTGAAAGATTCCTATACTGAAAACTACAAGATACTGATGAAAGAAATAGATACAAATAAATGGGAAGATATCATGTGTTTATGATTGGAAGAATTAATAATGTAAAAATTTCAATACTACCAGAAGCACTCTATAGAGTCAACGCAATCACTATCAAGATTCCAAGGGAAGTTTTTAAAGAAGTACAAAAAACCTCCTAAAATTTATAAGAAAACACAAATGACCCTTAAAAGCCAAAGAAATCCTGAGAAAGGAGAGAAAAGCAGGAGGTATCACACTTTCTGATTTCAAGCGATACTAAAAAGCTATAGTCATCAAAATAGTATGGGACTGGCATGAAAACAGACAAATAGATCAATGGAACATAAATAAACCTAAGTATATTTGGTCAACTAATATTTGCTATGGGAGCCAAGAATACTTAATGGAGAAAAGAGAGTCTTTTCAATAAATGGTGCTAGGATAATTTGATACTCACACGTAAAAGAATGAAACTGCACTCATTTCTTATACCACTCACAGAAATTAGCTCAAAATGGAGTAAAGACTTAAGTAAGACCTGAAACCATGAAACTCTTAGGAAAAAAACAGGAATAAAACTTCTTGATGTGGGTCTTGATAAGGGGTTTTTTTTTTAGATATGACACCTAAAGCACAAGCAGCAGATTAAAAAATAAAAAAGTGGGACTACATCAAGCTATAAAAAACTTCTGCACAGCAAAAGAAACCATCAACAAAATGAAAACACAACCTATGGAATGGGAAAAATATTTGCAAACCATATATCTAATAAGGGGTTAATATCCAAAACAACAACAAAAACTCATACAACTCAGCAAAAATCGAATAACCCAATTCAAAATGGGAAAAGAACCTGAATAGACATTTCTCCAAAGAAGATATGTGAAGGGCCGACAGGCACATGAAAAGATGCTCAACATCACTTGTCATTAGGGAAATGCAAATCAAAACCACAGTCAGATATCACCTCATGCTTGTTAGAATGTTTGTCATCAAAAAGACAAGAGATAACAAATGCTGGTATGGATGTGGAAAAAAGGAAACCCTTGTGCACTGTTGTTTGGATTGTAAATTGGTACAGCCACTGTGGAAAATAGTATGGAGGATCCTCAAAAAATTGAAAATAGAGCTACTATATGATCCAGCAATTCCACTTCCAGGAATATACCCAAAGGAAACAAAAACACTAACTCGAGAAGGTATCTCTACGCCTCTGTTTATAGTAACATTATTTACAATAGCCAAGGCATGGAAACAACTGAAGAGTCCATTGATGAATAAATGGATTAAAAAGTTATGATATATAATTCAGTCACAAAACACAAGGAAATATTATTTGTGACAACATTGATGGACCTGGAAGGCATTCTGCTAAGTGAAATAAGTAGTCAGACAGAGAAAGGCAAAACTATATAATCTCACTTATATGTGAAATTTTAAAAAGCAAAAATCTCATAGAAAAAAGATTAGACCTGTGGTCACCAGAGGTGGAGTGTGGGGAGAGGGGGAATTGGAGGAAGGTGGTCAAAAGGTAAAACTTCCAGTTATAAGATATTAAGTACCAAAGGTGTATGTACAATGTGATGACTATAGCTAAAACTGTTGTACAGAAAGGTAGTTGAGAGAGTAAACCTTAAGAGTTTTCATCAGGAGAAGTTTTCTTCCTTTATTATTTTCTTTCTTTTCTTTTTATTGTGCCCATACAAGAAGATGGATAATAGCTGAACCTACTGTCGTGATCATTTCACAATAGGTGTAAATTAAACCACCATGTTGTGCATCTTAATCTTATACAATGATGTATATCAATTATTTATCAGTAAAATTGGAAAACAAACACAAACAAAAGAAAGATATGCCTAAGAACAGAAAAAGTAATTAAATTTTCCTTCCTAATATGACTTTTTTTTTTTTTTAGAGTATGAGTCATTTTATTTTTTATTTATTTATTTATTTATTTATGGCTGTGTTGGGTCTTTGTTTCTGTGCGAGGGCTTTCTCTAGTTGTGGCAAGCGGGGGCCACTCCTCATCGCGGTGTGTGAGCCTCTCACCATCACGGCCTCTCTTGTTGCAGAGCACAGGCTCCAGACGCGCAGGCTCAGTAATTGTGGCTCACGGGCCCAGTTGCTCCGTGGCATGTGGTATCTTCCCAGACCAGGGCTCGAACCCGTGTCCCCTGCATTGGCAGGCAGATTCTCAACCACTGTACCACCAGGGAAGCCCAATACGATTTTTTAAAGAGAAAACACAAGAGAAACTATGGAAATAAAACAATTTAAAATAACCAGAGTTAAGTAAGATTGCTGGATGTACAGCAGTAAACAAAAAATCAACTTTGTAGTAACCACAGAAAACCAATGAGGTAACTTTAACATTTTGGAAGCCTTAATTACAATTGCAAACAAACTCTAAGATTTTTAGAAATGAATCCAATAAATGAGGTTAAAGAATACTAAAGAAAAGTGTATGAAATATTATTTAAGGATATAAAAAATTAACTAAAAGGAGGGGTAGATTATACCCACTGAGGGAAAAACTGTATAATAGCAGAGTTAAATTCTTTCTAAAATGTATTTAAAATTCAATCAAAATGTTGAGAGCCATTTTTGCCACATAACTATACAAACCAATTTGTATATTTTCAGGCACCATGAAAGTATAGTTGAAACTATTAAAGAAGAATAAAGAGAATTTAACCCATCAGGTAGTGAAACTTAAAAATAAAAGAGCATATTTTGATACAGATATACAAAGTAGGCCAATTAAAACTATTGAGCCCAGAAAGAACTCACTTCAATATGGGAACTTGAAATACGATAGAAAATAATTTTATAATGAGCAAGAAAATGATCAACTGTATTTAAAAAATCGTGAATCCTTGACATATATTAAAAATTTAAAAATAAATATTATAGAACAGTTTTCCTCAGTTTTTTTGTTAATATTAAAGGATTTTTATATTCTATGTACTACCTTGGATTTTTTTCAGCTGACAGGTAAAATTATGTCCTACAAAGCTTAGAGAGTCACCGTGGATGAAATTTCCAACCTGATTAACATTTATTAATAGAACTGTTAGACTGCTCTTTGAAATATTTCCAAAAAAATCTAAATAGTAGAGTGATTTGCTACCCTGCATAATGTGCAAGCATTTCTTTAAAATGTACATTCTTTACAATTTTACATTGTATCTTTTCTCCTCTAATGTGATTCAATTTCATTTCTTTCACAGAATTTTATCCCAATATATTTTATACTTGAAATTATTTTATTAATCTCTCCATCATATCTGTACTATAAAGTTATATATGAAAATTGATTTTTAAAAAGTCTCTGTAATTGTATATTTCCAAGTTAATAAATAATCTGGATTGATTAATTACCATGCTATTAAAAGTTGATCAAACTAGAGAAATGTGTTATAAATTTTAATAAATCTTAAACATAAAAATAGAAATATAATTTAACTCTATATGCATATCTCAATAGGCAGCAATATGATTTATTTCACATGGTGTTCCTGTGCCTCTGAGTGAGTACTACTTGTGCCCGACTAAGACTTCATCATCATTCTTAGAGATACGCACTGTATCTATGTTCATGCAAATTAATAAATGAGCAATAAATGAGCCGGTGAGGAGTTTTGTCATTCAATTATTTTAATTCCTTCTGAGTCATATGCCAAAAGTGACACTGTGGTCTATTATCATTCATTACTTTTAGCAAGTGAATACCTGGCAGCTTAATTAGTTCCTTTTTCAATGTTGTTGAAAGCAAAAAATGAAACTAATGATTCAAACAAATACTTTTTTTTCTACATAACCATTTGTAATTGTTTTATAAAATGGGAGCAAAATGATTGACAAAAAGAACACCTTGACCTTAACGGAAGACTTATTTGCAAGGGGATTACTTCTAGGAAGGACATACAATGATGTTGAGGATATGGAAACACAGTTCTTTTATACTAGCTAAGAACTACAGTTTGAACACTGCTTATAGACAGCATCTAAAATGATAGAACTGGGCTAAGAGACTCAAGATGGATACCTTTTTTTAAGTTTTTTTTCTTTTTTTTAACTTTTAAGATACTAATCCAATGTACTGTGTCACAGCATTTATATAAATTTTCAAAACACAATACAGTATTATACATAGCCACTGATGACAAATTGTATGGAGTAATCATAGTTCAGGCATACAAAAATGGAGCTGGGCAGCCACTGAGGATCTGATCTAAAACATGTCCCTGTACCACCAAGAACCTGGACTTTCTGTGAACTATCTCTAACCCAAGGACACCAGTCACCTTTAAAACAACTTCTGCTAACTGCAACCTTGTTTCCCAAGGTTGTTCTCCCTTGTAACTATGCAACTCTTTCAGACCCAAACAATCTTTATTTAACAAGTGTCCCTTATTTCTTGCCAACTCCAATTATAATTCTTGATAAACACATCATATAACAATAACCTTGTGGCTTCTGCCTTGATAAGTATCCCCTGTTTTGTTGTCTGGCAGAACACAAATACAATTTTATATCATATGTGTGTATATGTATGTATGTGTGTATGTATTGTGTGTAGTTAACAAAAATTTCAGAAATGAAGGCCAGATTGAAATAAAAAGTTATTTATTTGGGATTTGTTAGGACTGTAGCCTCAGAGACACAGATGCAAGAAGCTAGGTGGCAGCTAGCAGATGTTGTTTTAAAAATGGCTGGTGTCCTTGTGATTCTGGGGGTGAAACCGCTGGAAGAAGGACCTCGGTCCTTGTCTTATTTGAAGAAAGAATTCAGCAAAGAGACCAAGATTGTGGAATAAAGACAGTGTTTATTAGAAGCAAACTACCTGTGGAAAAGCACATGAGCAAACTCAGAGTGAGATGCATGCCATAGGGGTGGCTTAAGTTGCTCACATGGGGGTAGTTTTCCAGGTTGTCTCTGGCCAGTCACCTCGCTTGTGCCCATATTTGGTCTGACTCAGGGTCCTTCCTGGGTGTGTGCATGCATCTCTCAGCCAAGATGGATTCCAATGCAAAGGTTTCTAGGAAGTTGGCAGGACATATTATGGGCTGGCATCTCCTTCCTCCTTTGGCCCCTCCCCTAGACTGAGGACCTGTTCTGCACATGTGTCAGGCTGGGAAATTCCCTTGACCGCAAGAATGAGTAAGTTGTGGTCACTCTGTCTTTCACCTAATCAGGGCCCAATGCTCCTGCTGGTACCTTATCTCGAAGTGTCAGCAGAAGACCAGTTGCAACTGTTCAACCTGAAGCCTATCTATCTCCTTCCTCACTTGGATTCAGCACACTTCACAGAAAAATCAAGTTCTCAGTGGTGCAGAGACGTGTCTGAAATCAAATCCTCAGTAGCCACCTGACCCGCATCTGTATGCCTGAACTATGATTACTCCTTTATGATTTCAATCTGCTGTCATATTATACATGAGGTAACATTACACAGATGTGAAAGAGAAGGATACCTACAAGTTTCAAACTTTTGATTACCTATGATGGTGGTTTGGGTGGTTTCTACTCTTTCCTTAAATTTATGTTTTTTCTAAAAGGAAATAAAGTCTGAAGAATGGAGAAAGTGAGGCAGAGGCAAGAAAGATAGGGCTGGACCCAAGGACAGCCCCCTCATGCACAGGCATTAGGCAGAAGACAAAGCCACCTCCTTGTTTTGCATTTAATAAGGCCAAGACCCATGGAGGAATGGTATCTAAAACAGAAACTTTGCAGCATCTGAGCAAGAAACTCTGACCATGAAAACCACGGAGCATGAACAATAAAAATGCCCAGGTTGCTGATGACCCTGTATGACCTTCCATGTGTGGTGCTCCACTAGTAAGGGAAAATGTAAGAGAAAACAGCTCTAAGAGAACATGTACAGTGGCTTTAGGAGACAAATGTGCAGGACCTGGAGCTGATGAAACCTGGTGCAATCCAGGCCACACCTCAACCTTCCCCTCAACGAATAGCCCACCCCTAATGAAAAAGACCCCATCCATTCAAAAGGTTAAAAATAAGATAAAAGGGGGATCAAAAAACCCTGCGCATGACCACCCTCACAAGGACGCCCACACTCTCCTTCTTAGAGTGTGTAACTTTCGCTTCTGCCCTAAATAAGCTGCTTCTTTGTTCTCTTTGCTTCTCAGCCTCAGTGTGTGTGTGTTTTCCTTTGTGTTCCTCACCCAAATTATTTTGAATGAGTTGAACAAGAGCCTGGACTTTTGATAAAGCTTTTCTGGTATCAAAAGTACAGAGGGAAGGAAGGCTGAAAGGAAGGGAATAAGAGCTAAGACACAGGGGAAGGGTTGATTTTTAAGTGTCCTCAACAGATAAATTAAAGAATTACATATGGCTTCCTAGGGAAAAAAATAAAGGACACATAAGGAACACATAAGTGTACATATAAGGTATACTCAAAACATGCAAAAAGATAGAAGGCAAAGAAATACTAAATGCTACACTGACCATGAAAAGTAAGCCTAATATTGAGATGTGTCATGCTACATTTTCACAGAAATGTAAAAATGTCAAAGATGATCATAATGGAAAAGAGTACGTCTTGTTTGTTTATTTGCTTAAAGCTTCATGTTTATTTGCTTAAAGCTTCAACGTCACAGATGACCAAAGAGCTGAAACCTTGTCCATATAAACAAGAATTTAGAATTATCCTACAAAATAGTTACATTGTCTTGTACAATTGCAGTACTTTTTACTAATTTTACAATTAAGTGTTATAACAGCATTTTTATCTGCATTTCAAAGCAGTATATTGAATGGTATATGTACAAAACAATCAATTTTACTATGATCAAAAGTGGATAAGAATTGTACAAAAATATTTTAGTAAGAAAAATGCAGCAGAAGAGTTGGCACACATAAAACTGACCTTTGAAATATCCAGAGAGATACTTGAAAACTCATTCCCTTAAGAGCCTCTGAGAAGATGAGTTTGCCTGACTAATTCTTGTTCCCTACTGTGTCTGTGTACTATTAACTATTTTTCCCAGAATAAAAAGAGTCATCAAGGTTATTGGTTATGCTAGACTGGAGAAAATAAGGCCATTATAGATAACTGTTTCTTTGTAGTTCTGTGAGTAAAAGTGGGTGGACGTCCAGCTTCAGCTTTTGGATAGATTAGATTTTTAAGCCTCATTTCATAAGCAGGACAGATTAACCATTCTCATAAATGCTGAAATAAGATTCATAAACATAAATGAAGAGCTGGTTTACAAAATTTCACAGTCTGATCACTCTCCAATTTTACTAAATGGAGAAGAAAGTATAGGCTCAGACTTTGTACTAACTGTAGACAGTGAAATCAAGTTCAGGCGGCAATGAGGGTGGCGTATGTGATCTACTGAGCTGCACATCCTCTCTGGAACTGCATACCATGTATTTTACTGAAGTCTCTTGTGTACTTTTCACATGCAACTAGTTCATTATATCACAAAACAGAAAAGATAAAACATCTAGGAACTTTGGTTAATAGCTAAGTGAATCTTAGAGAACAGAAAACAGCTCTGATGTTAAACCACCTTTCAGGTGCTATCAGCATTCAGAAGGGACTCTTTCTATTCCTGAAATTCTTTATTATACGATACACTAGAAAGATTGTGACTGGTATGGCACCTCCTACTCCTTGGGTTTCAAACCCATATGATATTGAAGTAGCTTCAAAGAAAAAATAACTTCAAATGCATCATGCCTTGACAACTTTCTGTGCATGTTTTTAGGAGCAATAGCCCTGTTAATGTCCCAGGATTATAATCGGGCCACTATTCTATATCTACAATAAAAGTGAAGTGTAACCATGAATTTCATTACTTTGGCCATAACCATGGATTGCTTTATACACATTCTACCTCTAGTAAATTATATCTCAAGGGAAATGTCTGAAATTAATTTCTGAAATTAATTTCTCCATTATGTAACATCATGTACTGAATGTCAGAAATAATTAGAAAATAAATTAACGATATAACATTTTAATATATTTATTACTTATTTGAGGTTATTCCTTCATCCATTAACTATGCCAGTTGGCTATAAGGGTGAATATGAGAAAGTTTGCACAGTTGAAGTGGCTGTTGTGTAGTATAAAGCAGTTTTTAGATCATAGGACAGGTTAGATTCAGGTGGGATGAAGAAGCATTGTCATACCTTTATTTATACTGCTTAGAGTTCTGAGTGGTTATTCCATTTGTGAATCTGGCTTGGAAATTATACAGAACATATTGTTCAGTTGGCTGTCTAGATTCAGGAAAAAAAAATAGGTCAATTAATAAACAATGACACAGAAATATGAGATGTGGTCCAGGGTACAATTGAACTACAAAGTCTATAACTGTCTATGGGATTTAGTCTATAGAGGTGATCACATAAGCAAGGTAGCAGAAAATAATACAGAACAGCCCAGTTGAAAATTGAACCTGGATTTGTAAATTTTGGCAGCAGGGGGTTCTACTTTTGGTGTTGGCAGTAGAAGTTATGTTGGATTTGCCCTGTCTCTAATAAACAGCAGTTGTACATTCTTTAAAAATAACTACATGAAAATGCTAGAAAGCTAAAAACACATGTAGGAACCAAAGGGTTTAGACACTTAAGGGAATGGCACTAGGAATAGTGTTTGTATGGGTTTCACCAGATGGCACATCCTGGTTCTCTCAGTTGGATTGGCAAGCAGTCATATAAAAAAAGCAAAACAGAAACAAAAAAAAAAACCCTCAATCTTTTTTTTATGGCTGAGTAGTATTCCATTGTGTGTATCACATATTCTTTATCCATTAATTTGTTGATGGACACTTAGGTTGCTTCCATCTATTGGCAATTGTAACTAATGCTGCTATGAACATTAGGGTGCACGTATCTTTTCAAATTAGTGTATTTGTTTCTTTTGGATGTATACCGAGGAGTGGAATTGCTGGGTCATATGGTAGTTCTATTTTAGTTTTTTGAGAAACCTCCATACTGTTTTCCACAGTAGCTGCACCAATCTGCATTCCCACCAACAGTGCACAAGAGTTCCCTTTTCTCCACACCCTCCTCTATTCTTGTTATTTGTGTTCTTTTTGATGAGATCCATTCTGACAGATGTGAGTTGATATTTCACTGTGGTTTTTATTTGGATTTCCCTGATGATTAGTGATGTTGAGTATCTTTTCATGTGTTTGTTGCCCATCTACATTTCCTCTTTGGAAAAAATGTCTATTCAGATTTTTTGCCAATTTTCTAATCAGGTGGTTTGTTTTTTTGATGTTGAATCATATGAGCTGTTTATATATGTTGGCTATTAATCCCTTATCAATCATATCATTTGCACATTATCATGCTCCCTGACTTCAGACTATAATACAAGGCTACAGTAATCAAAACAGTATGGTATTGGCACAAAAAGAGGCACATAGATGAATGGAGCAGGATAGAGAGGCCAGAAATAAACCCACACACTTATGGTCGATTAACCTATGACAAAGGAGGAAAGAACGTAAAATGAAGAAAAGACAGTCTCTTCAATTAGTGGTGCTGGGAAAACTGGACAGGTACATGTAAAAGAATGAAATTAGAATATTCTCCCACACCATATACAAAATGGCTCATATACAGCTCATACAACTCAACATCAAAAAAGCAAATAACCCAATTTAAAAAAATAAAATATAGAATAGATCAGAGGTTATAAGAATGTAGGGTAGGTACAAAGATGTAACATAAAATATTTGGGGTAGAATGATGAAACTGTATTTTGATACTGGTGGTTGGTTTATAACATTATGCATTTTTCAAAACTCATACAAGAAATAAAGTAGATTTACTTGTATGTAAATTACAAAATAAATTTTAAAAAGAAAAATATACCTAGAGAAATTAAAATTGGAATGCTAGGAAACTATATAATTAACCCAGAAGAAGGCAGGAAATGCAGGAACAGAGGAACAAAAAAGAGGGAGAATTATAGAAACAATTAGCAAAATGATAAACATAAATCCAACATATCAATAAATTAAATATCAATAGACTAGACAGTTGAATTATATTTAGAGATAGCACCACTTGTTGAAGAGACTATCTTTCCCTGTTGTGCATTCTTAACATCCTTGTCAAAGATCAGTTGATCATACAGGTGTGGATTTATTTTTCAGCTCTCTATTTTGCTTCATTCATCAATATGTCTCTCTTTATGCCAGTACCATAATGATTTATTTTTGTAGCTTTGTGAAATCTAGAAGTATGATGCCTCAAGCATTGTTCTTCTTGTCAAGATTGTTTTGGCGGTTCAATATTTTTTGTGGTTCCGTATAAATTTTGGAATCATTTTTCTATTTCTGCAAAAAATGCTATTGGGATTGTGATAGGAAGTGTATTGAATCTACACATTGCTTTGGGTAGTATGCACATTTTAACCATACAGAGTCTTCCAATCCACGAACATAGGACATGTTCCACTTATTTAAGTCCTTAACTTCTTTCATCAGTGTTTTCTGTACGTGCCTTTCACTTCTTTAGTTAAGTTTATGCCTAATATTTTATTCTTTTGATTCTATTGTAAATGGGGTTGTATTCCTAATTGCCTTTTCAGGTAGAAAACTAGATAGTCAAATACAAAAGAATGAAATTGGACCCTTATCTCACACCATAGACAAAAACCAACCCAAAATGGATTCAACATTTAAATGTAAGACATGAAACTGTAAAACTCCTAGAAGAAAACTTAGGGGAAAAGCTTCTTGACATTGGTCTTGGAAATGATTTCATGGATATGACCTCAAAAGCACAAGCAATAAAAGCAAAATTAGACAAATGGTACTACATCAAACTTAAAAGCTTCTCCCCAGAAAAGGATACAATCAACAGAGTTAAAAGGCAATCAAACCAACAAAATAGGAGAAACTATTACAGTTATTATATTTGATAAGAGGTTAATTTTCAAAATATATAAGAAATTGCCATAACCCGAAAACAAATAAACCAAAAAAAAAAAAAAAAGAAAGGGCTAAAGACTTAAATAGACATTTTCCCGAAGAAAATATGCAAATGGGCCAACTGGTATTTGAAAAGATGCTCAACATCACTAATCATCAGCAAAATGCAAACCATAACCATAATGAGATATCACCTTACACCTGTTAGCATAGCTATCAAAAACGACAAGCAAAAGATAAGGAGTGTTGATGAGGATGTGGCAAAATTGGAGACCTTGCACTCTTTCGGTGGAATTCTAAACCAATACAACCAACCTGGAAAACAGTGTGAAGTGTCCTCAAAATAATTAAAAATAGAACTATTATATGATCTAGCAATCCCACTTCTGGGTATCTATCCAAAATAATTGAAATCAGGATCTCAACCAAGCCCATGTTTATTGCAGCATTATTCATAATGGCCAAGATATGGAAACAACTTAAATTCCCATAAACAGATGAATGGATAAAGAAAATGTGGTGTTTACCTACAATGGAATATTATTCATCATTATAAAAGAAGGAAATCCTTCAATATGTGACAACATGGATGAACCTGGAGAACATTATGCTAATTGAAATATGCCAGTCAAAGAAGGACAAATATTGCATGATTCCACTTATGTCGATTGTCTAAAATAGTGAAATTCATAGAAGTGAAGATTAGAATGGTGGTTGTCAGAGGCTGATGAGGAGTCCCAAACCAACGTGTATAAAATTTCAGTTATGCAAGACGAATTTATTCTAGAGATTTGATACAGAACATCATGCCTATAGATAACAATACAGAATTGGACACGTAAATATCTGTTAAGAGGGTAGATCTCATGTTGTGTTCTTATCAAAATAAAACTTTAGATAGATGATAGATTGTAGATAAATAGATAGATAGATAGATAGACAGAAGATAGCTAGATAGATGGAAAAGAATTAGAGACTGTCAAATTGGATATATAAGTAAGATCCAAAATATTCTGTCTTCAAGTGGCATCCTTCAAATATAAAGGTTTAAGTTAAAAGTGAAACAATGCAGATACATTACATGCCAATAAATATAAAAGTGGAGTAACTATTAACATCAGAAAAAAGATAGACTTCAAGACAAAGAGCATAAGCACGGGTATTGATACAAAAGGACATTTCATAATGACAAAAGAATTGATTGATTAGGAAGATAATTTAGGACAGCAGTCAAATTTGTATGTGTGTAATAGCAGAGCTTCAAAGCAGATGCTGCAAAAGTGATAGAAGTTAAAGGAAGAAATACAGAAACCCACAGTCTTAGCTGGAGATGTTAATACCATTTGTTCAGAGAAGTGGTTGATCCTGGTAGGGTGAGAGGATTCACTGCAAAGTTGCAATTCCTGGGTTGAAGAAAATGTTCTTTATCTTGAGACAGTTATTGTGTCACTTAAGTTTAAAAATTTGTCAAGACATCAAATTATACATTTACGATGTGTGAAAATTTTAAACTTATTAAATGTATCTCTAAAAAAATAGTACTACAAATAATATTGACCTTTAGATGGTAGACTTGCTTTTTACAGTGGTTTGAATCAGCAATTCTGAAACTGTTTTCTCTGTATCTAACCTTGAGAAAATGAGTAAATAGATTGAAGATAAATAAAGGAAACCAGATTTCACACTTTGGAAAACGGAATTACATTTAAGTATGGGGATCAGGGTTCAGAGAGATCAATAGACAGAGCACAACTTACAGATATGAAGATCATTGTCTATTCTCTGAAGGAAGCTTTAGGTTTTGACTCTGGTCTGAAATTTATTGTTTTTCTCTTTGAGTCATTCTCTACCTAAGAAGCAAATTGCCAGAGACTGCCCACTATGGATTAAAAAAAAAAAAAAAAAAAAAAGGAATCCCTTTAAGAAAGCAAGTCAACAGGAAAATAAAGGGGGCATGAGAATGTTAATCTCCTTGCTCTGATGCTTGCACTGTGGCCTGTAGTTTGATAACATTAGGGGATGGTGGGTGAAGGGTACACATCAACTCTCTGAACTTGTACCTGAAACATTTTTTAGTGTCTAAATTATTTCTAAGTAAAAATTTTAAAAAATTCCCTAGCGCCAGAAGCTGAGCATGGGTTGTTCTCAAGAAATATCTGAGTACTCCTGTGGGTTGTTAAAATCTTCATTATCTTAGCAGTTGTTATCTTTTGTATGGTTCAAACACTCTCCTTAAAAATGGAATAAGGGTCTTTATTGATCAGTTTGGGTTCATAACTTTGAAATTTCTCTTTAAAGGAAAAAAAAATTGGTTAATTTGCAAGCCCCATATGGTAGCTGCTGGTAGGCATCTGCTACATTTCAGGCATGTTTGTGGCTGTTATGATACTGATGATTTGTTTTTACCATGAATCTGATGTCTACGTAAGTGGAAAGACTTGAAACAGAATGTGCTCTGAGAGTGTGCACCTTCTGGAGGACAGAAGTGAGCCTCATTCCTTTCTGTACTTCCCCTGTGCTTTGGAGAGATGATCACATACTTCTTGTATTAACGTTAACTGAATTATCCAAATATATTTCAAATCATGTCTGCAGTGATAATCCAATCTTACGTGTTTCTTTAATACAAAAGTAATTCAGTCCCCTGATGCTACCATCAACTATTTTTTTTGGAAATTTTCCTTTCTGTCTATAAAAGTTATCACATGTTAACTTTAGAAAATTTAGAAAAAGTATGATGAAAATGAAACCAATAAGTCTACCATGTAAAGTTTACCACAATTAGTACTTTGTTTCTTATACTTTTACTACGACTGTGTATTTCACAAAATGTGGGGACTTCTAAGGACTATACAAGAATATTTACTTTCAAACACTCTTAATGTATAGTATACTACTTCACATATTTGACAACAATAATCAAAATATTTTACTTGTATAACTTCTTTTAAAAATACTTCACATACAACAATTCATTTACTCTTAACCTCTAAGCCCTCAAGCTTGTGGTCTCATCCTGAGTTCGCCCACTTTACAGGCAAGGAAATTGAAACTTAGAAGGGGGAAACTGACTTTATCCTGCACAGTCACAGAAAATGACATCAGGACACATAAATCCTGAGCAATAGTTCCAGAATTACTTGTAGAAAGTTCATTTTTACTGTACCTTTTAATGCATTTATTTATAATTATAAAGTACTATTAGATATTGCAGTTTGGTTAGACATGAAGAGTTTTATTTACTCAGCTGACACAAAGCCCTGCTGAGACTACATCTCTTCTGCCAGACATGAGAAATCTACATGCACATTTTACTAAAAAATGTAACATGAACATAGGGAAGCATGTTAGTCAAACTCTCCTCTTGCTTAATCCACTATAATTGAGGATAATCATTCGCTTAAGTAGTAGCAATGCAAAAACAAATCAATTAGTCTAATAACTAAATCCACAAGATTAAGACACACAATTTCAAAAGGATAAATAAGCATATTGTGCTAAATAAATTATGTGTGTGAATAAACAATGAATTTGAGCAGAGGAGGATATTCAGAAAATTAGAAATTTCAGGATTTAAAATTTAATTATAAAGCATATATTACTTTAAATAAAGAGCTGATTTTAAAAATAAATATAGGAACGCATTCACAGCAAAAAATCATTTGCACAAATACTTCACTATAAAGTATAAAAACGTTGTAAGAAGTGATTTACATATTCACTCATTGGCCTCATTCCTGCCTGTATATCTATTACTGTTAGAACAAATAAATAAATGAATAATGTGATGATGGTAGCACTTATGATTACAACCTCAAGTCTGCACTCAGTGCTGCCTGGCAAACCTTTAAAATTTTTCTAATGAATATGTTCTCCCACTATCTTCCATGACTATTTTATAATTTAACATAACTACTCTGCAACTTTTCTTCGGAAGACAGTCTTGCCTATGCTTAATATTTACAAAATCAGGAAAAAATAATTCAGGATCTCCCTCATCTTCTGGCAGCTGTGTCTGAAAAACTGGCCCTCCTCTCTCCTGTCAAGGACCAGCATGCTCCCCGACCCCTACCCGGTATACAACGTCCTTCCTTTATCCACTTTCTCACAGCCTTGCTCCAGGGGATGCCCCATCCTACCTCACACTTTCAACATCTTTCTCTCTCCTGGCTGGTTCTCGTCAGCTTCCAAACATGTTAGATAATTCACTATATTTTAATCAAAGGAAATACAAAAATGACAAATTGACCCCTTATTCCACATTCCCCTTAATCATAAAAATATACTTCTTCACCCAAATCCTCAAATATTTTCTAAGTCAACAGTCTGCAGGTTCTTACTCTTTTTCTTCATTTTGAAGCATTTCACTCACAGAGAAAATTCCAGATGAGCACGTAAATGCCAACTGTTTTGCCCTACTGAGATTTCACAATTGTTATTCTGCAAATAGTTAAGACTTTCAATTTTTTAATGAATTAAATCTTTATCATGGAAATGCCAGTGCATCCTTCCCTGATTCACAACTTTCTCTTTTTTCTCTAAAATTAACTACTATTTTGCTACTTTAGTCTAGTCCTACATTTTTATATTTTTACTACATGTGTTTAGTTCCATGTGCAGTATATAGTATGTGTGCTGCAAATTGTAGTTTCTAAGCTTTTTAGATTTATCCTAACCATTCTATATAGAATTATTTATTTAAGATGCTCTTCCATTGAATGAAGCTATCATGTTGTGGTTATTGTTTTACATGGAAAGTAAAGGTGTTTCTATTTTTCCTTATTCCAAACCATGCTGTAATGAAAATCCACCCTCTTGTCTCTTTAAGTACATGCGTGACCAGTTCTAGTAAATATCCAGGATATGAATTACTTGCTCATTGGTTACACTCATCCTCATCTTAAGTAGATGTTGTCAAATTGCTCTCTAAATTGGTTTTATCAATTTACATTACCACCAGTAACAGGGTTTACTTTCCTCCCTCAGACAAACAACATATGTTACAGTCAGACTTTTGAAATGTTTGCCAGCCCAATATGTGTAAAGTGCATTTGCATTTACCTGATTATTATTATGATTGACATGTTTTCATATACTGGAGATTTAAGTTTCCTTTTCTGTGAATTACTTTTTTGCCTACTCTTCCACTTGTTAGGTTGTATGTCTTTGTCTAAATCTAGGATTGACTTACATATTCTGGGATCTGATTCTTTGATGAGTTTATGACTTGAAATATTAATCTATGTGTCTGTTTTATATAAATATTTTATATTTTTATATAATCAAACTCATTAATATTTTCTTTATGATTCTCTAAAAGCTTTTGTGTTAGTTTTGTTTTTCAGATTTAAATGACTCATTTATCTTTATTTTATAGGAAATAAGTTAAGGATAGAAATAGATCTTTGGGGTCATGCTGATACTCAGCTGACAACCATTGTTAAATTTCCTTGGATTAATTCCCAGTTGATCTGTGACTGTATCTCACTGACATGCCAAGCATCCTCTAGGTGTGGCGTGTTTCTGGACTCTGTAGAAGTTTCCACTGATTTATTATACTGTTCTGCCCCAATGCAAACTGTTTTCATTGTAATAATTTTTGATATTGAATCTGAATAATTTTTGAATCTGAAAAGGTAGATTCCTCCAACTTATTCAGTTTTTACTCATATTAACTATTCTTGTCCCCTTATTATCTTCCTTTTATATTTGCAGATTACTTTTGCTGGTCTATGTCCATCTTGAATTCAGCATGTTTACATCCAACAAAATTTCTGACTTCTAGTTTTATGTTTAGTCTTCCCTTGGAAATTTCTGATCAATTATGTGTAAAAAGATAAATATATTTCTAAGTAGTACTTTAGTACTCTTCCACAAGTTTTGATATGCTTTATTTAATGTGCGATTATAAACATTTCACACTTTCATCCTTGTACCCAATTCATTATTTAAGGTTGCCTTTTAGCTTTCAAACAGAAGAGTTTCTTTCGTCAGTTTTATTAATGCACAATGTACATAGAGTAAAATTCACCCTTTTTAGTTTACAAATTCACTGAGTGTTGCCAAACATACAGTCATGAAGCCATCACCAAAAACAAGACATAGAAACGTTTCATTATCCAAAACAATCCCCTCATATTCCTTTGTAGCCAATTCCTACACCCACCTCCATTTTTGGGTCACCCTTAGTTTATGTTTTTCTTAATAACATTTTGTTGTTAATTTTAATATAACTGATTTTTGGTCTCAAAGTATATAGTCCTGTATTTTAAATGGTTCCTGAAAGTGATGCACAATTACTTTGTGATCTAATATCGATCACAGGAGTGACGAGCCATGGCAGCTACAGTGCTTTGTGTAGGGAGACCAATACCAAAGAGTTGTTGTCTTAACTCTTTGCCCTTAAGGGTGTATCTTTTATCTTTTATTGAGAGATAGTGCCATCGTTTTTTCCTGTTGTATTTCTTTGTGAGTACTGCATAAAGGGGGTAAATAAAAAAGATCCCAAGTCTTAATAACTAACATAATTTGGAAGAGAAATTGGGAAACCCAAATTACCAATGCCAGAGGTGTGGCCATGTCTCCTATGTCATAAACTTAACACGACTACTCCAGTTGTTATCCAGTTAGAAACTGCAGTATATTCCCTGACTATTTGCTTCTAGGTCTCTGGATTTGAAAAATACAAACATCTTTGCCTGGTTCCCCTTGAAATCAGGGCCAGCCACATTAAAAGGACCTTTAATATAGTCCAGCAACTGTATTGTAATCCCTTAGTCCGTTTTACCCTGATCCTCTAGTCTGTGTCAGGCTTCTCTCTTTCGTTTAAAAATATGATACATCTTCCCCCATTCCTCTCTCTGAGGTGATACCTAGCTCTGTAGTTCACTGAGATAATAGAGTTAATAAGAGGAGAATGAGTTTGGTTTCAGGTAGCAGTGAGTCCAAATTACTGTGGCTAAAAGAGTCAGGATTTTTTTTTTCTCTGGAAAAAAAAAAATATCCAGAAGTAAATAGGCCACCAGCAGTGTATTTTCTCAAAGAAATTATTAAGGACTCACTTTGAGCACAGACTTTTGTCTTCCAATCTCAAAATAATTGCTGAGCATCCTGATTTGCATCAGTATTCCAGGCAGGAGGAATGCGCAGCAAACAGGAGTCCAAAAGGACCGAGGGAAAGCACCTTTATCTTGGGAAACTTTTTCTTTTTGTCTGGAAAAGGAAAGTTACCTTCTTGAGAACTTTAGCTATTCCCCCTTCTCCTAAGGCTGGTGCGTGGCCATCCCCCAGCTCCTCCCACTGTGGAGTCTGAGGAGTTTGTACCCATCTTCCCACCTGTACCCCCCACCTGCTGCCCACCTGCTGACTCAGCCTGATGGTCTGAAGCAGCAGCTGGGCCTCAAGTGCTCTACCTGGCCCTGGGTGCTCCTTGAACAGCTTTCTCCTTCCAGCGTGTGTGTTCAGCACAAGGTGTGCAAGTCCAGTTTCTGTGGGATGCCCAAACCGCCTAGGTCAGAGGAAACGGGAACAGAAGTGAGCTCCTGAGTCTATCTTTATGAAGTTCCAGCTCATACTCCCAGGTTCCACCTGCTCTTGATCTCCCCGACGTTACATCCAACTTCCCATCCCACTTGCCTGCCCTGAGGGCTTCAAGCTCCAGCATCAGACGTGAAGACAACAGCCTTAGACACACTGCTTAGCCTGAGCCCAGAATTGCACAAGGGGAAGCCTGTAAGTGAGCTCTGTCCCTCTTTCCCTCTCTGTATATATGAATATATTAGTAGCAGTAATTCTGCTTCTCTGGTTGAACCCTGAATGATCCACAATTTGGAGTTGTAAATTGGTTTTTGTTAACTCGTCTTTAGTGACTGTCTGGTACTTTTACTTTTAAATAATATTTTCCCATAATTTACTATGGATATATGTGTTTTATTTTATTTTTATGTTTTATTTTAGTTAGTGTATTAGTCAAGCTTCCCCACAGAGAGACAGAGAGAGAATTGAGAAAGGGATTTATTTTAATGAATTGGCTCATGTAATTGTGGAGGTTCAAGTTCAAAATCTGATGGGGGGAGGCAGGCTAGAGTTTGAGTCCAAAGGCTGTTGGCTGGCAGAATTCCTTCTTGCTCAGGGGAGATCCATCTTTGCTCTGTTTAGGGCTTCAACTACTTGTATGCAACCCACCCATAATACGGAGGGCATTCTGCTTCACTCAAAGTCTACAGATTTAAATGTGAACCTCATCTAAAAATACTTTCACAAAAACATCCAGAAAAATGTTTGACTAAATATCTGGGCAACATAGCCCAACAAAGGTGATGCCTAAAATAAACCATCACAGTTACTATTGATATGATATATATTTTTCAATCTTTAACTTTCTAATGTTCAATCTGTTTATTAGTTATGTCTCTTGTAAGCATTTTAGTTACATTTTAATTTTTAATGCAATCTGGGTCTTTTAATTGGTGAGATCTCATATTTACATTTACCCATATATTTGTGATTATTTTTTACATAATAGTCTGTAGTTCTTATTTGCCTTCATATTTCTTAGCTTCCTTTATGTTTCTCTTGCTTAAGGTTGGATTGATCAAGTTTTTATATTTTATTTTTATTTTCTCTGCTCATTTTGAAAGTATAGAGAAAATTTCAATTATTTATCTCTTACCCTTAAAATTTTAATATGCTTAATTAAATTTTAAATGTTTTCTAACAAAGACTAAAATTCAACAACTCTTTCCTCTTCTTGAATAAACCAAGGCCCTTAGCAAAATTTAACTTCTTATAGACATGGTCTTTGAAATAATTTTCTGTGTTATTGTTGTCTAGAGATGTAGTTCTGCCTTTTAAACACAAAAGTTCTGCCTTTTGAACCACTAGCCTGGTTTTTATAGTCAACAGTTAATTTAGTTGTATGTTGCACTTAATATTTGCTTGCACTAGTGTTTAATAATTGAGGTCTCATCCTTGGGAAACTTTTTCCAGCCTGAAGTAGAGCCTGCTAGTATTTCTTTAAATTTTCTTAATAACTGAATCCCTTTGTCGTTTTGTGATGCCAAGTGATTACTTCTGTATCGTCTTGCAGTTGATTAACATGCCAGACTATTTCCAATCCTGCATGGAGTTTATTGTGACAATTAACTTTTTAAAAATATTCAGTGGTTACAATTTACTTAGATTCTATAAAGTATTTTATTATCCATTCATCTCGTCATTTTCTGACTTTTTCATAACTTCATAATACCATTTTGGGATGATTTTCCTTCCTTTTTCTCTTTGAGAATCCTGAACATACTTATTTTAAGGTTGTGTTAGTTTTTTAAAAAATATTTCATTTGATCTGGGGTGAATTTACCTTTTCACTGTGGATGCTAGTGGCTTTCTTTTTTAGTGTTAATATTCTTTAAATGTTTTCAAAATGTTGTTTGAAAATATAACCAGGAAGCATTATTATTTGCTTTATTTTGTTGTTTCTTTTAATTTTTTTTTTTATTTTTTTTTATTTTTTAGAAACCAGAGTTTATTTCTGCTTTAACAATACTCAAGGAACTTTCAGAAGGTTAAAAGACCCAATGATATCTGGGTTTAAAATAATATCATAGCCAGGTGCTGATTGTTGCTGCCTCTGTTTCAAAATCCTCAGGATGACCCTGGACAGTTCGATGCCTCACTGATTCTTCTGGTCGAAGAGGGGCGTATTCTGAGTTTCGGCATAATCCATACAAAACCATCCCTCCAGAAATGAGGATAAAAACAATGCCAGAAGCAATAATTGTCATTGAGAGGGAGAAAGGTAAATGATCAGCAAAAAAGGCCACCACAGCAATTTCAAGGAGCAAAATTATTAATCCAGCATAGAACAAACAGATGCGCTTGTGGAATTCTTGCGTTATTCTTTGAAACCAAGTCCACTGACTATGAGCTTGAGTTGCTAGAATCATGAGTCTTATCTGCAGCACAGGGACCTGTGTTTTCCTCTCCTCTGCCAGTAGGAGGAGCCGGGTGCAACGTTTGACCTGATTAAATGAATCTCCTTAACAACAAAGAGGCAAACACCCTTCAAGATGAAACGTCCTCTTTTAATTTTTAAGCTCTTTTTTATGTTCCCTTTCTAGTTTGGTTGCTTTATAGGTATCTCCACTCAATCCTGAGAACAAATATTTGTGTAATTGTTTAGAACTTTTGCTAAATGGTTATATTGAGGGTAGTACAGAGCTGATAGCAAGGCAGGGATCCATATCCTGCTTGTGAGAGTATATCTGTGTCATTCAATCCCCCTAGAGGGTAATTGCATAAAATCTGTAACTTTTTCTTCAACTTGTACGAGTGAGGAAGCCCTAAAGCAGCCTCTGATTTTGAAGCAAGAATCTGGCCCTTGGTTTCTTCCTCATGACAGGAACATCATGCCTCTTATGTCAGAAGAACTCTCGCCTTTCCTCCTTCCTAGGAGTTGAGAGGTCACTAATTCTTGCACACTCATTTTGGCTTCCTGGATAGCACACTTTCCTGATTTCTTTCCCACACTTTGGATGCTCATTTTAAAATCATTGTGTAGGGCTTCCCTGGTGGCGCAGTGGTTAAGAATCTGCCTGCCAATGCAGGGGACACAGTTTCGTGCCCTGGCCTGGGAAGATCCCACATGCCGCAGAGCAACTAAGCCCATGCGCCACAACTACTGAGCCTGAGCTCTAGAGCCCGCGAGCCACAACTACTGAGCCCACGTGCCACAACTACTTAAGCCTGCGCGCCTAGAGCCCGTGCTCCGCAACAAGAGAAGCCACAACAATGAGAAGCCCGCGCACCACAACAAAGAGTAGCCCCCGCTCACCGCAACTAGAGAAAGCCTGTGCACAGCAACGAAGACCCAACGCAGCCAAAAATAAATAAATAAATAAATAAATTTAAAATCATTGTGTAGGCACTTCCTTTCTAATTGTGGGAACTTCTGTTCAAATAACACCTCTATGCCAACAATTCATCAATTTATATCCCCATCCAAGACCTCCTCTCTAAGCCCCAGACAGCTAAGTGCAGGTTATTCCTTGGTACCACGTAATTAGCTGACCAGACAAAAAGACCTAGAGACCATTTTAATATTCTTGTCTTCACATGCTTTGCTCTTGTCCCAAGCATTAATTCCGCTATTTCCATACCGAAGAGACTTAACTCCTGGTATGTTTTCAGTGTGGTACCTGTGCTGTGATGGTGTATGTTGTTATTTCCTCACCGTCTTCTAAAATGTACCAAACTGACAAGTGTAGAAATAGGATCCTGGCTCAAAGAGAGAAAGATACAATTAAATTCTTAGCAAGATAGGGGTCATATGAGAAACTCAATAAATTGTGTGTCATAGTTTACTAGGTGGCCCAACCTGTGTAAAAGTCCTGTAGTAAGTCAAGTATCTCATGGATCACATGATCCCATAGAAGACATTTACTTCCTTCAAGTGCATGACAACTTAGGCTAACTGTCCCTTACTCCTCGCCACACCTAAATCCTGGAACTGATTTAGAAAGACCTAAATGATCCAGCAACAAACCACTCTATCCTCCTCTTCTAGCTAACCTATTTGGTTAACCTGCCTTCAAGATACAAAACACCTCTGTCCTGAGAGGGGAGAGACACCTATACTAGGGATGGAGTGATATGAGGCAGGACAGAAAGCTCAGACCCACCTGCCCCCGACCTCATCCCTTAGCAGAAAGACACGATGTCTTTCTCATCTAACCATGACCCTTATTAGGATGATGGCAGAGAATGTATGAGTTAAAGATATCTAGTCTAGTTTCTCATAGCTTGGCTATTTTTCTGGAAAACAAAAACAACACTGGGACTTAAGACATGATGTGGAAAATCAGGATTCAGAAAGTCAGTTGCTGGAGTCGCAACCTGTCTCTACTTATACCCCCAACTTTAGACAAAAAAACTGGGAGAGTAGTCATTCCAGCTCTATTCTGCACTGGTAAATACTTCACAGTGGGTGTCCCTCCTAATGGGATTATTTATAATTGAGGTTACTAGATTAGAGAGGGAACTGCCATCCTTGTTAGTTTAATTTCATCTTAATTAATGAAGATTTGCTCTCTAGAATAGGATCTTCATCCTTTAGCCAATACAATTTATTTCAGTTGTAAACACTCTCATTAATTTACTATTAGCATAACACATGTGTGCTATTATCAGTATAGAAAGTATTGGTCTTGTTGGAAGAGGTCATGGAGAGGACATGAGTGACCGCTGGTTGACCTGCAAACTGGACACAGGAAATTTGAGGCCCCTCAGCCCCTTTCCCATCCTTGGAATGTATGTCCTGCCCACTGTTTCCAGGGAGCTGTGATACCACCTGGACAGTACATGACTGAACCCAGTTAAGCCCTCTATATAGACTCTTAAGATTCTGGCTGGTGGCACAGAGATCTACCAAGAAAAGCCTCGTAAGTAAGTTCCCTTGCTTATTAAACCTGCCACCTCCCAATCTGAAGAGTCTGGCTCTTTCATGGGTGTCTCCTTGTCCTTTGCGTATAGAGGCCATTCCAGATTTAATCTGGGAAGCTCCTGAGAGTGTGAACCTACAGATCTAAGAGTACATGATAGGTATTTTGCTTTCTATTTGCAATCCCTCTCCAACTTGAAATCTAGAAACTTGAAGTGTAATAACTGTCATCTACATTTTAGAATGGAGTGTGGGAGTTTTAAAAATTCAATCAAAACCTTTTCACCTCAAAATATAAAGATACCTTCTTTTCTTCTCACTATAATACATCAAATCTCCCCAAAAAATGTTTCCAAAATAGAGTCCACCTACAATAATCTTTCCTGTCATATATATTAACTATTTGGCAAAATATTAATGTTTAGGTATGTATGGTGCATGTATATTCATTCCATGCATAATATACCTACTAAGAATCTAGGTTCTTTCTAGTTTACTCATATTCTTGTCTTCATCTCTAGTCACTTTTTCTATATAAAAACCATATTATATCTCATATGACTCTATGCATCTATGCTTTGTCACCACTTCCTCAAGTCTATTCAATGTCAAGCTATTTAAATCACACTCCTATCTCCACCAAGGTGAACACTAGTCGCTCAGGGACACTAAAAATTTCTATGTTTCCAGTTTCAATGACCATTGTCACTTATCTTACTTGATTTTCTGACACCTTTTGACAGAGTTGATTGCTCTCTTTTTCTGAAATTCTTTCTGTACTTGACATCCAAGGCTCTTCCTTGCAATCCTTGTACAAAACTTACCAATCCTTCTCTGTCCTCATTGTTAAATCTTCGTGTCTTACCTCTAAATGCTTGGGTACCTGGGACTTGTTCACTGTTCTCCTTTCCTGCCTTAGTGTTCATTCTCTAGGTGGGCTCATGCCACCCTATGGCTTCTATCCCATTGGTTTGCAAAGGATCCTCAGCATTGGTCTTTAAGTTGAACTCTAGACTTGAAAAGTTTAACTGTTTACTTATCACTACTTGAGTGTTTAATAGGCTAGCTAAATTTAGTATTTCCAAGACAGTACTGTCAAGTCTCCTCCCCTTCAAAATAAACAAACACAAAACCTGCTTCTTTTCTTCCCCCAGTTTCACTTTTCTCAGAATATGGCGCTCAATTTATTCAATTGCTCCAGAGAAAAACCTTAGAAGACATTACCTTTCCGCTTTATTCTCTCACATCTGACATCCAACCTACCAACTTTTTTTCAGGTCTGCCTTTGATCAATGATTTACAGTTTACCACCCTTTTCAAAGTCACAGTTGAATCCCACCTTGAATCCCCAGCAGGTCTCTTTGTTCCCACCCTTGCCCCTCTACACAATATTTCTACTCCAGAACTAAAGTGATCATTTGAAAGTATAAATCAGATCACAGAAATGTACTGTTCAAAATATCCAAGTGATTTTCCATCTTATTCAGGAAAAAAGTATATATATTCTTTACAAGGAGGTACCAGCCAATGTGATAGGCTGATGCTCAGACCACAGAATAATTCAGATCTAGCCACACTGACCATCCTGCTGCAAGTCTGGGGGGCTTTGCTTTTTCTGCTCCCTCTACCCAAAATAATTTCTCTCCAGATCTTTGCATCACTTACTTTTACTTCACCAAAACCTGAAATTAAATGCCATTTCTTCAGAGAGGGTGTTCTTGTAAAATATACCCGTCTTCCCTGTCCCCAACAAGCATTTTCTGGCTCTTACTTGGAGCTCAACAGCTATTTACTAGATGAATGAATTACAGTACAAATCACACGTACTATTATGTGAATCAGAAGTCAGTATAGGTACTTGTCTAGAGTACAGGGCTGCCCAAGGGGTGTGTAGGAATATGACCAAATATTTCTGTGTGTGTGGGTCCTTGTCTAAATAAACACTTTTATTAAAAGATAAAAGATTTTACAAAATGTGTGGCCTCATGAAAATTATAGTGATTTATTAATGAAGATTTTAAAAGATGTGTAAAGAAAACTTGCTTTCTTACATATTTGCTTAATGTCTAATCAGTGCAGATGAGGAATTCATAGTGTCCAAGCACATCGCCTCCTTGTCGGGTGCAGGGACCATCTCTTCATGTTTTTTTCTTGCCAAATGCACCATTTCTTCATAATTTCATGTGTTCCCCCTAAGAAAAAATGGTAGTGCTCCTATTACTCAGGGCTTATTGGGCCCTGTTTCTATTGAAACAGTGTAGGTCTTCTTGCCCTTTATTTTCACAAGGACTTTTATTTAAGTGCTGGTCGCACTGTTACACTGACACATCATCTATCCTGTCAATTGCGCAGAAATGACTCTCTCAAAGGTTGTCACTGTTCTTGGTTAACGATGACCCCAAGTGCAAGTCCTGTCCAAAATATGCATTAAAATGTGAATGGTAATTTGTTTCCTTGTCATGTTAATTTTTTCTATCCAGCTTTCAGAGTGTAAACATAGAAAAACACAGTTTCCAACCATGTCTTCTCTTGAACTCTATAGGCTGCCGCAGGCCTTCTTTCAACCTTGAGGCCACCAACATCTGTACACCCCAGAGTGGGGAAGGCTGGCAGGACCACGGACAGAACAATTAGAACCAAGTCTTTCCTTCATCTCCAGGTGGCTTCAGACCACCCTAGGAGAGCCCCATGTCAGCACCACTGTGGATCCTGCTGGCATTGCAGATCAAAAGACTCAGGTTGGCCTGACAGTGGGCAGAGACCATGGAGAGATTGGCTGACCTCGGCGCTGTGGGTGAGTATCCATGTGACCACCTGCCCAGAGGTGGACCTGCCCCCGAGGTAAACAGTGTCACCCCAAACCAGACTGTCAGCACCATGCTGGTGGGGTGCCAGACCACAGGTGCCAACTCGCCATCTCCTGAGCGTCTGGATGTCAGGTGGGAGTGGAGAGACAGAGAGTACTCCTCTGGGAAAACCAGGGCCTGGCACATGTGCCTGGGTAGGTGCTCAGAGCTCCCTGTCCAGACCGCACTGGGGCCACTAACCCCAGGCACACGAGGTGGGACTTGGAAAATTCCAGGCAGCCTTTCCAAAGCCCAGAGCTCCCCTGAGGCCCCAGGACCAGGGTTCTCTGCCTGAGTCTAAGGACTTTTCCTGCAAGAGAAAGCTGTTTCTATTTAACTACTGCCAGAAGAAATACTAGATCATTTTAACATAAAATCTTGGTTTAAAATATCCTCAAATGTGGTAAATAAAACCCTCCAAAATACAGATTAAATTTTTATAAATGGATAAAAATTGATGGTTGATAAATTTAGATATTGTTCTTGTCTGGGGTGAAATGAATCAGGACTTGCAGCTGGTGAGATGCTCATGTTATTGTTAAACCTGAAAACTAACTCTATAGGCAATTGCTGTAAAGGAAATGTGAAATTGTTTGGAGCAGTGCAAATATCAGAAAAAGTCTTTCACCTGCTGTAACTATTTCAAAGGATAACAACTATCTGGTAGTGTATGTGCTATTAGGATTAATTAAAAATCAAGTCTCATTACTGATCAAACAAAGCAAACTAGCTAAAGACATTTCCAATGATATTGGCAAGCTATATGCCTCATCTGTATGCTGTAGGCAAAAACTAATGCAGGCTAAATTCACTGGTTAATTTCCCAATTTTAAATGGGCAAAAAATAAATTGGAGAGAGGAGTAGAACAAGCAATAAAAATAACTGAAAGACCAGGAGATACGAGTAGGATTTGATTTAGTTGACTGAAAAAAAAATGCCCTAGGGGTGAAAAGATGTCTCTATTACTCTTCTCAAATAAATGAGAGGAAATGCTCATTAAAGAGTATGTGTACATAGAAAAGACTCCTTTGGCAAGAGCGTCCTTGCACTACACATACATTTCATTTTCTACATGCACTAGAGTCCTATGTTGACCCAGCAGTGTAAATCAGAGAAGCAGAAAACACACACACACACACACACACATACCATTAACCTCAGGATTCAAAGATTGAGGCATGATTTAAGACCAACCTGGTAGAGCACGGAGGTGAATTTACTTATGATAGATTCATAATATTATGAAATCCTTTTCCTAGAAGAATACTGTCATACAATTTCATTTCAAAACAATTTTGTAAGCTTTATCAGTTTCCTGTGGTTGCTATAACAAACTACCCTAACCTTGTTGGCTTCAGGTACAGAGATTTCCCATATACACCTGTCTCTACACACACAACCTCCCCATTGCAAACATCCCACACCAGAGTGGTACATGCCACAACTGATGAACCTACACTGACAAGTCAATCTTTTTCTGAATCCCATTGTTTACAATAGAGTTCATTCTTGGTTTTATACATTCTATGGGTTTTGACAAATGTATAATGACATGCATCCATCATTATGGTATCATGCAAAGTATTTTCACTGCCCTAAAAATCCTCTGTGCTCTGCCTTTTCATTCTTCCCCTCTCCCAACCCTTTGCAACCACTGATCTTTTGATCATCTTCCTAGTTTTGCCTTTTTTCAGAATGTTGCATAGTTGGAATCACATGGTACGTAGTTTTTCCAAATGGCTACTTTCACTAAGTGCATTTCCGTTTCCTCCCTGCCTTTTCATTGCTTAATATAGTTCATTTCTTTTTAGTGCCACATAATATTCCATTATGTACCACAATTTGTTTATCCATTCCTCTATTGAAGGACATCTTGGTTGCTTCCAAGTTTTAGCAATTATGAGTAAAGCTGCTATAAACATTCATGTGCAAGTTTTGCAAGATTGAGATTCAATACACGTCATTGCCCTATAAAGGCAAATGATACCCTTTAATGCTGCTATGAAATATGCATCCATTTAGTATCACTGATTATTCATACTGTAGGACCCAAGACTGAAGGCGTGCATGTTTGTGAGACTTGCTGCTCAATCCTGATGCTGGGGAACATGTTAACATTTTATCCATCTTCCAAATAATCAAATTTCTGCTTCCTCTTCAGAGATTGACTAATTTCTTTATTGGATTTTCCCAGTAACTAGATTCTGACCTTGTTTCCATCAGACCAAACCTCTAGCAATAATAAATGGTAACTGATTACGTATCAGACACTCTGTAAGTGCTTGATATTGTACAAATTGCCTTGGCTGTGAGGTATTATCAAAACCACTGTACACATGAGGAAACTGAGGATTTTGAAACTAAGTATCTTGTCTAAGATCACATAACCAGTAAGAATGGAGTTGGGATTTGAGTCTTTCTGACCAAAATCCTCTGTTATTTGAACCATATCCTTTGTAACGGGACTCCACTTTACTCTCAAGGATCAGAATTGCTGTCCTTGAGTACTCGCTGCCCCTTAAACAAATTCTCAGGTCTTGCTACCTGGACCCTCTCAGGCCTGGACAAACTTGAGAATGTGAGAATCATGTCCGCCATTGTTCTTGAATCCTGTCTATTCGTTCCTCCTACATCGTGCCATCCCTGGGTTTATCTTACAGTTTAAGAGCTGACGTTTTGCTCTCACCCTAGGGGTATACCCTTAGCATAATGAATCTTTGGGTTTATCTCAAAATCAGATGCCACATCTTTATTTATCCCTACCATTTTAGTTTAAATCTCAATTTGGATTTTTATCAAAGTGGTCAATTCGATACTTTGCTGAGCCTGCGTTGGAATGTTACCAGTCTGTCATGATTTACCCCATGGCTCCACAAATAGTAAGGGGCCAATCATTGAAACTATTGCATGTAAGAACCCAACACGTGGAAGACCAGGAAATGAAGTGCCCTTATGAGTCTCTGTCCTCAAAGAGATCATAGCCAACTTTACAATAAAAATAATTCATGAGGAAATATTTACTTGTAATGCAAGATAGCATGAAAAATATTTGTGTAGAGAAAGAAACGTTACTGTAGTAATGTATATTTTAACAACTTTATTGAAGTACAATTCATATTCTGTGAAATACACAAGTTTTAAGTGTACAGTTCAATGGCCATTGTTTTAGATTTAGATTTCTATCACCCGAAAACGTTCATTGTGCCTATTTGTAGTCAATCCTGTTCTCACCCTCAGCACTGATGAACACAATCTACTTTCTGAGTCCATAGATTTTCCTTTTCTGATATTTTGTATAAATGAAATCATATAGTATGTGATCCTTTGCATCTAGTTCCTTTCACTTAGCATAATGTCTTTGAGGTTTGTCATGCTGTAGCATGAGGCAGTATTTTTTTAAATAGTATTCCATTGTATAGGCATAGCATATTTTCTTTCTACATTTATCAGTTGATCAACATTTGAAATCTTTCCACATTTTGGGTATTATAAATAATGTTGCTGTGAACATTTGGAAGAAATTTTCCAATGTATTCATTACTTTGGGATATATGCCTAAGAGTGGAATTGCTGGGTCAAATGGTAAATTTAGAAATGGTGTCTGACCAGGAAAACCTGGCAATTTCTATTAGTGCCCCTAAAGTTTGGATGGAAGTTTAAAGAATCATACAAAAATTCAAAAACCAGAGCAATTTATCAACTTGTTGCCCACATCTGGGAAATTTTTCACCAACTACCTATGACAGAATTGGAATGCATAATGCAGTTTTCATCTACAGGAAACACATGTCTAGAAAAAAAGAAAATTCTATTGCTTGCAATTAAACAGTGCAATCCTTCGTGCCTCCCCTGTTATTTGCTCCTTGATTTAAATATGCAAGACCTTTGTAACCAAAACAACTGAGATTGAATCCAGTCACACAATGCCTGTAAACATATAGTTTTTTAGGTGTTTGGAGATCTAGCTGCTGCACCACAGCTCTCATGATACACCCATCCTGAGGCTGTAAAGTAACAGAAAACTCTCATGAAAAAGGAGGAGATGGTGTCTGGCCTTGTTGGTCTGTGTCCTGGCAGGGAGAACACATCTATTCAAGTTGACCTGTGAAAACAGAGCTGGCGGGCAGGAAGACCCGTAGGCTTGGTTTTTCCTTGAGCTGAATCCATTTACAGTGTCAGAATGTAAATGTGTGGTGCTGATAGAATATTCCATCTCCACCGCAAATGGAACTTAAACAAAACTCTCCAACAGTGTTTTAGTCATGCATCACAACTTGTGGGATGAAACACACGTCACACTGGTATAGGTCAACCAAAAATAGTTGTTGCTGTTTGCTTGTCTATTCATTCAGTTGCTTTGCAGAACCGAAGGACTGAAATGACAGAAAGCCTAGGGAAGCAGCCTCATAGAAGGTCCAGATTTGCCACCGTCCTGTTCCTCTTTACCCCACCTTGATCACAACAGGCTTCCCAGGTGGGGCTCCACCTCCAGCCTCCTGATTGAACTTCAGGCAGAGAGAAAGACCAGATGAGGACAGAGACACATCATCTAGAGGGGAAAGCAAAAAAAAATTGAATTTTATGAAACTATTGAAGAATTTCGGGGGGTCTAGTATAAAATCCATTCTTGCAAGTATCCAATGTAAATTGTAAAGAGTATTCTCCAAAAGGTAAAATATATAAATTACCTTTCCTCTTTAAAGTTTCTTTCATTGCTCACATATCCATTTTACACGTGTAAATTTATTTTTCACATTTAAGAATAATTAGCTCTTACAACACCTGGTGCACAAATATTATTGCTGACATTTTTCTCTGGAGTAAATGTATTCCTTCACTCTATCTTTTTTTTCTTTGCTCTACAATCTAATATCATTATTTTATTTAATTTGTCATTTAATTTTTTATCTAGCTATATTTAATTGATATATACTTATACTTTTACAATTGATGTGTCTCTGTTTTCCATATATTATATTCTTAGAAATAACTTTGATTTCAGATCATAAATAAGCACAGTGTATTTTTCTTCCCTAGGAAGAAAACTTAACTGAACTTAACTGAAGACGCTGGTCTCACTTTTGTCATCTTTCTGATGCTTTCTGTGTTGTACATTCATTTTGTTGTAATACGTATATGGATTATTTAATTTGCTATTTTTGAGTCATTTTGTAATTTGAAAATTATATATCTTTTACTATTACCTAGTTTAAAGGTTTTGGTGTCCTTTACACACACTTGATTCCATCTTACTCTAAATAACAATGATCAGCATGAATGAACCAGTTGCATCTATCTATAACAGAGTTTGGCAAACTGCAGCCTCTCAGGCCACATCCACCCCCATCCCTCCACACCTGTTTTTGTAAATGAAGTGTTATTAGAAAACCATTACGCCCACTCGTGTATAAGTTATCTGTGACTGTGTTCTCACTATAATGGAAAATAAGAATAATTGTGACAGAGACTTTTTGGCTGGCAGAGTTGACAGCATTTTCTATCACATAAAATATTTGTCAACCTTTGATCTAACACACACACACACACACACACAGTCACATAAGTACATATACACACATTCTTCTTTGACATGTAAAGCAAATTTTAACCAAGAAGATAAAGTTTTAACAATTTACTATACTATTGAATACTACGGGTCTAATACTTAAAGGTTATTCTTTAAAAGTATAAGAACAAATATAAGATAGTCTAGGAAATCTAGAAATGTATACATTTTTGAGAGAAAAATATGCTTTCACAATAGAAGAACAACAGAGTTACAGAAAATTGAATTTCTTAATACAGAAAATGCCTATAATAGGATATACATCTTTAATGCATCTAAAAGGTAACCTTTCTTAAAGACACGTTTGACATGACAACAGTCATTATAGTTCTTCTTTAAATATACTCCAAATTATAGAAAGAATAGTCTTAGCAATTATAGAACAGCAACAACATATGCATATTAGAAAACACTTCCACTATTTTCTGTATGTATAAGCCCACTTTAATAGTTTCTTATTCCTTATAAAGCAGAACTAACTCTATTTGAATAAATGCACTTCATTTCACATCAATAAATTCCTAAGGGTGACAAAATTTGACAGTGATGTAAATGGCAAACCACTATCTATTTCTGGCATGTCTGTTCTACAGTATTAATCATGCTGCTGGTATTTAAAGGGTTGCAATGAACACTCCCATTGGTACTCTATAGCGATGTAATCACAATAGTACTCATCATTAAGTGTTACCCTGTGGATAATATCATTCACTGTAGGGTTGACATGATGATACACTGAGGGCATAAGACAGCTTTGTCTTCATTAGCTGACTATGTGGTGACTTGAAGATTAAATGTCATCAGTAACCTCCTAATTGCCAAACCCGTTGGCCTCCTTGGAGGCCCCATGCTAAGCGTCCTTCTTGCAGTGTTTGAGCCCACTATACACCACATTCTTTTCATGCCCTTTTCTCTCTGTTCTGTGATACTACACTGTCCTACTCCAATCCTTTTCTCAAAAGGTTCATGTTCAGTCTCTTTTCATGACTGTATTTCCTCTACCTTGTCCCCGAATGAGGAATTCCCCAGATTCGTTGCATGAGTAGTTTTCCTTTGTACCCTTCTCTTGGAGGTCATTTCCACCTGTATGGATTTATTATCACTTCTAAGAGCAGACTCTGGTGTCCAGAGTCATAGTTTCAAGTACTTGGTAAAGTGAGTTGGGTTCACCTGGGCAGGGCAAGGAAGAGAAAAGGGGTTAACAAGAGAGAAGAATCTTTTATTTTAGATAATCAATTCCTCCATGTTCCATATTTTGATCTAAAAAAACAAGAACTGATAGTGGCCATGCATTTTCATATAGATTTCAATTAATATCACCCAAATTATCTTTGCACTAACCAATATTAAATTAAAATGAATTTCTTCATGCTGAGGACTGATCTTTTGATAAGAAATATCAAGGATTCATCAGGTTAAAATTTAATGAATTACTTTATGATTTATTGACAATATCCACTATCAAAAACTGTGAAGGTCTGAGAATTTACCTTATCTGCAAACTAGTAATTTAACTTGTCAGAGCTTTATGGATTCTGGTAGAAGATACAAAACTTCTGAGTCAGAGACAAAGGACAGATTAATACAGACAGAGCAGAAGTTGAATATCAGCATTTGCACTGGTTCCTCAAACCCCAAGTCCTTCTGGTTGACATAAAGAAGGTCAGGTAAAATCCGTAGATGCATTGAGTCACACAGGAAAGGGAATCCAAGCTTACGACTAGAATCCTTCATAATGGAGAAGGGTGTCTTCCTGGTCTTTGTCCTGGAGGGGACATCATATTTATACTTATCATATCGGAGAGCAAACAAATGTGCCCTTTACTCCTCTCTCTCCATCCCAAGACTGCTCACTATGCAAACATCCTTGAAGGGATAAACTGCAGCCAATGCCTCTGCTCACAAGATGTGAAGAGACTCCTAGAGACCCGTAGAGAATAATTTCCCTATATCCTCTTATTGAAACAATAATTAAGGGAAAAGTATCAGAAATAGCGTTTATGTACCCTTTCCAAAAAAGAGATGTGAAATGAGTACATTGTTCTTTATAAGCCATGTCTCTAATGTCAGTAACCTTGAACAATTGAGGGAACAAATCAGAGTAATTGATTCTAAATTCCTTTAAAATTATTTCTTTCATTGTTAGAATTTACCTCTATGGTGATTGAGGAAGGCAACACTTCCCAGTCAAGGGGAACAAGACTTTCAGTGAACCATTCACATTTCACATTTATGAATCATCTCATTTCCTGAGATGGGCATTCTAGACATCCTTGAAAAGCCTAAGTGGTCTCCTTTGCCCATCAGTAACAGCAATGGTGAAAATTAAATAATAGATGCTCATATGGAGTGAAGTCCCTAAAATTCTTTAGGAATTTTGAGCAACTTGCAAAGATAAACCTCCTTCACACAAGTCACCCTGCTTGGTAAATACCACAGGTAGTGAATTAGTCAATACCAGGTGCTTCACTATTCCTGACACATCTCCTCATGCCTGGCAGCCCAATGTCTGTAAAATACTGAATAAAACAATAAAGGAAATAAGGAAAAGATAGTAAAACCAAAATGGATATATATACTTATAGCAAATTTTGGAACTGTTTAAACTAGTAAACAGTGGGTTTCCTTACAAATCAGTATTGTCATAATTTTTCATCTTTCCCAAACTGACACATAAAATATTCAACATTGTTGATATTTTAATTCTTATATTTGTTTTTATGTTATGCATTATTTTTAACATGCCTATGAGCTAATTATATTTCTTTTTTAATCTGTGCACTACTTATATTTTTTGTCCATTAGTCTACAGAGTAGTTTTCATTGTAGAACTTTTAAACTTTAAGGAAATTGATCCTGTGTATGTTATGTGTTTAAAATAATTTCTCAATACTTTTCTCAACACAATTCATAAAAAAATATGTATGTCTAGAATTATTTTAAATTTGACTTTATCATATCTTAAATTATTTCGCACCCATGAATTTATTTTTTACTTATTTTATTTGATGTTGTTTCTTTGAAAAGCCTGTACTTTTTTGATTACCAGAGCTTTAGAGTATGTTTTAATAAATTATAAAGTTAGTTTCCCATATTTTAATCTCTTCTTCAAATATATTTTCAGGCTATCATTATTTGTATATACTTCAATGTTTAAAAAAAACACACGTTTTGTCTAATTACACTCAAATAAGTTGATATTTAATTGGGATTTTATTTGGGGGAGATTAGAATTTAAAAGAGCAAGTCTTCTTAACAGCGAGCACTACAAAACAGAACCAGTGTGAGATGTTTGAATTTTCTTGAGTATAAGCATAGTCTCTGAGTTGAGTCTAATAATAACCCAGGATATTTTGTCTCTCCTGATACTGCAGAGGTGATCCCATTTTATATGCATATACTTCCTTTCATGATGCACACAATTTAAAACATTTTTATTTAGTTGACTAATTAAATATTTGATTCTGGTCTTTAAGTCTAGGGAGTAGGATACTAGCTAGCCCATCCCAGTATTTCTCAGGTGACACATTTCTTTAAACAGTTACCCTAGGTGGATGACTTCTGCCTGGATCCATAAAAGTAATGTTCCTCCAGTGATCTCTCTGCTTTTCCAACAGCTTCTTTCATTGACCATTTTCCTGGAGCATTTTGCCATGATATTCTAGAACCCTTTCCTCTTGTTGAGCAGGCATGTTCAATTCCATTAGCACATTTAGAATTACATGATAAATTCTGAGTAATATATTTCAGTTATTTTTAAGCAGGTTTATTGCTTCTATCTGATTTAGGCATTTGGAGGTTGGAGATTGATACCATGTTGGCTACCACTTTGTCTCCAGCCAAAGACCTTTAGCAGGACTGCAGAATGATTGCTAAGTAACTAATCTATTAACAATTTTCTAAAAAATGTAATTGGCTTTTTGATGAGTCATCATTTTTATAGCCACAGAGAGGTCAGATATGGACTCTTAGAGAGGGCACTAAATGTTCAGAATTTGCACCTTACACCAAGTCAATGCCAGGAAATCTCAAAATGGGATAGGTTTGAATAATAATTCATCTACAAAACAGCTTATGTTTCTTTTAATTGACTTTGGCCCAATTGCGATACTTTGTAAAGAAGGTTGTACATGTAAAAAACAAGAATGTTTATTCTCTGTAAATTTATAATTATCATGGTTTAGCCTGTAACTTCAAAATGTCAAGTAAAGGTTACAGTTTTCAATATTTATAAGTGGATGGTGTAGATCATAAAACAAGAAATCTCAGCTGAACAGGAAAGGATCAATGTCCTCTAAGGAAAAAATGGAAATTGTAGAAGTCACAAACTAGCTTTTCTGATAAGGAAAACTCCCCATTCCTCACACACTCCCTAATCATACAGACTTGGATGCTTACAACATTGAATTGGGAAGAAGGTATAAAGGATTATGGGGTAATATTTATTCTGAAAATTATAGTTCCTTTGAGAAAGCCACTAGGAGGGCCAGGTTCAGTTTGGACATGCTTTCTGGAGATGGGCAACCCAAGGTCAAGAACAACTCAAGATTCTACCAAGCCAATGCCATTTCCCTAGTGGCCTTGACTATGGATAATATGTTATAATATCCTTGATTTATAGTATTCAATTTTAAACCCTAGATCATCTAAATTTATAGTGATAATGGGACAACACTAATGTTCTCCTACTGGAAAATCAAATTAACACGTGTTTACTAGGTACCTTGAGTTAGATACCATTCTTCTGAGACAATAAAGCAACATATATATGTCTATATATCTATATCTAAATTTATATCTATATCTATCTATCTATATACTGTAAGCAGTATAATAGGAGGCAGAAACAGATTTTGTATTTAGAACATAAACCTTCAAACAGACATGAACAATTTCAACTTTTGACACCCTCACCTTCATGGCCTACTCTCCCCATTGCTCCACTCTCAGCTTCTTATATAGGCCTTGCTTTATGAGCATGATTGGTGTCTAGAAACCACCAGGATTTGGCTGCTACATTACCGGACACCTAAAAGAGGAACTTCATAATATGTTCTCATATGTGGTCATGGGTGCCTTTGTGTTTTTGACTATATTCTCCTTCTAGGTCATGGGTGCCTTTGTGTTTTTGACAATATCCTCCCTCTAGGTAAATGCAAATGTATTTGCTAATAGTTCCCAACTTCATACCTCTTACATTTGTATCTCCTTTAAGAAACCTGTGCTTGTATATGCAATTGATTTCTGGTTTGCTCTACTTTTACACAGAGAAGTTATTGTGCCCCTAAATATATGTCCCTTTAAATTACACCATTCACCAAATACTTTAGGTCTCAAACCTATGGTTGGTCTCTGAATCACTCAGCCAACAAGCTCAATCTTTAAGCAGGTCTTATTGTTATACAGCAAATATTTGCTTCTGTTCCATCTGTCACTGCTACTACCTTAGAAGCTACATATTTTAGCCTAGCTTATCTCCTTAACAGATGCCTACCTTCACACTTGACCACAATAATCTATTAACCTTTTAAAAATATGAAACAAACATTTGTTTTTGGCTTATGTTCTTCCATTGGCTTCCCAAATTACACTTAAAGTCCAAATGCTAACATACGGTGTACAAAACCTAAAACTGTGAGCACTCTGCCTACTTCTCAGACCCTCGCTGCTAGCCTGCTTCAGCTTCTGGTGCTCTGATACCCACAGATTCTGTTTCTTGAATCCACAAAACTTGAGGATTTGAGGGTTTTACTTCCTCTTTCTGGGATGCTCTTCTCAAGGATCTCTATGTAGATGGCTTTTCCTCATCAGTCAAGTCCCTTTCTCAGAGAGCTTTCTTGATCACCAGTGATATCTAAAATAGCATCCCACCCCAGTCACTTGCTCCATCACTCCCTTGCTTTATTGCCCTCATAATGTTTTATGGTCTTCTGTATTCAGTTAGTCAGTCTTTAATTTCTTTCTTCCCCTACTAGAGTTTCCATGACAACAGAAACCTTAGCTATTTTCCTCCCTACTCTTTACCCAGTGCCTGGAATAGTACTTGGCACATAGGAGGCTCAATAGCTATTTGTCTACATGAATGACTGAATGGATGAATGAGTGATTTGGTATGAGATCTGGACTGGATTCACACAAGTTCCTTATCATTTCCACTATTCTAAATGGGAATTTTCTTTGAAGACATCCTATGTCTTATTTACCATTTTGAATTGGGAATGTTAGGAATAACTGGATCTTTCTGTTGGTTCATAGATTTCAATCATGTATGAGAAGACGCATGAGGCTTAAATGGAGAGAAATAGAAAAGATCCAGAAGTTTCAAACTTAAAGTTTAGTCAGGTGACTGGTTGTGGTTTTTGAGTAGGTGAGTCCTTGATTGTATGTAACATTTTTGTATAATAACAAGGAATGAATTTAGATATTATATATAGAAAGGTGTTGATAAACCTGTGTGTATGTGTGCGGATATCAGACAGCCAAGAATTGACTGCATTTAGTGCTTGTTTCTTCTCATGTCCAGACAGAACATCCTTTTTCTTAGAAAACCACTCTTTATTCACTCAAAACTACGACAGCACATTCTCTGGTTCCACGGCGGAAAAATGGCACTGACACACAGGGGGAGACAACCATTCTGACAGGCATCAGTGGTTAACCTTGAGATGGTCATGTGGTCTGGCTGGGTCATGTGAGGTGCTGGTCCTCACACATCCCACTTCTGGTGTCCTGGATACAGAGGGCTGGAGAGTATGAACCACACATGCTGAGAAAAACAGTGAAAAGGGACAGTCATGAGAAAGGGAGTCTTGGCAGTCTGATTTTTGTCTCTAACATACATCTCCAGGTTTTACTTATTTAATCCAATAAATTACTCTATTGTATGTAAGTATATTTAATTTGAATGTAAAGCCTTTGCAACCGAAGAATGGTAAATACCTTCAAAATTATAATAAAGGCTCTGATGTGCTCTAAAAATCTGGATTAGCGTCTTGTCCAAGTTGCTTTGCCTCTCAGAGTATTTGTTTCCTCATTTCTTAAATGGGAGTCTAATACACACGTTTTTTAAAAGATTAAATAATGAGACAGTATGTATAAAGCGTTTTGAAAGTATTTACCATAGAAACACTCAGTTTATACCCATACAACTACCACCACCAGCACCACACTGTGTGTCTGTGGACTATTATTAAAATGATTTGTCCAAGGGTACTGCAAATTTCTGGATCTCTCATTACTAACCCTAGATCCTTGTTTACTATACTGTTTCTCAAAATTTATGTGTACAAGGTATTGTAATATTTAACAGATTCAACTTTATTAACAAGAGCTAAAAACATGTTTATTTTGTTGAAAAATTAAATGTTTGAGGACAGAATTGTCCATCTCCCAACATGTTATTATTGCTTTATAAATAGAATGAACTAGAAAGCCACTTTTCAGGTGAAAATACCACAAATTTATTCTTAGTAATTGTTTATTTCATGTATATTTTCCACATACTGAATATATATAATAAATACTCATGAATTAATGCCAAAGTGTTCTATAGAATTATTTTGCTATCAAAATTCCTCTTAGAAATGTTAGCTAATTTCCAAGTGTATTGAATAATTGGTGAACTGCAACTGCAGATAAATTCAAAGTTTGCCCTGTGGAAAAATATCAGGAAGTAATAAATTGACTAAAAATTTCCATGAACAGATGAAGCCCATACTTCTCTATTTTTCAATATACTTGTTATAAATTTATTTCATCCTTATTTACTTACATTTTCTAGGAGATATAATAGTTACTTAAAAATAGGAATCAAGAAACTACTATCTGATCTTCTGCAATAAATTATTTTAAGGGAAATTGTCATACCCAGTTTTCTGCTGCACAGTTGAATAGTGTGGTTCCTAAATTCATATAGCAATAATTACCAAATTCACTAAAAGATGCTTCACTTTATGTTATTCAGCTACTAATATGATATGCGATGTTCCTACTAAGCCTAGAAAAGTATGCCACACTAATTTTCTGCTTATTTAGTTAGTACCAAGTGCATTTATATATTCTACATTTCTCTCTTCAAGGATAGACTTTGACAGTGTGTTATAATGTACCAAAATTTTGAGAGACAAGACACATAAATGACAGAGTTTTCATGAAATAAATGTTTCAGAATAGCTGAATCATAGCTTATGAGAGTAAACAAATATATTCATCTAAACCTTCTGAAATTATCATTTCTCTTTGGTTGTTAGAAGAGTCTATGCATGGTAACGACAGGCATTGACACATTTTATTTTATTTGTCAAGTGTCTTGGCAGTAGTAAAATGTTTTGCTGAATAGCGGATAATTGATCATAGCTGGATGGGTCCTGCTTAAATTTGATAGCATCTTTATCAAAAAACAGAATGCACTGCAAACACTAATATCAGTTCCCAATTTTTATTTGTTTTTTGCCATTGAAGGGTTAAAATGGCATTGAGTAAACTACCATAATACTTTAGCTATATCTTGAAACCTCAACAGCAATTTTTAGAAAAATGTGGTGTTGTTGTGAACGTACTAATGATATACCAAGCCTTTGATTAGCAGTATGATCAATAATAGATGCACTATTTTAACCCAACACATAACATTTATATTGAAACCCTTTAGATATGTCATTGTTTTGTCTAGTAAAAGTACCTCCTCTCGAGGAGATAGTTATGCATTCATCAATGCAGACTTAAAAAAAAAAAATGGCAAATGAATAATAACCAACAACTGAAGAAAAAATGTTCTAGCAGAATTATCATCATATTTAGTATTTTTTATTCAATTCATGTCTTTGAGCACTAAGTTCCACGCATTGTTTTAGGTGTCAGGATGGAATAATGAAGGGGTAGGAGCAAAGGCAAAAACTCTGCCTTGGATAGCTCATGTTCAATGTCCCAGCAGGTATTTGGCTATTTGAGATATATATGGTGCTTTACTAGATCCTGAAGGGTGAATGAATAAGAGGTAAATCTGTAAGAATATCAATCATTTGAACTGCTATAATTGTTTTTAAAATAACAAAATTAAAGGAATATAAGTTAAAATATTAGCAAATCAATACATTTGTCATTATCATCAAAAAAGATAAAATCTCTCCTTGCACTTTTGGTTACATCACTTTTGGTTTACTCAATATAATTTATATTCTATCCACTTTTAAGGTAAAAGAGGAACTAACACCTGCAAGCCTGATTAATTATAAATTAAAGATAAAAACAAGAATAATGGGATTACTGATATTAAGTATTTTATAAATGTTTAACTTATGCTCATTTTCATCCTATTTTCATTTGTTATCAGACCAAGTTAAAACAATTATTTTCCTTAGGACATACCCACCAAATATATTATAAATTAAAAGTCTAAAACTATACCAAGAGTAAAACAAGTATGTGAAATAACAGTGACGGTAGAGATTTCGAACTGAAGGTATGTAGACATGTTGTTTTTTTCCCCTGACTTTTATGCAATTATTACCTATGATATGACTATATAAATGAGTTCTTTTTCTTAGAATATCATTTTATAATCAATGTGAAAGTACATAATGTCTATTTGCAATAGGCTGACCCCCAAAAGTCTCCTGTGGATCCATGGAATCTGTGAATATGCTACCTTGCACAGCAAAAGGGTCTTTGCAAATGTGGTTACTCTAAAGATCTTGAAATGGGAAGATTTCCCTGGATTATAGGAGGGAGTTAAATGTAATTACAAGGGTCCTTATAAGAGTGAGGCAGTGAGTCACAGTTGGAACAGGAGAGGTGATGATAGAAACAGAGGTTGGAGTGATGAGAGGAAAGGGCCCCTTGTGAGGAATGAGGGGGGTGGGGGCAGAAGCTGGAAAAGGCAAGAGGCTCCCCTGGAGTCTTCAGGAGGAACACAGCTCTGCCACCACCATGATTTTATCCCACCAGACCCATCTCAGACTTCTGACTTTCAGAACTGTAAGAGAATATATGTTAGTATTGTTAAGTCTGTGGTAATTTGTTACAGCAGTAATAGGAAACTAATATACTACTAACTAAAATTTATATTCCACTCTTCATTTTTATAATCACTCTGCATTGTAATTGTCATTACTACGATTTGTTATTTATTAAAGCTGTGGTATTCAGCTTTCAAAGAATTGTAAATTGCCATTATGTTCTCCTCTACCTTTGCTTATTTAAATTATGTTTTGCTGTTAAAGAAGCATTCACTCCACTTATTTTTTAACATTATTTGCTGTGAATAATTTAATCATTCTAGCATAAAACATAAATGAGTTTTGGAGAGAATATTTAGTAGAATGGAAGAAAATAAGAAGTTGGAGAAACATCCGAACTTATCAACTCATAAAGCAAAATCAAGACTCCTAAGACTAGTAAACGACTCTTTGTGTCAGATAACACAAGGCCCAAGAGGACATGACAAGGATAAAAAATTATATTGAAATGGATTAAAACATTTGAGATGATCTTTTTGTACTCCAAACTTAGCTTAAATAAATACGCTTGACCTCATCTTTCCACCCAATAAAATTGCATTATTTTATTATGATGAAAAGACCCCTGAAACCCTAAAGTCACTCTCTAAATGTTGCTGTTTCCATTTCACTTTGCCTACATCGTAAGGGATCATCTACTATAATATCCAGTAGCAATTTTACTTTATTGAAAGGGTAAAGTTGATATTGAATGAAGTGTGTACTACCTAGAGTTTCTTAATAGTCTTCAACTTTCACTTTGATATTCAGAATCTAAAGAATATGAGAGGGTCAATGGTTTATTTCAGTATACACAGTAAATAAAAATCCCTCTTGAACTATTTTAAACTATGCAGAACATTTGATATCAGCTAAATAGATTCAGATACCAAGGGTCTGTCAGGTAAGTACCAGGTGCACACACTAGTTGTAGAAATCAATCTTTCATTCCTGAGGCTTTTTGACTGTTTCATGGACCCAACAGTGTAGACATACAATAATCTCAGGAAGAAGTCAGAATCTGAATCAGGCCTCAAATTAATTCCAGTTTAAAACGTCTTGCTAGATAAATACTGCCTGAAGTTCACATTAAAAGACATGCAGGATGATAAATATAAAAAATAAAAATTGACAATACGACTGGAAAAGTAAAGGGATGAGGTAGGGCTAATGAGAGAGATTTTACCCACGGACACCTCAGTCTTTCAACCTAAACCCCAGCCATGCAATGAAAATACTGAAACAAAATAACAAACAGAATAAAACCCCAACCATTTAAAACAACCTGGCTTTAGATATTACACTTGAGATGCCTGAGGGATTTCTAGCTGGAGTAGTAAAGCAACCTGGTCCATCATTAATGTTGCTTATGAATCTAATAAAGATGAAATATCAAACTTTAAAAAAAAAAACTCTGCATTATCTAAAATTCAGATAAAAAATAATTTCTCCATTTTCCCAAATATGAAGCAACTGCACTCTTATTGTAGAGGAAAATGTTTATGGTTTGATCAGAGCCATGCAGATTCCTACTTCGATTTCATCATTAAGAAAGATAATTTTTCAGTTTTGTCATACAACTAATTCATATTTTGAATATTTTCATTGTGTAAAAACAATTATGGCTCCTTAGGCAACAGTTTTTACCTCAGGGTATGGTTTGTAGATGGACTAAGTCACCATCTCTTTTTCAGGTGTTGGAAGAGGACATTTAAAAAAACATTCCAGGATATGCTGGACATGATAGAGGCATGCAGAGCAGAGAAGATATTGGAAGCATCCATCTTTCTGTCAGACGTGGACCAGACAGTTGAAGAGGTCTGGCCTGCTGAGTCAGAAAATCAGTAGGTATAAGAAGATTGAATATATGACCAAACATTCAGAAGGGACCAGATTCATATTGCGTTTAGTGACACTTCCCAGCTCCAGAAACACCATGAGGTACTACTATAAGTCATATGGGAACCACTTCTTCCTGAAATAAGGGTACTTATGCTAAGGGGTCATTATAGAATCTTTGCAAAAACGATTAAAAAGCAAACATCTTCAAATTTTCTCAAGTTAATTATTACAAATATATCAATAATAAAACTATAAAGCTTAATTTAAAAAAATACTGACATAGTAAGCATAATAAATTAACTCTATAGAAAACTGCACTGATAAACATGTGTTAAAATTTTTAAAAACCTACCAGTAAGTTAAATGGAAAAATTAAATTAATTAAAATAACTATCCACCAGAAAAACTACTTTTTAGTCATAGAAATGCAAGGTTGAAAATTTTAAATATTTAACATAATTGGTATTGTATAAGATGATCAATATAGAAATCACCATCTAAAAAGAGGTCTGCAGTAATTTGTATAATTTTTAAAATAATGGTACATTCAAAAAATTCAAATTCAAAATATGAAATATATAGATATTTCCTTAAAATACATTTGTTTCAAAATCAGGACAACAAACCACATTTAACCATTCAAACAAAAGTCATTTAAAAATTTCTGGTCAAGAAATAAGGAACACAAAAAGAAATAAAGCACATATTCACTGAAAAGGATAAACTGAATTATTGAAAGTAATAATGTACAAGTTATTTGTCAAATGCAATACCTTTTCTTTATATTAGCAATAATCAGCTGAGAGCTGTTGGGGGGGGAAAGGGTCCATGTTGAATAACAAAGTAATAAATAATAATAATAAACAAGATAAATGGACTATTTAAGAAGGAATGAATATCGCTTTATTGAGTGTATAAAAGGAGGTTAGTAAATGGAATGACAAACCATATTACTGGGTTAAAGTATTGGATAATATAAATATGGCATAATTTGTAGATTAGAATGTATGGATTTAAAACACTTTATACTAATTCTCAGCTATTTTATGTTTTAATGATTCAAAGTTGTCATCATACTAATACTTTACCTCATTTAGCCGTTCTCCTAGGATTTGGTTTACTTCAAAATAGCCCATTAGTATAAGCCAGACTTTATTGAACACAATTTTAGATTAACTGTCCTCTACCTTGACTGCAAATTAGAATCACATGAGAATTGTTACAAGCCCCTAAGGAAGAGAACAGCACAAATCAATCAGAAACTCTGGGTGTGTCAACAATTTTTAAAGCTTCCCAGGAGATTCCAATGTGCAATTGCAGTTCAGAGCAAATATTGGAAAATTATTTTTGCACAACTGCTTTTATTTTATTTGGATAAATTCCTAGGACATAAATTGGTTTTCCAAAAAACACATTTATTTTGATGCATTGTTATGCCTTCCTAATAGGATATACTTATTTATAAATTCCGCAGGTAGAAGATGAAATAACCCATTTTCTTACATCTGCTCACTTTGTTTAATCACTTCTCTTAGTCATTATCAACTTGCTATAAGAGCAGTGACTGTATATAATGCTAATACATATGTTCTGATTTATAGTATTTGTATTTCCTTTTTAAATTTCCTAATCATAATTATGAGTGTTTAGGTTAATGCATTCCTCTCTTACATCTTGCTTTTAAGGCTTCTTATAATAAATCTTAATCTTTTCATTTTCTGTCTCTCTTTTTTGTGCATTTTAATTTTACTAAACTATTTTTATTACACCTATTTTTTAAGATTACTGATTATTTCCTTAAAAGAAATGATGAACTTGTGATTTTCTTTACAACATATATATATCATTTGCTGTTTTATTATTATATTAATCCCTCTATATTTTTATCTTTATGATTTAATTTTTACAGTTTTCTATTCAATACATCAAGAATTTAATCCCTTGAATTTCAAATGTGAGCTACATATCTGTAAATGTTTAACCCAAATAGTAAAATCTATTTCATAAAGATTATTACATAATCCATCCTTTTCCCTACTGATTTCAAATGTCATTTCTATAATATATCAAATTCTTATGTGTGCTTACATCTATGTATGAAATTTTCATTTTATTCCACCAACTAGCTGATTATTCCTATAACTGATATTGTATAATTTTAATAATTTGAGTTTATTCTATACTTATTATCTGGTAAAAAAAGGATCCCTCTTCATATATTTTCTCCAAAGGAGACCTTGCTAGGTTCACATATCTCTTTTTACAGATGTACTTTAAAATAATTTTGACTCATTGAAAAATTAAACTCCCTAGAAATTTCATCAAAATATATGAAATATATGTACATCTGTACAAACTTTATAATTTTATTCAAAAACTTGGTATGTTCAGTGTGTGTTTAAATCCTTCAAAGCAAATCAACTCTCTCAATAATGTGTTTTTGGTTTTCATCATGTAAAATATTATATATACTATGAATATATCATATCATTTGTGATCAAAACACACACACACATACACACACATTCAGTTTTAGTTGCTTTACAAATTAAATATTTTTCTCCCTATTGTAGAATAATTGATGATTTCTGATTAGTAAGGTAGGTATTGGTGTTTGTCTATTTCATACAGCTGAAAAAGTTGAGTCTCTGCAATAACTCTAATGAGATTTCAATTGTTTTTCTTGTGTGTGTGTTTTTTTTTAAGGTAGAATATTATATTTGCAGATTGTATTTCCTAAAGAGGGCTGCACAATTTCTCACACCTTCAGGTTTTTTCTACAATGTGACCTTGTTATTTCTCCAGAAAAGATTGTGGGTAGACTAGAGACTTCCCTTTAATTGTTGAATACGGCAGAGTGATCTCTGAGGCTACTCATAGAAGATGATGCAGCTTCCATTTTGTTTGCCAGAAACCTGAGTCAACATGTGTGAGCAATCTGACTGCTCTGAGGCCACCATTCTGTGATCACATAGGTAAGATCTGAGATTATATTGACCGAAAAAGAGAGAGAGAGAGAGAAAAATTCCAGGTCAGCCTTAGTTTTCACAATCACCCCCAAGCGATTGTTCTGGGACAATTTTTTTGAAGCAATAGGAAGCAGAACGCCCTATCCCAGGAAGTAATGATAACTTTGTTTCTCTACTAATATTCTTGCCTTTTCTGTTTTATTATTTTATTTCTTTATTCTACTTTATTGGCTAGACTCTTTGAAATAGTATTAAATCATATCAGTGATTGAGCCTTCTTTTCTTTGCCCTCCTTAAATGGTAATACCAAAAAGTATTATACTGGTAAGCATGATGTGAAGTGTAGGCTAAGAGATGTAAACAACTGGTAAAACTTCCTGGTACTAAATGTTACCTAGGAAAACCAGGCATAATTCAAGGTAAATTGAAAGGTCTTACTCTTCAGGTATAAAGCAGGTCACTGTGATACTCAGCAGTATTAATGTGGAATGAGTAATTAACTGCTGATGTGTCCTCAGTACTTTATAATGTATCACATACTGAACTGCATATATTACTCATAATAAGCAGGCCAACTAAAAGTGGAAATATAGAGAATGTCAATAAGTAAAAGAGTCCTCAAATCTAAACCCATGTCTGTCCAACATCAGAGCTCAGTACCAGACTAATAAGAAGTGTCTTTACAAACTTACAGTAATAAAAACAGCATGGTATTGGAAAAAAACAGACATAAATCAATGTAACAGACTAGAGAGACCAGAAATAAACCAACACACATTCGATCAATTAATCTACTGCAATGGAGACAAGAATGTATTGATACAATGAAGAAAAGACAGTCCCTTCAACAAGTGGTGCTGGAAAAGCTGGACAGCTACATGTAAATCAATGAAATTAGAACAGTCTCTAACACCATATACAAAAACAAACTAAAAATGGTTTAAAGACCTAAATATAAGGCATGACACCATAAAACTCCAAGAAGAGGACATAGGCAAAACATTCTCTGACATAAATCATAGCAACGTTTTTTTTTATAGCAGTCTTCCAAGGAAAAAGAAATACAAGCAAAAATAAACAAAATGGGGCCAAATCAAACTTAATAGATTTGGACAGCAAAGGAATCCATCAATAAAGCAAAAAGACAATCCTTAGAATGGGAGAAAATATTTGCAAAAGATGCGACTGACGAGGGCTTAATTTCCAAAAGATACAAATGGCTCATACAACTCAATATTGAAGAAACAACAACTGAATCAAAAGTGGGCAGAAGACCTAAATAGACATTTCTCAAAAGAAAAAATGCAGATGGCCAACAGGCACATGAAAAGATGCTCAACATCACTAATTATTAGAGAAATGCAAATGAAACCACAATGAAGTATAACCTCATACTGGTCAGAATGGCTATTATCAAAAGGTCTACAAATAATAAACACTGGAGAGGGTGTGGAGAAAAGGGAACCCTCTTACACTGTTGGTGGGAATGTAAATTGGTGCAGCCACTATGGAAAACAGTATGGAGGTTCCTTAAAAAACTAAAATTAGAGCTACCATATAATCCAGCAATCCTACTCCTGGGTATATACCCAGAAAAAAAAGAAATTTGAAAACATGCATACACGTGTTCATAGCAAAACTCTTTACAATAGCCCAGACATGGAAGCAACCCAAGTACCCATCAACAGATGATTGACTTAAGAAGATGTTGTGTACATATATATAAAATGAAATATTATTCATCCATAAAAAAGAATGAAAAACTGCCATTTGCAGCAACATGGACAGACCTAGAGAATAAGTAAAAGACAAATACTATGTGATATCACTTATATGAGGATTCTAGAACAATAACACAAAATTAATCTATATGCAAAACAGAAACAGACTTGCAGACAGAGAAAACAAACTTATAGTTACCAAAGGGGAGAGAGAGGGGGAGAGACAAATTAGGAGTATGGGATAACACCTACAAACTACTGTACCTAAAATATATAAGCAACAAAGATATACTGCATAGCACAGGAAATTATATCCCTTATCTTGTAATAACCTAAAATGGAATATAATCTGCGAAAATACTGAATCACTGTGCTGTACATCTAAAACTAACACAATACTGTGTCAACTATACTTCATTTAAAATAAAGAAGTATGTTTAACAAAACCACAAACAAAAACAAAAAGTTTTAGTTATATGAATAATTTTGAGAGTATATTTTTATTTTGTTACTTCTCTAGACATTCTATTTGCATAGAACATTCAAAATTATCTTCAATCTGTTCATTTAGAGTACAAAATTTTTACTTAGTTCTTACTACTCAACATGTAAGCAGAATGATAAAAAATAAAACTGCTTTTTGAAAACCTTGAGTATCTGTACCCATAACGTTAAAGCCAAAGTCATTGGATCATTAAATGTAGCCACAGGGAACTAAATTAACTTCTCCTTGATGAGAAATTCGACTTGCGAGTTCCTCAGAAGAAAATCAATTAGCACAATCTTATCAGAATATATTGATTTAAATGAATTCAATAATGTCAATATCTATGTAACTATACCTTGTTATTCATTTATTTTTATAACGCATCTTGTATCAAAAATAGATTCATGATGATTTGCAAACATAAATGCAGGTAGAAGAAATAAATATTAATAGGTGAAATAAAACTGGAATAGGAAAATGAAGCTAAAACCATAATATAAAACAAAGAATAATGAATCCACAGAGTACTGGTAGGGAAGTATGGAAATTTCTTTCTAAAATTTATAAATGTAATATTTTATTTTTTTGTTTTTTAAATTAATTTTTATTAGAGTATAGTTGTTTTACAATGTTGTGTTAGTTTCTACTGTACAGCAAAGCAAATCAGCCATACATATACATATATCCTCTCCCTTTTGGATTTCCCTCCCATTCAGGTCACCACAGAGTACTGAATAGAGTTCCCTGCGCTATACAGTAGGTTCTCATTAGTTATCTATTTTATACATAGTATTAATAGTGTATATGTGTCAATCCCAATCTCCCAATTCCTCTCAACCTCCCCGCCTTTCCCCCTTGGTATCCTTACATTTGTTCTTTACGTCTGTGTCTCTATTTCTGCTTTGCAAATAGGATCATCTATATCATTTTTCTAGATTCCACATATATGCGTTAATATACGGTATTTGTTTTTCTCTTTCTCACTTACTTCACTCTGTATGACAGTCTCTAGGTCCATCCATGTCTCTACAAATATAAATGTAATATTTTATTTTAAGCAAAGTTTTATTACACAATAATTCTAAATAGCATCAATATTTGAATTATTGTTTTTGACAAAATACTGATATTACTTTCATCTAGAAATTTGAAGATAGGCCAGAATGTAAAGAGAGTTTGACTGGATGGTTTGTACTAGGGACTTGAGAAACATTGCCCAGTGCTCAGTAGTAGGTTCCTATGTTTTCTTAGGCCTAATTATGGAGAAATAATGAAAATAATTCATATTAATAGACGTTTTTTCAGAAATTAAAAAAAAAATACTATGTTTATCCAAAAGACAACATTATCAGTTAGTATGTACTGATCAAGAGCAAATAGTTTAAATTGTGTGTTACCCTTGCCAGTTATACAGTCCCTCAAGTCACAATTGACTCTTAACTGAATTGGTAATTTCACTGAAAAGTAGATGGAGTAAACCACATCAAGGAGGTTGAATAATACCTGCAGATCAGATGGTTCTCATCCCTGCACTAAAATGTGCTGTATTAATTTTTACTCCATCATTCATACATATTTCAAATTTTTATTTTATTTTTTTCCAGCTTTATTGAGGTATAATTGAAAAGTAAAACTGTATATACTTTAAGTGTAAATGTGAAATGTATACACTGTAAAATGATTACCAAAATCAAGTTAATACCTCCACCACTTCACATAGTTACCTTTTTTTTCTAATGAGAACACATAAAACTTACTCTCTCTCAAATATACAATACAGTATTATTAACTATAGTCACCATGCTGTACATTACATCCTACAAACTTATTCATCTTATAACTGAAAATTTGTATCCTTTGACCAACATCTCCCCATTTCCCTCACCCCTGCAGTCCCTGAAAACAATTATCCTACTCTCTGGTTCTATGAGTTCAACTTTTTTTTTTATGAGATTCCACATATAACTGATACCATATATTATAATAATAATATTATTCTTATTATTATAAGATTAGTTGGTTGTATATGCATACATTTATTTCTGTGTTTTCTATTCTGTTCTATTAGTTTATATGCCTGTTTTATGCAGAACCATACTGTTTTAATTACATAGCTTTGTAACACATGTTAAAATCAGGAAGTGTGGTGCCTTCCACTTTGTTCTTCTTGCTCAAGATTGCTTTGGCTACCTGAGGTTTGTGATTTAAAATACATTTTAGAATTTTTTTTCTCTATTTCTGTGAAAAATGCCAATGGAATGTTGATAGACATTGAATTAAATCTGCAGGTCATGTTGGGTGATATGGACATTTTAACAATATTAATTCTTCTAATCCATGAACATGGGATATCTTTCCATTTATTTATGTCTTCACTTTTTTTTTTTTTTAATTAATATCTTATAGTTTTCAGTGTACAGGTCTTTTGCCTCCTTGGTTAAATTTATTCCTACATACTTTATTCTTTTGTTGATATTGTAAATGGAACTGTTTTCATAATTTCTTTTTGAGGTAGCCTATTGTTAGTGCATAGAAACAAAACTAATTTTTTATGTTGATTTTATATCCTGAAATTTTACTGAATTCATTTGTTGGTTGTATTAGTTTTCTTGTGCAGTTTTTAAGATTTTCTCTATATAAGACCATGTCATCTGCAAATGCAGACAATTTTACTTCTTCTTTTTCTATTTGGTTGCCTTCTATTTATTATCCTTGCCTAATTTCTCTGGCTAGAACTGCTAGTACTTTGTTGAATAGAAGTTATCAGAGTGGACACCCTTGTCTTATTCCTGATCTTAGAGAAAAAATGTTTTGCTTTTTACCACTGAGTATGATGTTAGCTCTGAGCCTGCAATATATGGCCTTTATTATGTAGTGGTACACTCCTTCTATTCTTAATTTGTTAAGAGTTTTTATCATAAAGAATGTTGAATTTTATTAAATCCTTTTTCTTTATCTATTGTGATGGTTATATGATTTTTACCCTCATCCTGCTAATGCAGTGCATCATATTTATTGATTTGCATGTATTGTACTGTACTTGCATCCCAGGGACAAATCCCACTTGATCACGGTGTACAATCCTCTTACTGTGCTGTGGAACTTGGTTTGCCAGTATTTTCTTCAAGATTTTTGTATCTCTGCTCATCAGGTATATTGACGTATAATTTTCTTTTCTTATAATGTCTGACGTCTTAATAAATCACTCTCTAGATTTCCCATCCCAACTTTTATGAAGTGTGCAACTGGGGAGACAGGAGCAGTCACTCAGTCCTCAATTAGAAATGTCATTTAACCAAGTGATACAAAGAAATTTAGAGTTAGGTAATTAATTTCATTAGTTATATATCAAATATTTATATAGCAGCAATCCCTAGACAAAATCCTTAATAACTGCTCATTATTAATATTAATAATTATTTCCTAATAATGTTTTAAATATATCTTTTAATTTATTTCTTTCAAAATGTTTTGCTTTTTATTTGATTTGATTTTTTTGACAAATACTGTCACATTTTAAATTTCAAATCCTTTCTGACAGAAGTAAGCTTTAAACTCTCCTGAAAATAATTCCAAAGATTAATAATAATCCACTCTTGTGTATTTTACAAGTAAATAGTGATTATTATTGTTAGTCAAGTGAAAATTCCCAAATAATTAGGATACTTTCTGTAACTGTCCTAATATCTTATTAATTGTGTCCTTGCTTATTCAGAAACTGGGAATATCATTCAAATTTAGAAACCAAGTTTATCTCTGTACTTTCTCTGAAAAAAATTTTCAAGCAAATATTTTTTACTAGATTGTTTTATTTACCAAAATGACAAAATGTTGAATGTATTAATTAATGTTTATATCATATAACTCATAGCCATATATGTTTTTCTTCATCTCCCTATTTCTATTTGTCCTAATATGTAAAGAATTAATAATCTGAGAACCAAAGATGACAGAAGTAGCAGATTGTGAGCACAAGACAGATATTTGCAAACATACCAAATTGTGAGATGTCTCTTTGCTAGGAGAGAGTGGTGTAAGAGCAGACAACAGCACCAAGGTTTAGGGGATTGTTGGTAAAGAGATGGCTGCCTAGAGCCAGTTAAATCAGCTTTGGTTGTGCAAACATGAGAGGGGGACAGAAAAGACAGGATATTCCTAAACCTTCCAGAACTCAAGCTCAGGTCCAGTTAATTCTTCTTGCATTCAGAGTTAGCATCTTCCAGGGTGACTCCCATCTACTTTGTGAATGAAGCATAATCAGCAATTCCCAGTGTGTCTATTATTAGAGCACCAGATGGAATTTTACAGAGTAAGGACTGTATTTATTTCATTTATCTGGAGAAGTTCAAGGGAGCTACCAAATTGAATCTTTCTTGCTAATAGATTTGGTGCTTCTATCTTTCCATAGTGTGTGGCTTGGTGTCTACAGCTTTCCCTGCTGTTTGTTTTACAGAGGCCTCGTGGTGGCAAAGGAATTGTAATGGAACTTGCTCTTCCCCAGGTGCATCCAAGCCCTCTCCTCTGCCCTCACTGATGTGGTAGAGAGATTTTAATGTCACTAGTTTGTAGTGGTGTTAAATATTATATGACTACTCAGGTATGAAAATAATCTCAGGTATTAAAAAAAAACATATCATTTGTTTCTTTATAATTGTACAGAACCCAGAAATCCCATTTTTGCTTGATAACAGAAAACTGAATCTGGAAAATTATGGAAATACTATTCCTTGGAAATTTTGAACTCCCACAAAAGACTTGTCCAAACACTGCAATGAGAATTGGCTAACTTTTGCCAGCCCTTGTGCTAAGTGTTTGCTCAAGAAAATGCAAATCTGCCGAACCACAAGTTATACTTTGTCCCAACCCATGTAGTCAAACCATTTGATCAGTAACTTTCTGATCATCCTCCTCTAACGATCCATTTACCCAGAGTCTTTCTAATCTCTTTTTGTTCCTTCTCTTTTCTTTCTTTAAAAACCTGTCACCTTTGCTGGCTGCAGTTGAGGTCAGCTTACACCGGAATCTCTCCCCTGCGGCAGTGGTGTGAAGAAAATCTACTTTGCCACTTTTAATGAGCACCTGGTACTGTCTTTGATCCTCTCCATTAAAATTATTTAAAATTACTCATTAGTCAATTCAGGATTCTCTCTTCCTCTCTCTTGCCCTCCTTTTTTTTTTCCTGGTTGTTTCTTATTTCAAGAGAGGACTGCTTAATATCAGGGGTGGAGACGCTTGTCTTGTCTTTAGTCATCCTCTTTTCGCATCCTCTGTTGGGTTATGGTCAAGGTATTGGAATAAACACCGGTGCCGGCTGCTTTAGCCTGGTGTCTATGGCTTCATGGTCACCTCCATTTGTCAAGGCAACAGGTCCTGGGTCCCTCCTCCACTCCCTCCTCCTCTTCCCATCCATGCAAGCCTGCTTGATGCCACTTTATCATCATTCTCAGGAACTTAGAGACGGTCCTCTGCTCTTGTCATAGCATATTGGGATTTACAGGACCCCGGGAAGTTGTCCTCAAAACCACATGCTTTTTCATCCTCCTTCAGCCACTGCCTCGTTACTGCCCAGACACAATGTAAACTCACTTTTTGAGTTTACAATTACAATTTTGTGCAAATCCTGGTCATTTTTTCTCTGTCTGCAGTTCTTCTCATAATAGGAACTGGCATCGATTTCCTTCACAGGAAACTACCAGTATCTAAACCTTAGTCACATCATCTCTGATTTCCTTCTTTCAACTTTATAGTTAAACTTACTGACATTTGGTTAGCAAATTGGTCTTGCTGTCCCCAGTATACTTGACTTCTTCATTATTAACCTCTTAATATGCAAAATCAAGCCTTTGTAATTGATACAAAACAACACTTTTTCTCTTAGGATCTCTCATTTGAAAGTCATGGCTTTCAAGAACATTTTCTTCATCAAAGAATAATGAAAACTACCTGAAACTCAAAAAAATTATTACCTTTTTCTTTTTCTCTTTGTCATTCTTCACCTAAGGGAACAGCATTGAACAAGCTCTCTATGTTAACTGAGAGGTGAAATGCGGGAATAAGACAGCGGGAGAAAGAAAACAAGAGTTGGGTGCTACCAGAGTTAGCACATCTATTTGGCATTATGGCCTCATTCTTTATTTCCTTGTGGTTCTCCCTGGAGAAACTTGGTTACAGTTTTCCAAAGGCTTGGACAGCATTCATTTAATTGATTCCCCTGAGTTGCATTTTATAGTGTCTCATGAGGAGACTGACTTTCTCCTTCCTCAACTAGAGCAAGCCTTCATGTGTCTGAAGGAAACTGTGTTACTCAAGATTTCCTTGTTATTCAAGATTTTAATCTCCATCATCAGAGTTGAACGCTTAATTCCAGACTTTTCTGTATTCTTTTTTTTTTTAACCCAGAGATCTGCCTGGATCTTCACATTTAGAGAGGTTCCTGGTTCCTGTTCTCATATTCCATAATGTCAAAGTGAGACTATTGAATAACATTCTTTTCCTTAGTAAATTGCTACCAAAAACTAGAGCATGCAAAATAAAAAAGAGTAACTTTACAATGAGGGAAGCTAGAAGAGGGCACTTTAATCAAGTGACCAAGGCTAGTATCACCAGTGAAAAGACATGTTGCTGTTGTTTACCCCCAATAAGATGTATTGAGACGAACACTTCTGTGGTGTTCTTCCCCAAAATTGATAGCCTCAGTCTAACGATGGTAAAATGTTAGACAAATCAAAATTGAGGGACACACTACAAAATATCTGATCAGTATTCTTCAAAAATATCACAGTAATAAAAAGGAAGGACAAGAAACTCTAACAGACCAGAGAAGACTAAGGAAAAATGGCAAGTAAATATGATGCTTTATCCTGATTGCATCCTGGAACATAAAAGGGGCATTACTGGAAAGAATGTTATTGGGAAAACTGAAATGTGAATAAAAGTTCTAGTACTGCAATAGTATTGTGCCAGTGTTAAGTTTTTAGTTTTAATAAATATAATAACTTGATTGTGTAAGATGTTAACATTCAGGAAAGCTGGCTGAAGTATTTACAGGAACTCGACTATTTTTGCAACCCTTGCATAAACCCAAAATTATTTCAAATTAAAAAGTTTTTTAAAAGTCCATTTAAACCTGATATTCTAGAACTGAATTTTCATATTTCCATTTGACATATCTCACAGGTACCTAAAATTAAGCATGGCCCTGAACAAAACTCTTTTCCTTCCTCCAGAATTAGACTCTGTACAGGTAAACCTGTTTCTTGAACTCATTCATCTCACAGTTTTGTAAACTGCTTTTTCTTGATTTTAATTCTATTGCGTTTCTGTCTCATTCATGGGGTCTTTTTCCTTGTTTCAACTATTAAATGGTAGTTATCTATGGGGATCTGTCTTAAGCTGTTCTGTTTAATTATACTTCATGTACAGCTCTTGGGTGAACTTGCTTTCATCCGTGAGATGAAGCCACATGTCACTATGATAAATCTCAGTCCTCTATACAGAAACCAGAATTATCTGTTAAGCACGTATGATTGACTACTGTGCACCTACAAGGAACACTTTAATTTACGGCATCAAGGAGAACTCAGAATCTTTCCTTGGAAAGGCTACTGAGCCTGTGATTCCTGTTCCCATGACTGACATCCTAGCACCTCAACAGATAAATCAGAATAAGATTGCACAGTATGCCCTCATTTAATCTCACTATAACTCACCACATTTTAATGATTCTAACACTACCTCTTTAAATTATTTCAATATAGTCCTGCTGGGTCATAAGGTAGTTCTATTTTTAGTTTTTTAAGGAGCCTCCATACTGTTCTCTATAGTGGCTGTATCAATTTACATTCCCACCAACAGTGCAAGAGGGTTCCCTTTTCTCCACGCCCTCTCCAGCATTTGTTTTTTGTAGATTTTCTGATGATACCCATTCTAACTGGTGTGAGGTGATACCTCATTGTAGTTTTGATTTGCATTTCTCTAATAATTAGTGATGTTGAGCAGCTTTTCATGTGCTTCTTGGCCATCTTTATGTCTTCTTTGCAGAAATGTCTATTTAGGTCTTCTGCCCATTTTTGGATTGGGTTGTTTGTTCTTTTGATAATGAGCTGCATGAGCGGCGTGTAAATTTTGAAGATTAATCTTTTGTCAGTTGTTTCATTTGCAAATATTTTCTTCCTTTCTGAGGGTTGTCTTTTCGTCTTGTTTATGGTTTCCTTTGCTGTGCAAAAGCTTTTAAGTTTCATTAGGTCCCATTTGTTTATTTTTGTTTTTATTTCCATTTCTCTAGGAGGTGGGTCAAAAAGGATCTTGCTGTGATTTATGTCATAGAGTGTTCTGCCTATGTTTTCCTCTAAGAGTTTGATAGTGTCTGGCCTTACCTTTAGATCTTTAATCCATTTTGAGTTTATTTTTGTGTATGTTGTTAGGGAGCATTCTAATTTCATTCTTTTACATGTAGCTGTCCAGTTTTCCCAGCACCACTTATTGAAGAGGCTGTCTTTTCTCCATTGTATATTTTTTGCTTCCTTTATCAAAAGTAAGGTGACCATATGTGCGTGGGTTTATCTCTAGGCTTTCTATCCAGTTCCATTGATCTATATTTCTGTTTTTGTGCCAGTACCATACTGTCTTGATTACTGTAGCTTTGTAGTATAGTCTGAAGCAATCCCACTACTGGGCATATACCCTGAGGAAACCATAATTCAAAAAGAGTCATGTACCACAATGTTCACTGCAGCTCTATTTACAATAGCCAGGACATGGAAGCAACCTAAGTGTCCATCGACAGATGAATGGATAAAGAAGATGTGGCACATATATACAATGGAATATTACTCAGCCATAAAAAGAAACAAAATTGAGTTATTTGTAGTGAGGTGGATGGACCTAGAGTTTGTCATACAGAGTGAAGTAAGTCAGAAAGAGAAAAACAAATACCGTATGCCAACACATATATATGGAATCTAAAAAAAGAAAGGTCAGAAAAACCTAGGGGAAGGATGGGAATAAAGACACAGACCTACTAGAGAATGGACTTGAGGACAAGGGGAGGGGGAGGGGTAAGTTGGGACAAAGTAAGGGAGTTGCATGGAAATATATACACTACCAAATGTAAAACAGATAGCTAGTGGGAAGCAGCTGCATGGCACAGGGAGATCAGCTCGGTGCTTTGTGACCACCTGGAGGGGTGGGATGGGAAGGGTGAGAGGGAGGGAGATGCAGGAGGGAGGAGATATGGTGATATATGTATATGTATAACTGATTCACTTTGTTGTGAGGCAGAGACTAGCACACCATTGTGGAGCAATTACACTCCAATAAAGATGTTAAAAAAAAAAAAAAAAAAAATATATATATATATATATATATATATATAGTCCTGCTTCTCACTCCTAGCACTCCCTCTCTGGTAGTATTTAGCTATTCTCTGAATTATGATGAACTTCTCACAATAAGGGACTCCTCCTTATTGTTACCAAGCTCCCTTCAACACTACTGCTTGCTCACTGATGTCTTTGAAATATAAATCAAACCATCGCATAATTCTTTTAAGTTGCTCTGCTGCTGAGGATGTTCTGATGACTCTCCATAAGTCTAGCTCAGCACCTCTTGTGATCCAGCTCTCGTGTTAGAACAGTAGAATAAGTTATTATCTTTCTGATACAAGAAAGAACAATCATGATTGGACCAGCCATTTTTTAAATTGATGAGTAGGAATAGGTACAAGTAAAATAATTCCTAACAAATGGTCTCCTTTTCCCAATCTGGGTCATTGTGAAAAAGGTGAAACTTTGTAGGGAATTTGAGTCAAATATATTTGGGATTATTGGCTGAGAAGAATGGATATTAGTGCAGAGAAATTATAAATAGACAAGTATGCTCAACTCAGATTGGGGGTCAAGAATTTGCAGTAGCCAAAGTCTGAATCGCTATTCCAGTTTCTCCACAAACATTTAGCTACTGGAAACTTTTAGGTTTTAAGACATATGTTGTAAAAGCATCAAAAGTGATAAGGATATCAGATTAGACAAGACCAATTTGTGGAGGAAGAAAGTGAAAAAATTCACAGATGCAATGAAATGGGTGTCTTGATGAATTCCTGGAATGTGTTGAAATATGATTACAGTTTGAAGGTTGAAAGTAGAATTAGAGGACTGAAATTCTTAGGAATTTAAGATCAAAGAGGTGGGACAGAATGGAATAAGAAGATCCAGAGTGTGGCTATGGAAATGAGTTTCTAAAGTGCAACTTAAGGAATTCTGAAAGCTGGATATGTTAAATATTTAGGTCAACAAGGTTATTCAAGAATAGAAGTGGAGAAGAAAACTATAGATGGAAGACAATCATCAAGAAACAAACAAACAAACCAACAAACAAGCAAACACTGTAGGAACAAGGGAAAACAATGGTCAGTGCAGGAAGGTGATCTTTCTGCAGGAGCTTGCCTGAATAATTCCCAGCTGGGTCAAGGACCACTTGGTTGATGCCAACACCACTTCCTAACCAGGTGGTAAATGGAGTGTGAGATAAGGCAGATTCCTTTCAAGTAAAGTATCTTAGTCAAAATAACATTTCAGGTAAGGTGAAGAGATATGTCCAGTGTTTATTAGAGGTGAAAGGTGAGGGAAGTTAATTTAGAGTGGAATGGATCTTCCAGAGGACACAACGGAAATATGGAGTTATGTCTAGAGATGGGAAATGAGAAAGAGGGTTTAACATTCAGATTAATATGAAGCTAAAATGAGTAGTCCCTGGAAAGTATATAATTCTTGCAATAGTGACCAAAAATTACAGATGTAAGAGGCATGACCTTAAATATATCACTTGAGTAAATCTAATACTTTTTTCTAGGCTCCCTGAATTGTCTTTCCTTCTTCCTGAATGCTAATCTTTTTAGCAGCACACAAATACTTTTCCTGACCAGTAGCAGTGGCTGAGAGCTCTAGGACCTCAAGGGGTCCCATAGCAAGAATTAGGCAGAAAGACCTGCCAACACACATGCCAATGTGTGTTGAGGTGGGGGAGGAAAGGGCGTCTCTATGCCCAGGATAATGTGGGGAAGGGAATTGCTTCTCTGGAATCATCTCGTCCTTTCTCCCCAGATCTGCTGGTAACACTATTTTTTTATGCTCCAAGAACAACACCTGGCTATTCGCTATGGCTGAGCTTGATTTGGTTAAATGTTCACACACTGATTTCTTCAACCTTGCTGAATCCAACTTTTTTGCAAAACTTTACTCTTTGATTTGTTCCCAGCCAGGAACCTCTAAGAGAGTTGATTTCTTCTTCTGTGCTGCTGCTACACCTTGTACAAGAATTTTCAGGGTCTACCACACTTTCCAGTGCTTGTTAGTTCACATGACTCTGAGAAGTAAGCTGGAGGGAAAATGTCACACAGGGTGTGGAGTTTGGTGCTTGAGGCACATGTGTCTAAGGACAAACACACCAGTTTGAGTAAAGCTATACAAGTATTTCTAATTGGTGTTTTGTCTTTTTTTTTTTCAAAAAAAGTGTAGAGCAGTACACAGAATTGTTACCTATATGTGAAAGAAACCTCCTGGAAAACTATAAAAATAATTCTTTTCTCTTTCTCACATGTTGCATATCATTACCCATTTAATGATAATTGTTCTTCCATTATAACATGAAACCATCTGTTCAATTTCTATAGAGTTCACTAAAAATATCATAATGATAATAAAAGTCAAACACATTTTGGTAATTCAGAGCTACTGCAAATTTCATGTGTGTGTGTGTGTTTGTGTGTGTATGTGTGTCTTATCATTTTGTAAGGCTATTAATGGTAAAGAAATTCTATCCCTAGTGTACATGTAACACTGGGTTCCTTATTACTGAAAAAAGAAGCCACTTTTGAAGAAAAAACCCAGAACAAGCATTTGACCAGTTGCCTGAGGATCTAAAACTGCTATCAAAAAGGTGTGAACATAAGCATTTGGTGGCAAAAATCCTTAAAGCCCGAATTGTGAAAAGAATCCTGAAATAGGAGACCACAGCAGGACAGATACGTTCATGGACTGTCTCCCTAGAGACATGTACGATCTCTGCAAGTGACAAATCAAGCCACCACATATAGGAACTAGCTTATGGGCTGCTGAACAATCACCAGGATTGAATTCCAAGAAACAAAAATCCCTTGAATTCTAAATATGCAAGGGAACTGGCAGGAATGTGAATATAGTGATGAGAGTTTGCCGGTTCATAGTGGATGCCAAATATCGTTCTTAGTGGGGTCACTGCAAAGAGAGAGACAAGTTCTGTATGTGCAGGGCTATGTTTAGGGAATCATGTATAAAACCTCTTTCTTCTAATTAATCTGACCCAAAAAAGGCCTTCTAGAATCTAATTTTATATAGACATCACTTACTCAGAGAGTAAGAATTAAATGATCAAAGCAAATACTTCATAAGGTTTTATGTCCTGTACATGCATACATTTTTGCTAACTGCTTTTTTATTTATAAACAGGTGGCTCCTCCACTTCTGAACCCAAAGGAATAAGGAAAGGAAATAATAAAAGGAAGACCAGGTTAAGCATTATGATTCTGCGATTTTGTGGAGCTAAATATTTCCTCTATGGGAAACTTCCTCCTCACCTCCTGTTTGGTTCTCTGGGGCCAGGAGTAAGGACTCTCTCCTCCTGTCTTCATGATTATGCATAGTGAATTTATAAAATGGTAATATGGTCAATATATTAGAATTTTACATAAAATTTTAATTTCACTGAATTAAAAAATTATAATTAAAAAAATGATATTCATTTAAAAACCACTTATAAATGCTAAATAGTAGTGGTTAGTTAAATGATGGATAATTCAAATTTAAAAATTAATAATCAAACCTCTTACAAATTAAATTTAAATATTTAAGTCTAATTTGAATTGAGAAGGATTATGGTGAGACTACCTTATAAAACCTATATTTTTGAAAAAAAAAACACAGTAAATTCCTTTATTCAACAAACCCAGTAAAATAATGATTTCTAAAACTTCTTACTGACATCTTCTAAGTGTCATCTTCTAAGTTCTCTATATTAAATGAGCTTAACTTTGGGAGACATGCAATTTTTTTGAATAAGAGATTGTGTCCAAAGGCTGCATCACCAGGAGAATTCACAACATTTTAAGTAATAGTGCTTGTCACTCAAGTCCCGTGAAACATATTCAAGGGCCCCCTTTAAGATGACAGATCACAGATGAAGTTTTCCTCCCCAAGATTTCTGTTCCTCTGAAAGATATAGAATAAATGACAGTGCTAGATTTTTTGATGCAGAAATGGTAAGAAAGAAGAAAAAGACAGAAAAGGAAGGAAAGAAAGAAAGAAAGAAAGAAAGAAAGAAAGAAAGAAAGAAAGAAAGAAAGAGAGAGAGAGAGAGAGAGAGAGAGAGAGAAAGAAAGAAAGAAAGAAAGAAAGAAAGAAAGAAAGAAAGAAAGAAAGAAAGAAAGAAAGAAAGAAAGAAAGAAAGAAAGAAAGGAAGGAAGAAAGGAAGAAAGAAAGAGAAAGAAGAAGACTAGAAAATGGTGTAGAGAAAAAAACGAAAAGTAGAATGTAAATCTCTAGTTTCCCACATTTCCTGGCTCCTGGCAGAGGTTTCCTTGACCATTATCTACTCAGGACAAGGCAAAGACACAGCGATCGAAGACCGTGGCTCGTAAGGAAAAGCTCAGCAGTGAGTGGGCGGCACCTTCACATGCCCAAGTCAGCTACTACTACAAAGCCAATCATCGCCCGGATTTGGAGGAGCCACGGCGGGCAGGAAGGTCACTGCAGCGAAGGGAAGCAGAATAAGGAACTTAACTATGACCAAAGATAGGAAGAGACCTGCAGGGACCACTTTCAGGGCTTCAGCAATGCAGTGCTCAGGCTACCGGTGAAGATGAAGCAGGTGCACCAGGATCGCAGAAGCGGGGTGGGGCTCCACTCCCGCTCTGGTTTGAGCACCGCTTCCAGTGAAGAAGCACACACATTCTTACCTACTCTGGGGCTCTGTCTTCAAAGATACAGGTAGAGAGGAGCCCCTGTGGGTGTGACTGCACCAAATCAAGGTGGCATGTCAAATGAGGGCATCCTCCAGATGCAAAACCCAGGCTGGGAGAGAAGCTGGTAGGACAGGCCACGGAAGGACACGGTTAGCTGAAGTGTAGGAGCCGGGATCACTGCAACCGCTAAGGACTTCAAAGGGGCAGAGAGACGATGTGGGGTAATTGGGGTTACAGTGTTCAGGCTGCAGGATGCTTAAAGAAAATACTGGAGAGTACTGGAACATAACTCTTCAAGTTATTTTGAAACTATTTACTGATATATCTTTTCAGTGTTGTTGCATGAGGCCCACATTCATTATGGAGGGTTATCTCCTTTACCAAAAGTCAATTGATTACCAGTATTAATCACATCTACAAATACCTTCACAGCAAAACCTAGATTAGTGTTTGATCAAATACAGGGTACTATAGCCTACCCAAGCTGACACAAATTAACATTCACAGAGGGGTTCACAAACCCCTGCTCAGGTTTGATAATTCACTAGCAAGATGTGTAGAACTCAATAACAGTGTTAGGTCAGATGTTTTCTTTAGTGCTTTGTAATTTAGATGAAGTATTCTGTCTGAGATATGGTTTACGAGTGATATATATTATTAATAAATATTACTTTGGAAATAATAACACTAATTCTCAAAGTAATTTGGATTTGTACTTCCAGTTCAATGGAATTGTCCTATTGTCTCCCGGTGAAAGTAGTCCTCTTTTTGGAAGTATGACCTCTAGTCTAGCAGAGAATAAGGTCATGGGGAAAGGAAGTAAAAAATTTTGATAGTGGGTCACTAAGGGAAATAGTAAGTGTTGCCACTCTCATTTCCACTTCTTGGTTCCTGGACCTCTGAATCCTCGAGATCTGGAGAAAGCACCATCTATTCGACCCCGATTCAGGGCATAAACAGCCTTCTGGAGAGCCTGGACACAGCCTTGCAAGGTGTGGCCACCTTGCTGCCAGTGTAACTGAGACTTCAAAAAGCAATTCCACCATCCTATCAAGGCAGCTGCTCCAGGATGATGGGGAACATGGTAAGGCCATTGAATTTTATAAGCATGGGCCCTTGGTCACACTTCATTTGCTGTGATGTGAGCTCCTTGATCAGAAGCAATGTCCAATGCTGGACATAGAGAAGGCAACCTATAAGTCCAAGGATCACAGTTTTTGCAGAAGCATTGCATGCAGGGAAGGTCAGTTTGTATCCATAGAAAGTGTCTATTTCAGTCATAACAAAATGCTGCCACTTTTATGATGGAAGCTGTGTATGCCCAACTTCATAGCTTCGTGGGTCAGACCATACCTAGTTCATTTTGGGCAGCTCAGGTCTCATGGTAACTTGGTGGCCCATGGCTGAGCATTTAGTCTCCATTAAGGCTCAGTAGCCAAGAGCTTTTTCTCAAAAGGAAGGTAGTTTTCTGAGAGGAAGGCAAGTATTTGCTTCAAAATCCTAAGGCCCTACACTGTGATTGACTTGTAGGAGCTGCCAAAGCCCCCACACAGAATCTCTACCAGGAACCCTTCAAGCACCATTGGATCTGCTGGATCGTTAGGCAGCCTGGACGTGTTACAGAGCCTTCTCTTGTTCTGAAGGGACCCCATTCAAAACTGGCAAGTTTCAGATCACTTAGTAAATGGGCTGGAGTAGCACACAACACGAGAAATTGTGCCTCTTAACTGGTAGAAGGAGGCAGCCCAGATGCAAAAACTTATCTTCCACCTTAGAAGGAATATGTCAACATGCTCCACACCACTGGACCCCTAGAAATGTCACTGTGGTGGAAAGCCTCTGAATTGCTGTCAGATCATCTTCCATCCTCTGATATGCAAATGTATTGCCACTAAGTCTAGAGCAGTTACTACTTCTTGCACATTAAGTCCAATCAGCATAATGTCATCAGTGTAATGCAGCAGTCTCCAACCTTTTTGGCACCAGGGACTGGTTTCGTGGAAGACAATTTTTCCACGGACGGGGGTCGGGGGGCAGTGGTGGGAGTGGTTCGGGCGGTAATGCCAGCGATGGGGAGCTGCAGATGAAGTTTCGCTCTCTTCCCCGCCTCTCACATCCTGCTGTGCAGCCTCGTTCCTAACAGGCCTCCTCGGACAGGTGGTGGTCCGCAGCCTGGTGGTTGGGGACCCCTGATGTAAGGCACCAGTGTGATGTCCTATGGAAGGAAAAGGGGATCAGGTCCCTGCAGACTAAATTAAGGTGTAACAGGCATGGCATAAGTTTAAGTTGAGAATTTGAAACCCTGATAACACCTTTTTTTCTCCACTTGTTCTAGTGTCGTTAGAAGCAACTAGCCAATGTCATGATACTCATTATTTTGACAAACATATTCTAAGGTATGAAATGTATGTTCACCCAGAACCTTGCCTTTTAATAAGTATTTTGCTAGGATAACATAATGGTGATAATTTGTTTATCTAGATTGCCACATTATGCCATAGAATTTGAGTGCTTTCTTTATGACTGAGATTTCTGTTAAATAGTTGGCTCCCATGATTGCAGGGGCTGTCAAGTTTAAAATCTGTAGGAAGGCTAATTTGGGTGGAAACTCAAGCATACTTTGATCTGCATTTGAGACAAAATTTCTTCTTCTCCAGGAAACTTTTTAAGGCTTTCCACTTATTTAGGAAACCCACCCACATTGTCTGAAGTAACAGCCTTACTTAAAATCAATCTATCATGGGTGCTAACCACACGTACAAAATATTGATACCTTCACAGTAAAACCTGCATTAGTGTTTGCTTAAATAACTGGATACCCAGCCTAGCCAGGATGACACATGCAATTAAAAATAAACCATCACAAGGGGTTTCCAAAACCCTCCTCAATTTTGATCATTCACTAGAAAGACTCACAGAACTCACTGAGAGTGATGATACTCATGGTTATAGTTTATAATGGGGAAAAGATGCGGATTAAATCAGTCAGGGAGGAAACACTGAATGCGTCCCCGTGGAGTCAGGATGCACTGCATTCCTGGTCTCTGTGGGCTACTGCACACGGAGTGCTGCTCAGAGAGAGGTTCGCCTGAGACTTGCTGTTCAGGGTTTTTACTGGGGCTCCATTTTGTAGGTATAATTGATTGATTGCCCACATGGTTGATCGCAGTCTCCAGATTGTCTGATAACAGTATTATCCAGATCCTCTACCCTTCATCACATTATTGATCTTTTAGGTGTGGCCTTCCCCGCCCTAAATAACACTGATGCTATCTGGCCAGCCAAGGCCCTGACACAAAGATTACTGCCTTACTTAATGCAATCACTTACTTAAAATGCACATTCATTGTCTCATATCCTATTTTTTGTCTACTGCACTAACTCTTCCCATACTCTTTATCTGACAATTTCTCCAGGAGAGACTGACTCTGCCCGGGGTTATCTACTCCTAAACCATTCATTTGCTTTACAAGTTGTTGCACACTACGTGATTAATGATATGAGGAGTAGGGCATGCATCATGGCAATCAGAAGTATTATCTTTATAGATTCATCTTAGTGGGACATTTTACTCCATTTGGTTGCATATCACCTGTTCTTTGGCTATACTCACACTTGCAATTCCAAGAATGCTAATATAATGCAGTATCCACTTCCCCTTACCTGGTTACTTGCAGATAACAATATATGTCCTTTGGAACCATTTGACTTATATTTCTACCTACAAAATATACAGACTATTCCCAATCTCACATAGATATTATTTATTTAATTTTTTTTCTTGATACTTCTGTCTTAAGTGAAACAAAATTTCTTTCCAATCAACACCTCTATGAATAGAGGTACAAATATAATTTACTTACACTAAGCTGTTTATTTGACATAGAAAGATAAATTGATAATGGGATTAATAACTGAGTTATGTCCAAAAGTTGTCATTTTTGAATATTCATAATATTTCATTATTTTAGAACAGCTTAATAAGATGACCAATCAACATCAAGATATGTAGTATATTTTCATTTCCTCCATCTTACTAAGGTGGTACAATGAACATCTTGATATACCAACTTTTGATTGCCTTCTAGATCATTTTATTTAAGAAATAATTACAGAAGCAGGATTAATGGACTAGAGTATATAAACATTTTTAATGATCCAGATAAATATTGTCAAATAGCTTTTCTCAGAGCTTGTAGCAACTAGGCTCCCATAAGTATTATATACATGAGCCTTTCCTGCTATTTCAGCATTAACAACAACAAAAAAATGAAGAACAAATTAACTAGTTTTATTGATGAAAATGTATTTGATTTTAACATGATTTAATTTCTACAGAGAAAAAACATGATTTTTATGTGTATTTGACTTCTTTTCTTTTGTATATTCTCCATTCATGTCATTTATTTCCTTTGCTGTAAGTGTATCCAAACTCCTTGAACTGTAAAAGCTCATCATATATTAGTAATATTTACAAATTTAGGTCAAATTAACTTGGTAAATTGGTTCTGTTGCTTATTTTTATGCTTTATATTCAGTATATTATTTTGAAATATTTTTAAATCTAAGGAAAAGCTGCAAGTATACAGAAAACTATTTACTCAGTTTCACCAAATTTTAATATTTTGCCAAATTTGCTGTAACCTCCTCTCTAGATAGATAGGTATATAAATAGGTAAATACACAGGTAGATGTAGATATAGTAATTATTAAATAATAAAATATACCTATTTTTAATTAGGTTGCATTCATCATGCTGTTTTCTCCTTAATATTGATACTTCAGTGTGTTTTACCTAATAAATTATCTTGTGTAATCACAGTACAGTTACCAAACTCAGACAAGTTAACATTGACATAACTTTTTGTGTTTTGTTTTCCAAAGATGTTTTATTTTATTTTATTTAAAAATTTTTATTTTATATTGGACTATAGTTGATTAACAATGTTGTGTTAATTTCAAGCATACATCACAGTGATTCAGTTATACATATACATGTATCTATTCTTTTTCAAATTCCTTTCCCATTTAGGGTATTACAGAGTATTGAGCAGAGTTCCCTGTGCTATACAGTAGGTTCTTGTTGGTTATCTATTTTAAGTAAAGCAGTGTATACATGTCAATCCCAAACTCCCAGTCTCTCCCTCCCCCCAACCCTTCCCCCTGGTAAACATGTTTGTTCTCTAAGTCTGTGAGTCATAGAACACTTTTTCATCTAAACTATAGTCTATATTTCAGTTTCTGGAAATTGTCTCCATACTATCTTATATAATATTTTTGCTGTAATAGAGGAATTCAGAATTATGTATTGCATTTAATTGTGGTGCCTTCAAGCTCCTTTAACCTGAGAGTTTTTCAGCCTTTGTCTTTCATAATACACTTTTAAAGAGCACAAGCCATTTATTTTGTAGAACATCTCTTGATTTGGGTTTCTCTGAGGTTTTCCTCATAACTGGATTCAGGTTATGGACCCCCATGGATATACTACAAAAATGGAATTATGTCTTCCTAGTATCCAGAGGCATGTGTATACTTTTGCCATTTAGAGGTGATATATTGTATTTGATGATCTTGTCAAGGTTTTGTGGTGCACGTTTTTTGATGTGTATTTACTATTTGATCTATTACAAATACCATACAATTTGTACTGTAACACTTTGACATTTTGAGACTATCCAAATAGCTTGCATGTAGTCAAATCACATGCCCCAGACTTACCCCAGTTTTAACATATATTGATGATTCTCAAATAAGTTAATCTTTGCTATAATGCTTGCAAAATGGTCATTTTCCAACTCTAGCAGCCATTCACATTTATCAGTCAATGTTTGAAATTCTCCAGTAAGAAAGATTCTTCTCTTCAACAGATTTGTGTGATTATTTACTTATTATTTATTTATTTGCATGCTATTATCCACTAATTATAAATATAGACTCCTGGAACCTATTTTACTCAATGACTTATAACACATTAGTTAGTTTTTCTAGTTAACCAATTCTTTATTCATGTGTTTATTTACAAAAATAAGCAGATTCATTTATGTGTTCTTATTCCCTTTCTTTCTTAGATAATATGTGATGTAGCATTTTATAAACTCTCTTGCAGTTTACAAATTTCTGCAAATCCCCTTCTAGAGATGTTCCACAATCTCTTTATGGCAGCACAGTAGTCCATTGCATGAATATATCACAGCTTATTCAAACAATGTTCTATGTTTGGGGGCCTTTAGGTAGTTATTAATATTTTGCAATTACATAAATTTGTGGACTGTCTCTGGGAAATTAACTGAAGCCACTTCCTTGAGTATTTTATCTATTTCTTACATAAATTTTGCTTTGTTTAGGCTATCTCTATAGGGATCAACTTTGATGAGGCATATTTAGGTAAGACATTACTCATATCAGGTATGTTTTCAAATTAATTCGTACAGAGGTGTGCAAAAAAGTTTCAAAAATATTATTTAAATGTTTTATTGATAGTTGCAGTCTCATCATTTAGTACTTTATTACTTGTGTTTTATCCTGTCTCTTCTTGATTAAGTTAAAGGATTTACTAATTTTGTTATTTTTTAATGAAGGTTTTATTTATTATTTTAATATACTGCTTTTTAAAAATTTTTGCCTAATTAATCTCTGATTTTACTGTTATTATTTCCTTTCTTGAGCTTTATTTTTGTTTATTTATTTTTGTTTATTTTCTAGCTCTTTACATTGGAAATGTAATTCATTCATTTTTTTAATAAATTTATTTATTTTTATTTATTTATGGCTGTGTTGGGTCTTTGTTTCTGTGTGAGGGCTTTCTCTAGTTGTGGCAAGCGGAGGCTACTCTTCATCGTGGTGCGCGGGCCTCTCACTGTCGCGGCCTCTCTTGTTGCGGAGCACAGGCTCCAGACGCGCAGGCCCAGTAATTGTGGCTCACGGGCCCGATTGCTCCGCGGCATGTGGGATCTTCCCAGACCAGGGCTCGAACCCATGTCCCCTGCACTGGCAGGCAGACCCTCAACCACTGCGCCACCAGGGAAGCCCCATTCATTTTTATTACTTTGCGTTTATCAACAAATACTTAAGGCTATGACTGACACTATCTGTCAATAATTATTTTAAATAAAATTATATTAAAATTTCCTATTGAAAGACATAAGTGGCTGAATGGATAAAAGAAAACAGGTTCCAACACTATGATGCTTACAGGAGACTCGGACACTCATAGGCTGAAGGTGAAGGAATGGGAAAAGATATTCTATGAAAATTATAATCAAAAGAGAGCAGGAGTATCTTTACTTACATCAGACAAAATATGCTTTCAGTCAAATCAGTCACAAAAGAAAAAGAAGGATAGCATATAATGGAAAAGAGTTCAATTCATCAAGAAGATATAACAATAGTAAGTATATATGCACCCAACATTGGAACATCTACATATATAAAGCAATATTAACAGAACTGAAAGGAGAAATAGACACCAAAAATAACAGTAAGGGACTTCAATACTCACTTTCATCAGTGGACAGATTATCCTGGCAAAAAATCAATAAGAAAACAGTAGACTTGATTAACACTATAAACCAAAAAGATCTAACAGACATATATAGAACATTACATTCCATAGCAGCAGAATAAATATTCTTTTTAAACATACAGGAACATTCTCCAGGATAGATCATATGTTGGGCCTCAAAGCAAGTATTAATATATTTAAAACATTGAAATCATCTCGAGTATTTTTTCTCACCACAACAGCATGAAACTGAAATCAGTAACAGGAGGGGAATTGGAAAAGTCATGTATGTGGAAATTAAACACACTTTTAAACAACCAATGGGTCAAAAAAAAAAAAAAATCAAGAGGAAAATTCTTTTAAAAAATCTTGAAACAAACAAAAATGGGAAAATAGCATACCAAAATTTATGGAATGTAGCAAAAATAGTCCTAAGAGGTAAGTTTATTGAGATAAATGCCTTCATTAATTAAAAAAAGGAGAGATCTCAAATAAACAACCAGACTTTATACCTCAAGGAATTACAAAAAGATAAAAAACTAAGACTGAAGTTAGCAGCAGGAAGGAAATAATGAAGATTAGAGCAGAAATAAAGGAAAAAAAAACTAGAAAGACAATAAAAATGATCAACAAAACTAAGAGCTGGGTTTTGGAAAAGATAAACAAAACTGACAAACCTTTAGCTAGACCAACCGAGAAGAAAAGAGAGTACTCAAATAGATAAAATTATAAGTGAAAAGAATACTTTACAATTGATAGAACAGAAATACAAAGGAACATAAGAGACTAATATTAACAATTATACACTAACAAGTTTGATTGACAGAGCAATCAAGAATTTCTCAACAAAAGCTCAGTGCCAGACGGATTCACAGATGAATTCTACAAAACTTTTAAAGAAAAATATATCTCAAACTCTTCCAAAAATTTGAAGAGGAAGGAACACTTCCAAAATTATTCAGTGATGCCAGCATCAACCTTATACCAAAGCCAGATAAGGACCACACAAGAAGAAAAAAAAAATTATAGACCAGTATCCCTAATTAACATAGATGCAAAAAACCTCAACAAAATACCAGCAAACTGAACTCAGTCTCACATAAAAAGGCTCAAACACCATGATCAAGTGGGATTTATATTTGGGCTGCAAGCATGATTCAACATATGAATAAATAAGCAGGATACATCACATTAACATAATGAAAAGTAAAAATCGTATGATCATCTCAATAGATGCAAGAAAGCATTTGACAAAATTCAACATCCTTTCATGATAACAACCCTTAGCAAAATAGAAGGAATGTACCTCAAAGTAATAAAGGCCATCTGTGAAAAGCTCACAACTAGCATTCTCAATACAAAAAGCAAAAAGATTTTTCTCCAAGATCAGGAACAAGACAGGATCCCAACTCTCATCACTTCTATTCAACATAGTATTGGAAATTCTAATCATAACAAGAAAGATAAATAAGTCATCTAAATCAGATAGGAAAAATTTTAAATTTCTGTTTGCAGATGACATGAACTTATTATATATTGAAAATCTTTTAAACTCCACCAAAAAACTGTTAAAACTAATACAAGAATTTAGTAAAACGGCAGATACAAAATTAACATGAAAATGTGTTTTATTTCTATACAAACTATAAGAAGAAACTATCTGGAAAATAAATTAAGAAACAATTCCATTTAAAATAGCATCAAAAAGAAAAAAAAAAACTAAGGAATAAATGTAACTACTGAGGTGAATGACATGTACACTGAAAACTATAAGACATTGATAAATTTGGAAGAAGACATCAATAGAAAGATAGCCAGTGCTTATGGATTAAAAGAAATAATATTGTTAAAATATCCATATGACCCAGCATTCTACAGATTCAGTGCAATCCTTATCAAAATTCCAAAGGCATTTTTCAAAGAAATAGGAAAAACAATCCTAAAATTAATTTGGAACCACAAAAGACTGAAGAGCCAAAGCAATCTTGAGAAAGAAGAACAAAGCTGGAGGCATCACATGTCCTGATTTTGAAATATATTACAAAGCTATAGCAATCTAAATACTATGGCATTGGCATAAAAACAGACACATAGATCAATGGAACAGAATAGAGAGCCCCAAATACACCTATGCATATACAGTCAACTAATATTTGACAAGAATGCCAAAAACAAACAATAGGGAAGGGACAGTCTCTTCAATAAATGGTATTGAGAAAAATGGACAGCCACATGCAAAAGAATGAAACTAGACCCCTATCTTACACCACTCACAAATACAGTTCAAGATGTATTAAAAACTTATCTGTAAGATCTGAAATCAGAAAACTCCTAGAAGAAAATATAGGGAAAAGTTTCTTGACATTGGCCCTGTGATAATTTTTGGATATGACATGAAAAGCACAGGAAACAAAAGCAAAAACCAACAAGTGAGACTATATCAACTAAAGAGTTTCTGCAAGGCAAAGGAAATCATCAACAAAATGAAAGACAACCATAGGAATGGTAAAAAATATTTGCAAATTGTATATCTGATAAGGGGTTAATATCCACAACATATAAGAAGTTCCTATAACCCAATGGCAAAAAATCAAGTAACCTGATTAAAATTGGGCAAAGTACCAGAATAGGCATTTTTCCAAAGAAGATATACAGATGGCCAACATGCATGTGTAAAGATGTTCAGCATAACTAACCAGGGGAACACAAATCAAAACCACAATGAGATACCACCTCACACCTGCCAGAATGGCTATATCAAAAAGACAAAAAAATAACAAGTATTGGCAAGGCTGTGGAGAAAAGGGAAACATTTGCACTGTTGGTGGGAATGTAAATTGATGCAGCCACTGTAAAAAAACAATATGGAGGTTCCTCAAGAATTAAAAATAGAACTACCCTAAGGTACAACTATTCCACTTCTGGGTATATATGCAAAGGAAATGAAAACAAGTCTCAGAGATATCTGAAATCCCATGTTCATCACAGCATTATTCACAATAGCCAAGATATGAAAACAACACACTGTGTTCTCTTGCACAGCATGGCTAAACCTTAACCACATTGTGATCCTAGCTGCACAGGAGGCTGGGAAATATAATCCCAGATGGGATGCCCATTGTCCAGGAAACCCTCAGGGGTTCTATTGCTGAAAGGGAGCAATGGAATTGGATCCTGGGAAGAAAACTCCTAGAGTCTGACAGAGGGCCAGTTGATTTAGATCTTACAAAGACCCTTGCAGAATTTTGTCTTAAACACTGAGTGAGATCAGAAACCATAAGATTTGAACAAAGAAGTAATAGCAACTGACTTTTACTTAAGATATTATTATTTAAATAATCTGATTGATTATTTTGTCCTTATGGTGCTCAAATAATGTTGATTTACTTATGAGACTCCCTTTTCATATACAAAATGTTATTTTATATAAGCAGTTCTGTTTCAGAAGTACTTTTTCTGCCCATCAACCTGTTATTAATTGTGCAATTTCCATTTTAATTACTATAATTTTATACAGAAAGGTAATATAATACACTGAATAATATACTGAGTTCTGGTTCTGGTGCAGTTTATGTGTTTATATCACCTCCAGATAATCCCATTTCTAGTGTGATAAATCTCCATGCCTCAATTTCTTCTTCTGCCTCAAAAGTTTCTGTGAAGAACAAATGTATTCATATGTGTTAAGTATTTAAATAACTCCTGGCACATAACACACTCTCAGAAAACTACAAGTTAATTTTCTTGTTCTAGCATATTTTGATCTCATCAATTAATTTTTTTTAAATTGGGTTTTAGCATTTTTCACATTTCTTCTTCTGGTTAACACTTCTATCTTCTTATAAAATAGGTTTTCTTAAATTTTTTGCAATGATCAATTAGTTTGCAGAATTTTTCACTGTTACAGTATTCAGGCAAAGACATAAACATTCAGACACAGGTTATAGTTCTTTTTAAAAAATCTCTCTTGTTACAACATTTACTAGTTTTTTATCATGTACTTTCCACATATACTTTGTTAGGCTTTTCCAAAAGATTTTTTATTTTTTCTTTTATAATTATTTCTTTTGTATGCCCTCCTAAAAATTATGTGAAACATTGTATTTGTGTGTGCTTATGTGAACTGTATACGTTTATATACATTTTTCAGGAAGGGCTCCGTGGTTTTCATGGACTTATCAAAGCAAATCTCAAGTCCATGAATATTTTATTTCAAATATTTTATGTTATACTTTCCCATAAACACCACAGTGGGCTGTGGTTTACAATAGAAACAGCCCTGTGTTCCCTTTGATACTATTGCCTTGAATTCCAGTTAGCCTGAAAACAAATAAATCAACCAAGCAGCAAAGTAATAAAAACTCAGATATGATTTTTGTGTGCCTGATAAAGTGTGCTACATCAAAGTGCAGAAATGCCATGTTCATATATAATTTATGGGCTGAATTTTTAAGACAAACTATTTTCCTTTCTTATCTTTTCAATAAAAATGAAGGATAAGCCATAAACTTAAAAATGACAGCATTGGTTAATGCATCTTTTTATAGATTTAGTACTGAATATCTCTGAAATTATGCTTACATTGCCTTTTGTACTTAAATTTTAGTCCCATGGGTTCCCTCAGTTTAGCACTGCATATGCATTCTCTGGGATGCATATCTTTCTTTATTGCTGCATTTCAATCTCAGTTGATTGATGCTTACTGATTGTTTCCTAGGAAATGGAAGGCAGCCCCAAGAGAGAAAAACACATCATTGAGTCCATAAGTATATTCTTCGGTTGATTGAATGACCAGCCAAATGAAGCAAACAATTGACCCCAACACACCGCACAGGTTTAATGATGTTTTACCCCCTCAAGAATAAGTTTTCTTTAAAACAAAGCGCTTGCCAGGACATTTTCATGATTACAAAACATCTTTCTAGTTATAAGACTATCTTTATTTTCACAAATGTTATCCGCATACCAATGTGCATAACACAAAATAAATGAATTCAATAACTGCAGCGACATCACACTTTTCATCCCATTCCTCCAACTCCTGCACAAAATATATTTGACAACATCAAAATACATATCTGGTAATTATCTTTCAAGAAAGGCAATCTGTGCAACCTTAATTGTTTCTTGTTTTCAGCCAATGCGTGTGAAAGTATTTTAACTGTTTTGGCGGAATATTTATATTTTAGTTTTTTTACACTGTAAGTAATCTTTTATTATTTCTAAGGAGCCCAAAATCAAGCACAGCAGAAGATGGGATTCCAAGACTCCTTGGCTAAACTCTTCCAGTTTGTTTGTTTGTTGTTTGTTTTTATACAGAAGTCCCGTCAGCTCTCAAAGAGGTGGGTGAGCTGGGTAGAAAATGTCCTTCCCTTTCTGCCTATTTGATGGTGCAATTGGTCCCAGCAGCTCCAGGGTTGTGGAGTCCTCAGAGAGCCCTAGGTGGAGACTGCTCAGTCTTATGGGGTGTACAGGTGGCATTTTCCCTCTTACCTTTTTCATACCAGCTTGGAGCACACTTATTGAGTGTGCTATGTACAGTGCAAGGATAAGAGATTCAAAATTGGAGAGAGTTTTTGTTCTGTGCTGGTTCTTTTTACAGTCAAGGAAATCAGGGTCCCAATGCAAACTCGATGCTGTCGTACACCCCCTGAAGTTATGTCCCCAAATGAGCATTGTTCTTGGAGAGGGGTTTTGCTTACCTGCTCTGTCAGGTGTGAACACTTAAATCTTGGCAGGAAGTATTAGTTGGGGCTACCTTTTTCAGGCCTCTCAATAACTAGAGGTAATTTTTTCTTCCTCAGGAATTTCATAAATAATACAAAAGTGCATAGTTGAGGATAAATAAACTCACTCTAGATGCCAGAAGTGAGTTCAAACCAATGCATAGTTAACTGCCTTGGATGGGAAAAGTTTCCATTTTTGCCTGCTAATAATTAAAATAGTATAGATGTTTAAGCTTAAAAATGAGACTAAATATTCGGACAAGTAATTATAATGTGTGATTCCTGAGGGGATCCCACCATGAACAGGCACTTTGCTATACTCTTCAGAAATAAAAGTCAATTTGCAAATTATCAGCAATATGCATTCGAATTCAACTAGATGTAATTACAATGTTATTGTGCGGTTAGTTTCCAAATTTACTTCAGCAAGTAATTGGAAACAACTCTGGAATAGGACTTAAAGAAAATTTCCTCCAATTTTTACACTGATCACCTCTTGATGTGTAATCCTATGGGCCATCACCCACACTGCTCTGCACCAAGACCAAGGAAGATTATTTCATTTTATCTTTTCCTTAAATCAGATTAAATCTCTTTCTAATAAAATGGGTATTGAATCTTCTTTTCTAATGATAAACAATTTTAGGATTGTTCCATTCATATCATAATCTTCTCATGTTATTGATAGCACATTATATAAAGACTTTCTTAAAATCAGGAATGTTCATTAGACAGAAATGTTATTCTATCCCACAGTAGAAACTGTCAAATGGTATGTACTTTCTATAATAACATAGCAAATGTGGGTCTTTCTGCTATTTGAAAAAAAACACTTTTCAGCCCACTTGAAATAATGTCGAATTAAGGGAATATTACTTGAAATATGTAACACTACAAGCATTAGCATTATGTTAGTGCATATTCCAAGCTACAAATTTTCAATTAATGCAATTAAAGTGAGTTTCCTGTTTCATAGAATGTATTTCGTAGTGAAATTGGATGCTATTGTACCTTCTTCTCATAGCATCAGTAATGAAACAAGATATGTCAATCATGTTTCTTTAAGGCAAGTGCTTTTAAAATACATGTATATTTAAACTTCCTCACTTAAGAAGGTCTTCCTTTAAAAATTCATTAAATTTGTTAGAACAATGCTCCACATCAGTTGTGAATATGTTAGTGACAGGAGAAAATTACATGAAACAAGGTATTCTAAAACAGTATCTTTCACACTAAATGTTAGGTATCCTTTTCATATTATGTACCATTATTATGGAACTTTTGAGCCATTTAATAAAGAATGAAATAAACAAGAGTAGCAAAGTCATTGGAATGAAAGACACTTAAGTCATGTGAAGATCATATAACTGGACAACTTAAAGAAAAATAGTGGGAGAAACTCTTACATCTCTCAAGCTCTCATAATGATATTTTTTAAAAAAGGAAAGTAGTTATAGGACTAGTGTTCTAGGAATAGTTATAGCAATAGTGCTAGTATGAGTATTTTTTAACTCAGCCTGTACTACAATAATATAATATGCCTTTTCCACAAGTACCTTTGGAATATTTATAAATGTGTTTACATCCTGAGACACAAATCAAATGTCAATAATTTTGAGAAAGCATATAATGCAGATGATAGTCTTTGGGAATAATAAAAGTAATAATAACATAGATAAGAACTACTAATGGTATCACCATTTACTGAGTACTAAATATGTATCAAGCATTGTGCAAAGTGAGAGATGTCAATAGATTTCATTAGCCAGCCACAAGAACCCGAATTCAGACCAGTTACCAAAGTCCATATTTGTCATTGGAATAATAATGCATTTAAAAAATCTTCAAACCAAATTGTTTCAACAAATTGAAATTTAACAAAATGTGCATCTAAATAACTTTAAAGACACAGACTTAGAGAACAGACTTGAGGACCCGGGGAGGGGAGGGGAGGCTGGGATGAAGTGAGAGCGTAGCACTGACATATATACGCCACCAAATGTAAAATGGATGGCTAGTGGGAAGATGCTGCATAGCTTTAACTTTCATTTACAAAATATTTAAAATATAACAGCAATAAGAATATTACTCGTTAGTACTTAGAAAACATGAACAAAGGTGTGATCACATGCGAAAAAAACTCTGAACAAAATAATTCCTTTATTGTAAAAAGAAAAAGAAAAATTAGAAATAAATAACGTTTGTTAAATTTTAGTAAAATAACCACAATGAATATTTGAAGAAAACAGAATTGACACCTTATTTTTAAATATAGACAACTTTATGGAGAAATAGCTCTACAATAAAGGTAAACAGAAATATTTATTTAGGAAAACCAAGGATGTTGCTGTAGGAGAGGAGATTGTTTTGTTTGGATTTTTAATGAGCACTTATATAATACATGTACATGTTAATTATTTTGAAACTATCAACAAAGGCAAATTGTTCTAAAATATTTTTAATGATCAAAATTGCCTGAAAAGGATTTTTTAAATAAAAATTGAACAATATGAGAATGCAATAAATTACAATTACCCCAAAATTCATAGGAGATCTAATCCTAAATACTTTTATTTATAAGTTCTTTCTAACACGCCTGTAACTACGTTCCTCAGAAACAATAAATGTTGTTGAATATAGAAAATGTCATTTTATAAATCCAGAAAAGCTCTGATAGTAAAACAAATATAGAACAAATATGAGTAGAGTTTTATTTCATATGGGACCATAAGTGCAATTTTTCTCTAGTAGTGACCTATCCTGTTCCAGTAATATATTACCAAGGCAAATGTTCTCCATCAGTTTATCAAACTATTAGACAAAAGGGGAAAAGATTAAAATGACATGTTGATAGTTGTAAAAAGCTCCTTGATAAATCTCAAAATCTACTTATGATTTTAAGCAAATAGTCTTAGGAAGTGAAGAAAGTGTTGATCTATAAATGCAAAGACATGCTAATCAAACTATCAATCTTATTTGTGATGACACACAGTGACTTGAGATACTGATTCTAAAATTTATTTGTAAGAAAAAAATGCCTAAGAATAACCATACCCTCATTATGTGTTTAAATTATCATCCAAGATCATGTGTTTTTAATAAGAAACCATAGATATAAAATTTTTGATCTAGCAGCCTTGACCTAGTTATGTCTTGAATATAAAATTCCCATATTATTATTTTTGAAATTCTCTATGTGCATTAGTAATAATTTAACTTCAAATTTACCATATGTTTCTCTTCAAATTTCAAACCAGTAGCTGGGTGTTCTTATAAATTAATGGCCTTCAATCTCATTTGGACAATCAACATGCCTGACAAAATTTGGATATGTTGCTAGAGCAATTCCCATTCCTCTCCCACTGTTATTGCCAATTTTATTTCCATGGCATGTCTACTTCGTATTTCATCATTTTAATATTTAAAGGGTTGTGGCAGCTGTGTGATAGATTACTGGCCACAGGGTTGGAACACTCAGACCTGCCTAATGTATATTTTTTTTAATAGCAACACACCTGAAGTAGCTTCTTTAAACCACTCTGAATTTCACTTACTTTACCTAAAAATTGGATTAGCTGACACATGCCTTGCACATTAAGTAAACTACCAGTCAAGACTGCTTGTTTGTTGTTCCAGGACCAGAAGTTGAGGTTATTTTTAAACATCTTTTTCATACATTGATCTTACGGTTCATAATTTGGCTTAGAAATAAGCAGTTAAAATCATCCATCATAGGAAATCACTTGGGCCAAAAGTTTTAAAAGGCCACTGGACAGCTCCTAATCTCTTCAAAGAGACAAAAGAGCTTTTTCATAATGTCTTACTAATTTCTACTTTCTTAACTTTCTAGTACAGTAATTACTGTGTCAAGCAACCTAGATCTTTGGCTGATTTTTCTCTTGTATTTATTTCTCTTTCAGCCATGAACATGGAAGCTTCATACTTTAAAAGTAAGATTTTAGTCAAATACAAATGATGGCTATATTAGTTTTCTAGGGCTACTGTAATAAATCACCGGTTGGTGGTTTAAAACAACAGAAATTTATTTTCTCACAGTTCTGTGGACCACAAGTCTGAAAACAAAATTTTGCAAGCCACACCCCCTTCTGAAGTCTCTGAGAATCATTCCTCACCTCTACACAAAGTTATAGCATAGTAAGAAACATTATTAATAACACATTATTAATTTTGTATTAAATATCTCTCACCTTCCACCTAGGTAAGGATAGGTTATCCACTTCGGTCCAAGTCTTGCACCTGATGTTCTACAGGGTGAATACTCAGGCAATAATGATAATGATGACGCACACAAAAAAAGTCTCTTACAGTTCTTGCCATACAGATTATCATGCAAAGACATTCACACACATACACAACTGCTAAGGTTATTAACTGTATGATACGATGATGATTTACTATTCATTAAGTGGACGTGAGTCATCATAAGGGTCTTCATCCTCACTGTCTTCACATCAAGTAGGCAGAGGAGGAGGAGGAAGAGGTGAAGGGTTGGTCCTGCTGTCTCAGGTGTGGCAGAGGTGGAAAGGCAGGCTGAGAGGCAGACGCACTGCGTGTAGCTTCATGGAAATACATCGTAACTTCTGTCTGACATTTTTGCTTTCTCATTTCTCTAAAAACGGTTCTATACAATACCAATCTTTCTTCCACTGTTTGCTTTAGTTTCAGTGCCTGTATCATAGAGGGTCCAGGCTGTAAAGGAGTTGAAATCAGTCCTGAGTAATCAGAGCCCTTCTGCCAGGCTGTCCAGCATCAACTTGTTTCCGGGTACTGCTTCTTCCTCGTCTTCTTCCTCACCGTCTGGCCCAGGTTGGGAAGTGCTCTTCTCCATCAAGTTGTCTTCTGTCAATTCCTCTCATGTGGTGTCTATTAGCTCTTGAATATCTCTAGAATCCGTAACTTGAAAACCGCTACCTCCCACCCTTTTTGCCATATCCACAGTCTCTTTCATGATTTCCTTGATTGGCTCTGTCATAAATCCTGTGAAGTCATGCACAACAACTGGATGCATTTTTTTTCCAGCAGGAATTTGTTATTTTAGGCTTGATGGCTTTTTCTATAACAACTATGGCATATTCCAGACTTTCATGATATTCTCTCTATTAGGGGTCTCTTCCATAGTGTTGACAATCCTTTCTGCAGAGTAGTGTGTGTAATTAGAATTAAAAGAACTTATGACCCCCTGATCTGGAGGCTGAATTAGAGGTGTTGTGTTTGGGGTCAAGCAGACCACTTTGATGCCTTCAGTGTTGAACTCAAAGGGTTCTGGGTGTCCAGGGACATTGTCCCATATCAAAAGAACTTTAAAAAGCAGTCCCTTACTGGCAAGGTACTTTGTGTCTTCAGAGACATAGCTTCGATGGAAACAATCTAGAAAACATGTTCTTGTTTTCCAAGCCTTTTTTGTTGTACAATGAAAAAAAAAACCTGGCAACTGTTTTTATCTTTTCCCTTCAAGGCTCAGAAGTTAGCAGATATAGGGAAAGGACCGTCCTGATCTTACACCCAACTGCATTTACACAGAACAGTAGTTAGCCTATCCCTTCCTGCCTTAAATCCCGGTGCTGGCTTCACTTCCTTACTAATGGATGTTCTTTGTGCTATTTTTTTTTTCAGAATAGGGTACTTTCATTTGCACTAAAAACCTGTTCAGGCAGATATCCTTTCTCCTTGATGATTTTTTGTAATGGTGTCTGAGAACTCATCTGCTTCATCTTAGTCATCAGAAGCTGCTTCTCCTGTTACCTTGACATTTTTTAAACCAAACCTCTTTCTAAAATTATCAAACCATCCTTTGCTGGCATTACATTCTCCAACCTTAGATCCTTCACCCTCCTTTTGCTTTAAGTTGTCATATACTGACTTTTCTTTTTCTCAAATCATGGTACAGTCTATAGGTATGCCTTTCTTATAGCAATCCTGCATCCACGTAAAAGCTGCATTTTCAATACAAGATAAAAAGGTATTCACAAAAAGTGCAAGTTTTTCATGCCTGCTGGTGTAGTATCAGCAATGGCTTCACAAATTTCCTTTTCTTTTTTTACAATTGTCCTTAAACTGGATTCATTTATCTTAAAATTGTGGCCAACTGCAGCTGCAGCCCTCAACCTACGGCAATTCAACTCTTTCTTGTAATGTCATGACATTTCTTGGGATCACTTCCAGCATCACTAGTGGCAGTTCTCATGGGTCCCATGATGTTGTTAAGGTTCATGGTATTGCTAAACACAATGAAAAGTACATGAGAACTGTGAGAAATCACTTTTTTTGTAATACACAATCTACTGGAGTGACTAACTGTTCACATGGAGGTGATTCATGTAAATGGCATTTTAAGCGCGTACTCGCAACTCTTGAGCTCACCACAATAGTACAGGAGATGGCTGCAAAATTATTACAGTAGTTCAGTACGTACTACAGTTAACTTTGTGCAGTTTTGATTTAACACTGAATGTTTGTTTGTTTACATTTCTCTCACCTGCGAGTGGGATCACATAGAGTCTGTGTGCGTAAGTTCTGTTAAATTTTAACTTTTTATAACATTTTTGTGTATATTTTATGGTAGTAAACAATAAAATAGACTAGTATCTACATATATTTTATTCATTCATGGCATACCTAACTTTTTCTTAATTTTTTTTTTTTTTTATTTCTAGGCTATGTGGTTTGTCTGAGATTTTTCAAATTGTTACAAACATCCTAAAATGTTTCCAATATTTATTGGAAAAAGTTCACGTATAAGTGGACCTATGCAGTTTAAACCCATATTGTTCAAGGGTCAATTGTGCATAGTAATAAAAAGGGCAGAACCACTTTCTCTTATTTTAGTTTTCTCTGCTTACCCAAGAGGCCATTGTTCTTTCAAGAGATCATGTTCTTTTAAAAAGTGGAACCAATTGTGGATTGAAGGCCAAGTTAAAAAAATAATCTAAGAGATCACATATGAATGCAGTCAAAGACTCTTGTCCATATACATTTTGAAAAATCCTAATAATAGAATTTAAGTGCTGTAAGTGATTTTTGGAGATTAATGTAGAATGGAAAAGAGAGCTTGAAGACAAAAAACCAACAGTGGTGTTTTCCTGTAATCAAAGTAGAATGATTATTAATTTCACTTTGTAAAAATTACACTTGAAATTGAGACTGGAAAAATAGTCTAATGCATGATTAAAGGAGTGTTATGTCTGTCCTAAAACAGGTTTTTGTTCACTAAGAATAAATTATATCACACTAATCTTATTTCTGGCAATGCTTCTTGCCTGCTAAACAATGGAAATGTGTAATAAGATGTTTGAAATACAGTATGAAGGTAAGTGATATTTTTGTGGAAATGATGAAGAAATATGGCTTTGCTTCTGTTCAATTAGGGGAGTTAGTAACTGTTTGAAATGCTTCCATTAAAAGTTGCTCATCAATTTTGTCATAGAAGAGAACTTTGTTTTCAACCTGCCTTCTTAAGCATTTTTTTCCAATAAAACTGGCTGAAGACTTACAAGGTATGTTTAACAAATACACTCATTATTTGAAGATATGTAGAAGGGTCCAAGTTTGGGATGACAACAGAATAAATTCATAATATCTCAAGGAATTACAACATTAGAATAAATCTAGGGGAAAATGTGGGTTGTATTACAGATGAGTATCAAATAAGTACACAAGAATAGGATAAGGAGGCCATGGAGGTTAGCAATAGAAAGAAATCATGGAAGAGACAATTGGCAGTAAGAACATTATTACGTAATAGAATAATATGACTATTAAAAATAGCTACTGCCATTGTCAAAAGTGTAAAATTTAAATTCAGTTTTATATGGGTAATTACAATTCTCCATAACTGGCGTTTGGTTTTCTGTTTTGAATATTACTCTTTAAAGAGAAGGTTAACCCTAGAATATATTTAAAAACAAATAGCCAGAAAAATGACCTGAGTGTATATGGCTTGGAAAAGAGAAGAATATGGGCAGAAAATTAGAAATGTAGATTATTAGAAAGGCTGGCATGTAGAAAAGGCTCTATTTGGCCCCAAAGGGTACTACCAGATCGATAAGCAGTCTCTGCAGAAAATAGGCCTCAAGAATTAATCAAGCAACATCTAATCCAATATTGATGAAACTCCAGAAACAATGATTTGCTTGTAATTAGGATTGTACAAAAGAAATCAGGTTCAGGGCTAGAGAGGGGAAGTACTTAAATTTGACTATTGTAAAAGGAGATTACAAATATCTACAAATATCACCCATCACCATTATGGTCTTTTCAACCCTGACATAATCGGAAAATACATGTTTAATTGTGTTATTTGTACAGATTGGATTTGGGAGACATAAGAATTCCTTGTCTCTCCAAAATAGGACTTTCTCTTGATACATCTACATGAGACACAAATACATATTACTCAGAATGAAGGTCTTCTGGCCATCCTTATACTCTTATATTCATACATACATATATATATATATATATATTCTTATATTCTCTGGCCATGATTCTTATAATTAAGGTATTCCAATATTTCTTTAAATATTAATACTTTTGATTACAGGATTCATTATGAAATTTAAGTTATATTGTGAATTTGAGGGATATCTATATACAAAGATACACAAATAATATTTTTATATTCCATAGAAGTCATTGAAAAATCCAAGAATGATGTATAATGGTTTTCTCATTTTTTTGTTTTTTTACCTTTTCAAGAGTTTTAGCTATTAAACACCTGACATGATAAGATATGGTAGAAGGAGAGAAGTTGATTTCAATTTTCCAGAAATTAGAAATGCACTTTTCTTTTTTTTTTCTTTTCTTTCTTTGTTCACAAAGCTTGTATGCTTGAAAATTTTAAATTCAAAATTTAGTGCAAGGACTTCCCTGGTGGCACAGTGGTTAAGAATCCACCTGCCAATGTGGAGAACACTGGTTAGATCCCTGGTCTGGGAGGGTCCCACATGCTGCGGAGCAACTAAGCCTGTGAGCCACAACTACTGAAGCCCACGTGCCTAGAGCCTATGCTCCGCAGCAAGAGAGGCCACCACAATGAGAAGCCCACGCACCACAACGGAGAGTTGCCCCGGCTCACCGCAACTAGAGAAAGCCCGCGTGCATCAACGAAAACCCAACACAGGCAAAAAAAAAAAAAAAAAAAATTTAGTGCAATTCTGTCTGAAATATATTCAGTTTCACATCGAAACATTCTTGCTTTTTTGTAAAATAAGAAAAATAACACTGACTGCTGTTTCACTAGCATGCTCTGTTTTCTGTACCTCCCTCTGTAACTCTACCACAGCATGTAACTGTTATAAGTATTTAAAACTTTGCACAAATATATATATATATATTTTTTTTAATTAATTTATTTATTGATTTTTGGCTGCATTGGGTCTTCGTTTCTGCATGAGGGCTTTCTCTAGTTGTGGTGAGCGGAGACCACTCTTCATCGCAGTGCGTCGGCCTGTCACTATCGCGGCCTCGTCTGTTGTGGAGCACAGGCTCCAGACGCGCAGGCTCAGTAGCTGTGGCTCACGGGCCTAGTTGCTCTGCGGCATGTGGGATCCTCCCAGACCAGGGCTCGAACCCGGTCCCCTGCATTGGCAGGCAGACTCTCAACCACTGCGCCACCAGGGAAGCCCCAAATATATATTTTTTGAATGTAAGTTTTTCTTATTTTATTAGCAATTGTAGTGGGTTGAATGATGGCTCCCAAAAGATATGTCTATGCACAGCCTATGAATGTGAGCTTATTTGGAAAATGGGTCTTTGCAGATATAAGTAATTTAAGACTATCAAGATGAGATCATCCTGGATTAGTCAGGTGGGCCCTAAATCCAATAATATGTGCCCCTTAAGAAAAGAACACATTTTAAAAAGTTGGTGCAGATCGAGATAATGCTGATCTCACCTTCCGAATGAACACATCAAAAGTACAATTATATGTGGAGCAATTCTCACTGAAAACAATCTGGAGACTGGCAGAGAGGCTCTTCTACAACCAAGGCTGTAAAGAAAGATACACACATGGTATGATAGGAAAGGAGGAGAAGCAATCTCGTAGGGACCCACACCCCAGCAGGAGACACAGGAGAGGAGGGGGATATAATGGGCTTGGGGATACTGCCTGGGGAGCAAGGGGTTCAAGCCACCTATTGGGCACCCCAGCTCTGGGGTCTGACACCAGAAAGATGAGCCCCCTTAGCTGGTTTGAAAACTGGTGGGACTTACTGTAAGACTGTAAGAAACTGATACTCTGCTCTTGAAGAGCACACAAGCAAGCTTGCTTACTCTGGGTCACAACATGGAAGCAGCACATTGAAAACTTCCTGGGACTCTAGCTGGCTTGCTGGGACTGACTCAGTGCACAACCCAGTGCACACTGGGCACCTACTCTGGCCCCTCTTGCACCAGCACTGCTCTCCACTAGAACAGAGGCTGCTGTGGCCAAGGGAGGTATGCACACATGGAGGGAACGGACTTGACTCTGCCAGTGAACAGGGTGGAGGCAACCATTACCAGTGCATGAGTGTTTCAGTGCATGCACATACTTGCATGCACATACTTGCTTACTCATGGTCACAATGTGGAGGCAGCAGATTGGAAACTGCCTAGAGCTCTGGTCAACTAGCTGGTACCACCCCAGCACACATCCCAGCCTGCATTGGGTGCCTGCTCCAGCACCTCTTGCTCTGACATTGTTCCCCTAAGGTCTGAAGCACTGTTGACAAGTGTGCACACATATAGGCTCAGAATGGAACCAGCTGGGACCCAACCCTGCCTCTGGCAAGGGTGGAGACAGCCTTTGTCAGCACACAAGTCCCTGCCTGCATTTAGGAGGAGTGAAACTAACTCCAGGGCAGATACCCATATTACCAGCAAAAGTAAAACCGACTCAGTAGTGAGGCCCCAACTCCTCTGGCCCCAAGCCAGATGTTCCGACACAAGGATAACTGTTTAAGACTGGGATAGGTAACTGTTTTACCTAACTTCATAGAAACACAAAAAGTTAAACAAAAGACAAAGAAATGTGTTTCAAGTTAAAGAAAAAGTAAAAACAAAACCAAAAATCTTAGTGAACCAGAAATAAGTAATTCACCAGATAAAGAGTTCAGAGCAATAATAATAAGAATGCTAACTGAGCTTGGAAAAAGAATAGAAGGAGCACAATGAGAATTTCAACAAAGAACTAGAATATATATAAAAGAACAGCCAGTCTGAGATGAAGAATGCAATAACTGAAATGAAAAATATACTAGTTAAAATTAAGAGCAGATTAGATGATACAGAAGAATGCATAAGTGACCTGGAACAGAATAGTGGAACTCACTCAATCAGAATAGCAAAAAAGAAAAATAAATTTAAAAAAAGTGAGGATAGCTAAGGGACCTCTGGGACAACATTAAGCCTACTAACATTCACATTGTAGGGGTCCCAGAAGGAGAAGAAAGAGAGAAAGAGGACAAAAATATATTTCATAAAATTAAGACTGGAAACTTCCTGAAGCTGAAGATAGAAACATATCCAAATACAGGAAGCACAGAGACTTCCAACCAAGATGAACCTAAAGAGACCCACACCAAGAAACATCATAATTAGAATGGCGAAAGTTGAAGAGAGAATTTTAAAGTCAGCAAGAGAAAAACAGAGTCGCATACAAAAGAACCCCCATAATGCTATCCACGGGTTTTTTAACAGAAATTTTGCTGGTCAGAAGGGAGTGGCATGATTTATTTAAAGTACTGAAAGGGAAAAACCTACAACCTAGTATACTTTACCCAGCAAGACTATCATTCAAAATTGAAGGAGTGATAAAGAGATTCTCCGACAAGCAAAAACTAAAAGAATTCATCAAAACTAAACCAACTTTACAAGAAATGTTAAAGGGTCTTTTTTTTTAATGAAAAAGAAAAGACTACAATAGGAAGTAAATATTTATCGGAAATGAAAAATTCCACAAGACAAATATATAGTAAAGGCTGTGGATCAACAATCAAATAAGCAGTACAAATGTTAGAAGACAAAAAGTGTAAAATCAACTATAACTACAATAAACAATTAAGGGATAGATGTGAAGATGTAAAATATGACCTCAAAAACACAAAATGTTGGGAAAGGGAGTAAAAATTATAGGTCTTTTAAAATGTGTTTGAATTTAAATGACCACCAGTTTAAAACAAGTATGTATAGCTGTAGGTTAACATATACGAATTCCATGGTAACCACAAATCAAATCTTATAACAGATAAACAAAAAAGAGAGAAAGGAAAACTAGCATAACACTAAATCAAACCATCAAACCACAAGGGAAGAAACAAAAAGAAGAAGAAAAGAACTACAAAAACAAGTGAAAAACAAGTAATAAAATGGCAGTAAGTACATACATGCTCCAATTAAAAGACATAGGGTGGCTGATTGGATAAAAAAAGACAAGACCCATCTCTATGCTGCCTACAAGAGACTCACTTCAGAGTTAAGACACACAGGCTGAAAGTGAGAAGATGGAAAAAAGATATTTCATACAAATGGAAATGAAAATACAGTTCAAGTAGCAATACTCATGTCAGAAAAGACTTTAAAACAAAGAGTATAGCAAAAAACAAAGAAGGGCATTATATAATAATAAACGATTACTACAAAAAAAGAATATAACATTTGTAAAGATAAATGCACCTAATATAGCAGTGTCTACATATATAAAGGAAACATTAACAGACACAAAGGGAGAAACTGACAATCATACAATATTACTAGGGCACTTCCATCCCCAATTATATCAGTGGACAGATCATTCAGAAAGAAAATCAATAAGGAAACAGTGGCCTTAAGTGATACATTTGACTAGTTGGACTTAATAGATATCTACAGGACATTCCATCCCAAAACAGCAGAATGCATATTCTTTTCAGGTCCACATGGGAGGTGTTCTCCAGAATATATCACAAGCTTGTCCACAAAACAAGTCTAAGTAAATTTGAGGAGGTAAAAATTATGTCAAGCATCTTTTCCTACCACGAAGGTACAAAACTAGGGAAAAAAACGGGAAAAATCCAAACATGTGGAGAGTGAACAACATGCTACTAAAAGAAACAATGGATCAATAGAGGAATCAAAGAATAAATCAGAAAATATCACGAGACAAGAAAAAAAACCCACAACTTTTCAAAATCTATGAGAAATAACAAAAGCAGTTTTAAGAAGGCAGTTTATAGTGATACAGGCCTACCTCAAGAAATGAGAAAAATCTCAAATAAACAACCTAACCTACCATCTAAAGGAATTTTAATAAATAGAAAAAGAGCAAAGCCCAAAGTCTGCTGAAGGAAGGAAATAAAGATCACAGCAGAAATAAATAAAATAGAGGCCAAAAAATAATAGAAAAGATCAATGAAATCAAGAGCTTTTTTTTCTTTTTTTTTTGATAAACAAAATTGGTAAGCCTTTAGCCAGGCTCTTTAAGAAAAAAAAGTGAGCAGACCCAAACAAAATAAGAAATAAAAGAAGTGAAATGACACCCGATATAAAAGAGATCCAAAAATCATAAAAGAATGCTATGAAGGCTTATATGCCAACAAATTGTACAACCTCTAGGTTATATTCCTAGAAACATACCATCTTTCAAAACTGAGTCAGGAAGAAATAGATAATCTGAGCAGAGCAATCACAAGTACTGAAATTGAATCAGTAATCAAAAAACACCCAACAAAAGTCCAGGACCAGATAGCTTCATAGCGAAATTCTACCAAACATTTAAGGAAGTGTTAATACATATTCTTCTCAAACTATTTAAAATATTTGAAAAAAAAGGGACCACCCTCAAACTCAAGACCAGCATTACCCTGATACCAAGACAAGGCAAAGACACTATAAAAAAGACAGTGACAAGCCAATATCCCTGATGAACAAAGATGTAAAAATTCTCAACAAAAATATTAGCAAATGGAATTTCAACAATATATCAAAAGGATGATATACTAAAATCAAGTGGGATTTATTCCAGGCCTTTTAGGATGCTTCAGTACCAACAAATCAATCAACGTGATACATTACATTAACAAAATGAAGGACAAAAAACACGTGATCATCTCAATAGATGGAGAGAAGTATTGGGCAAAATTCAACATCTATTCATGATAAAACTCTCAACAAAGTTTTATAGAGGAAACATACCTCAACATAATAAAGCCATTTATGACAAACCCACAGCTAAAGTTATAATACAAGGTGAAAAGCTTCAGCTATTTCCTCTAAGACCAGGAGCAAGACAGGGATGCCACTCTCACCACTACTAATTAACATAGTATTGGAAGTTGTAGTTGCAGCAATCAGACAAGAAAAAGAAGTAAAGGCATCTAAATTGGATGGTAAAAAAACTGTCATTTGGAAATGACATGATATTATATATATAAAACCCTAAAGTGTCTACCAAAAACTATTAGAACTAATAAATGAATTTAGTAAAGTTGCAGGATTCAAGATTAATATCCAGAAATCTGTTACATTTCTATATACTAATACCTATCAGAAATAGAAATCAAGAAAGCAATCCCATTTGCAATCACATCAAAAAGAATAAAATATCTAGGGATAAATTTCACCAAGAAGGTAAAAGACCTATACTCTGAAAACTATATAAGACATTGATGAAGAAAATTGAAGACAATACAAATAAGTGGAAAGATATGTCCTTTGGTTGGAAAAATTAATATTGATAAAATGCCGATACCACACAAAGCAATCTACAGATATTATGCAATCCTTATCAAAATACCCATAAAGTTTTTCACAGAACTGAAATAAACAATCCTAAAGTTTGTAAGGAACCACAAGAGACACTGAATAATGAAGAAATCATGAGAAAAAAGGAGCAAAGCTGCAGGTTTCACACTTCCTAACTTCAGAGTACACTACAAATCTTCAATATTTAAAACAGTATGATGTTGGCACAAAAATAGACACATAGATCAATGCAGCAGAATAAAGAGCCCATTCCCCACCCGCAAAGAATAGAGATCCCAGCAATAAACCCATGCACATATAGTCAATTAATCCACATCGAAGGAGGCAAGAATATACAATGGAGAAAAGAGAGTCTCTTCAATAAATGATGCTAGGAAAACTGGACAGCTATATGCAAAGCAATGAAATTAGAACTATCCTCACACCATATACAAAAATAAGCTCAAAATGAATTAAAGACCTAACCAAGAGACCTAAACCATAAAACTCCTTTAAAAAAATAGGCAATATGCTCTTTGACATTGATCTTAGCAATATTTTTTGGATCTGTCTTCTCAAGGAAAGGAAAGAAAAACAAAAGACAAAAACAAAAAAACCAAAAAACAAGTGGGACCTAATTAAACTTAAATCTTTTGCAAGATGAAGGAAACCATCAAAAAGAGAAAAAGGGAACCTATTGAATGGGTAAAGATATTTGCAAATGACATGTCTGATAAATGGGTTAATATCCAAAATATATGAAGAACTCATGCAGCTCAATATCAAAAAAACAAACAACTCATTTTTAGATAACCTATATGGGAAAAGAATCTGAAAAAGAATAGGTATATGAATATGTATAACTAAATCACTCTATTGCACACCTGAAACTAACACAACATTGTAAATTAACTATACTCCAATATAAAGAAAAAAAAAAAAACAGCTCAGTTAAAAACTAAGCAGAAGAATTGAATAGACATTTATCCAAAGAAGACATACAGATGGCCAACATGCACATGAAAAGATGTTCAATATCTCTAATCATCAGGAAAATGTAAATTAAAACACAGCGAGGTATCACCTCACACCTGTCAGAATGGCCTTATGAAAAAGTCAACAAATAACAATGTTGGCGAGGATGTGGAGAAAAGTGAACCCTTGTGCACTGTTGGTGGGAATGTAAATTGTTATGCTTAGCGAAATGAGTAAGACAGAAAAAGACAAATACTGTATTTTTCACTTAAATGTGTAGTCTAAAAAATGAAATGAATGAATACAACAAAACAGACACAGACTCACAGATATGGAGAACAAACTAGTGGTTACCAGCAGAGAGTGGAGTGGGTACAGGGGCAAAACAAGTGAATAAGATTAAGAGGTATAACTACTAGGTTTAAAATGCATGTTACAAGGATGTGATATGTAGCACAAGGAATACAGCCAATATTTTATAATAACTTTATCTGGAGCATAACCTATAAAAATATCAAATCATTCCACTGTACATCTGAAACTAATATAATATTGTAAATCGACTATACTTCAATAGAAAAGTAACAGTGTTTCCGATACTAATACTATATTATGAATATAACACTATATGCCACAAAAATTTTATAATGACTCATTCATTAGTGTATAGGCTAGTCTATCATAAAGTGATTGTACGGCTTACACTCAGATAACATAAAGCAATGACTGGTACTTCTAAATTATCAATACATAAATTGTTACATCTCTAAATAAATATGAATTTCTTTCTCACATTATCTTTTCACTTTTGATGTCCAGTGTTGGTAATATGTATAACATCTATGATGTTCTGTATCATATAAGACAATATTGACATACGAACTGACAGGTGATTTGTTTTGGAAGCAGATGATGTAAACATATGGTATTGATAAATACAGTAAGTACTGTTAACATATTTTCTCTTCCTTAGGATTTTCTTAAATCGTTTTCTTTTCTCTGACTTTATTGTAAGAATATAGTATATAATACATATAACATGCAAAATATGTGTTAATTGGCTATTTATGTTTTCAAGTAAGGCTTTTGGTCAACAACAGGCTATTAGTAGTTAAATTTTGGGGGAGTGAAAAGTTATATGTGGATTTTCAACTACACTGTTAGGGTCAGTGCCCCTAACTCCCACATTGTTCAAGGGTCAGGTGAAGTTTCAAATGCCTTCTTCATCAGCAAAATGGTTAAATTACATTGACTATATATGTCTGAAAATCAGTAGTTATTTTATGTAGAGTAACAAATTAGAATCCAGTAGAATATTTTATTTTCTTATTGAAAAAATGGTCATTTCCTGTGATACAGTCTGGTTTATCATAAAAACCCATATAACTTGTGAAATTGAATTTTACACATTGATTAGCAGAAAATACTTATTGAAGTTGAAGATCATGAATTATTATCTAATATATGTTCTCTAAAATGCTGGATCGCAATGAGATAAAAAAACAGCAGTAATGGATCATACTATAATTTTAAAAAGAGAATATCCACTGTGCTCTGAAGAAAACACTGCACAGTCCTTTGTCCGTGGACACAGAACAGACCAGACATCCTTTTCAATATTAGTTTGACAATGTTACAACTTATAGCAAAACTTTACGTTTTACTTTCCTAAGTGAAATTAGGTTTCCAGATTACTCTTCATTCTTACTGAATATATGCTAAATTCAGCTTTATAATTTTTGGTTTTGAAGAATTTTTGCCATATAGATATAGGAAGAATGCTAAAACTTTTTAAAAGTCAAAAGCAAGCTAGGATTTTTACATAGTAGAAGTGTAAAAGCTATCCTCTGAGAGATAGATCATTATATAGTGTTCTAAAGTAAAATAATTTACATTAAAATTTGTAGGTGATAGATTATAAAGCAGAATACTTTAAAGGATAGATAGATGTGGGATTCAGTGTTAAGCAATAAGGCAAGATGTGCCTAAAGGATCAGAAATCTCATTTTCACATGCCTTATTAATAGTAAGGCTTGAAACAAAGCAGTGAGTGTCCTATTTTATATAGAAGTGTTATTTTATGACAATAAATGTGAATTTTTTTATGTTTGTAAGAGTAACTGATGTACATTACAGAAAATTTAGAATATGCAATACATTGAAAAATATCATTAGGAAGTGTGGTTCCCTTTGTTCTGTTTACTTCATTACCTTATTTTAGAAAAGGATTCACCATTAGAAGACATTTTCTCCCTCCTCTCCTCATGAAATAAAAAACTTGTCTTTAATCTCCCTCTTATGAAGTAAAGTGCTTAAACCATATGAAGTATATCTGATCATTTATCCTATATATTGGGGAGCGCTCAAACGACGTTCTTGATGTCAAAGAGAAAGAAAGTCTGAAAACATTTGAAAACCTTGCAGTGCTGATCAAGTGTACAGCTTAGTGGACCGTGCTTCCTTATAATGTTCCCACTTCTTTCCAAGGTATTGACACTGACAAGGATTTTTAAATGATATAAACTTTTAGCTCCCATGCACCCATTCATAAAATTATTATTTTATTTTCATGAACATGAAGTAAAATTAATTATTTTCGGTCCTCTCAAATACATGGAGTCATTGAATCACTACCATGTCAAGACATAGAACAGTTCCCTCACTCCCCCCCACTAAGCCTTTGTATTGTACACCCCACTTCATCATCTCTGGCAACTTCTGTCTCTATACTTCTGCCTTTTTTCAGAATGTCATACAATGGCATCACAGAGTATACAGCCTTTTGAGTCTAGGGTTCTTTCACTTAGTATAATGCATTTAAGATTAACCCATGTTGTTGCATATATCAGCAGTTTGTTCTTTGTTACTGCTGAATAGTATTCCATGGTACGAATGTACCACAGTTTGTCCATTTACTCATTAAAGAACATTTATGTTGTTTCTGTCAATTATATGTAAGCTATTATGAATATTCATTACAATCTTCTGTGTGAATATAAGTTTTCATTTCTCCTGGGGAAATACGTAGAAGTGGCACTGATGGGTCATATGATAAGTATGTATTTAACTTTATTTAAATATTACTGAAGTAGTTTCCAAAGTGGCTATGGCATTCTTCTTTGCAACCAGCAATGTATGAGATTTCCAGGTCTCAGCATCCTTGTCTACACTTGATGCTGTCAATAATTTTAAGTTTAGCTGCCCTAAAAAGTGTATAGAGGTATCTCATTGTGGTTGTAATTTGCACATTCCTAGTAACTAATGATGTCAGGCATCATTGCACATGCTTATTTGTTATCTGTGTATCTTCTTTGTTCTGTTCAAATTATTTGCCCATTTTTTCAAAAGTTTTTATCTCCTTGTTAAATTTTAGAAGTTCTTTAAATACTTTGGTTATAAGTTCTTTATCTAATGTGACTTTCAATATTTCCTCTCAGATTGTGGTCTTTGTTTCATTCTCTTAACAGTGTCTTTCACAGAACAAAGTTTTATTTAATTTTTTGAAATCTAATTACTCATTGTTTTTCCTTCATGAATTGTGTCACAGTGTAGCAGCTTACAACCATTGCCTAACCTACCCTAAGGACACACATACTTTCTCCTGTTTTCTAATAACAGTTTTATCATTTACATATATTTAGGTCATAATCCATTTTGAGTTAATTTTATATAAATTGTAAGATATGGATTTAAATCTACTGCCCTGAATATGGATATATGGTTGCTTCACCACCATTTGTTTAAAGACTATCCTTTCTCCCTTGAGTTATCTTTGTTCCTTTGTTAAAAATCGTTTAACCCTTTTTGTACAAGTCTACTTTTGGACTCTCTACTTTGTTTGGCCCAGCCAAGTTGACATATAAAATTAACCATCACGGGCTTCCCTGGTGGCACAGTGGTTGAGAATCTGCCTGCCAATGCAGGGGACACAGGTTCGAGCCCTGGTCTGGGAAGATCTCACATGCCGCGGAGCAACTGGGCCCGTGAGCCACAATTACTGAGCCTGCGCGTCTGGAGCCTGTGCTCTGCAACAAGAGAGGCCACGACAGTGAGAGGTCCACGCACCGCGATGAAGAGTGGCCCCCGCTTGCCGCAACTAGAGAAAGCCCTCGCACAGAAACGAAGACCCAACACAGCTAAAAATAAATAAATAAATAAATAAATAAATAAATAAATAAATAAATAAATAAATAAATAAAATTAACCATCACATGCCCACCTGTTGTCAACTCGACACTCATATGCATTTCCTTAAAACATACTTAATGTTTAAGTAAAGACAATAACGAGGTCATTATTCTGTCCAACATGATATAGCTATCCTGTGTACAACTGAATCACACTAACCCCTTCCAAAGAAGAAAAGGTACAGTACTTTGTGTTTACCCTTCTCTTTGATATCCCATAACTTAAATATCTTATACTGCATGATAAGATATTAAATGTTCAGTAGAATTCACCAGAGAACCCATATTGGCCTGGTGCTTTCTGGTTTTAAAGGTTATTAATTATAGATTCAATTTCTTTAATAGATATAGATCTATTCAGATTGTCTGTTTCTTTTTGTGTGAATTTCAGCAGATTGTGTCTTTCAAGGAGTTGGTCTATTTTATCTTGGTTATCAACTTTGTGGGCTTAGAGTTGTTCATAGTATTCCTTTATTTTCCTTTTAATGTCCATAGGAACAGTAGTGATGTCCCCTTTTTGATTTCTGATATCATTAATTTTTATCTTCTTTCTTTATTCCTTAGTTAGCCTGGCTAGAAGCTAATGGTGTTCAGTGTTTTTTTGTTGTTGCTGTTGTTTGTTTGTTTTTTGTTTGCTTGTTTTGTTTTGTTTTCTTTCCCTTCTCAAAAGCCAAATAGTATCTGAACAGACTCTTTTTAAAACCATTTCCTGCTATCATGTCTCAGACAAATATCTCAAATGGTGTCAATACACTAAAGAATATATAGCTCAAGCTGCTATAGCAAAATAACATAGATGGAGTAGCTTAAAAACACACACATTTATTTCTCATAATTCTCAAGCCTGGGAAGTCCAAGACCAATGTGCTGATGGATTTGATTCTTGATGAGAGCCCTCCTCCTGGCTTGCCTTCTTATGGAAGTATCTTCACATGCAGTAGAGAAAGAACTCTGGTCCTTCTTGTTCTTCTTATAAGGACACTAATCTCATTGTGGGGAAACCACCCTTATGACCTCATCTAACAATAATTATGTCCCATAGGCACCACTTCCAAATACCAGTATATTGAAGGTTAAAGTTCAACATATGAATTCACGGGGGGCAAATGTTTAGTCTATAAGTTTCTGCCCTTGGCCTTCAAAAATTTATGTCTTTCTCACTTGAAAAATACATTCCATCCATCCCAACAGCCTCTAAAATCTTACCCATTCCAGTATCAACTCTAAAGTCTACAGTTCAAAGCCTCATTTAAATATCATCTAAATCAGATATGGGTGACACGACATTTCATTTATCCTGAAGCAAAATTCTACTTTCATCTGTGAACTTCTGAAGTCAGATAACTTGTGTATGTCCAGAATGAAAGGCACAGCATTCCTACCTCAAAAGGGAGAAATCAAAAGGAAGAAAATGGGTCCCAGGCAAGGGAACTATCTTAGATCTTAAACATAAGACTATTCCCCTTTGGTTTGATGTCCTGCCTTCTGCGATGATGGCCCCACCTTCAGGGTCCATTAATGTGGCAGTCCTGCCTCTGTAGCTCCTTCAGGCATGGGTCACAACCCCAAGGCTCTGCAGGATAAGGACTGCACCTCCAAGGTTCTAGGTGGGTGCTGTCTGCCCTGCTAACACTGGTTTCTGCTGTGGTAGTTGATTAGGGACAGGTTGAGAAGTTTCTGAATCTTTAAGTTCTGGTTCCTAGCTGTGTGAACTTAATCAAGTGACATTCTCCTTATGTTTCACTGTTTCATTAAATAAATAAATAAATAAAGATAAGAATTGTACAAACCTTATAAATCCTTTGTGAGGAATAGATGCATAAATGCACGTAAGCATTATGCACATAGTAAGAATTTGGTATATGTAGTTTCTCTATATATGTGGCCTCCTTCCAGACAAGAAAGAGTCTGACCGTTAGCACAGGGATGAGAAAGTGCATAAACAAACATTACCACAAACTGTCCTACCCTCTATTTGTTCCCCTAAAAGCCCAATTGTGCCCCCTAAAAATCTTATTTGTATCCCATAGAAGCCCCACCCTGCCCCTTTCCTCTATTAAATTGGCATATAAGCCCTCATCCCTGACTGTTCAGGGAGCCTTTTCATCCAAATGCTGCCAAACACGTAATAAACTTCTCTCTTTTAATCTATCTATTGTCAGATCTACATCAGTGGAGAAAGAGTTTTTCTTCCCAGGGTATGTATTTGAAGATAGGGTTGCCAGACTTAGCAAATAAACATAAGCAGACAAACATTTTTTTGAGGGTAAGTAAGACCCACACAATATTTGAAATATACTAAAAATTTAGAAAGTGTTGTTGATGTGAAATTCAAATTTAACTAGCATTCTGTATTTGGTGCCTAATTTTAAGACATCAGAAATCCAGTCTTCTAGGAAGAAGTATTAGTGAATATTAAACAACCAAAGCTGTCCTTATTGGTGTACTAATATATTGGAAGATATAAGATTATAATGAAAAATAAGTTTTCATTATTTTACAACTATTAATTTCAATGAGTGGGACCACCATGTCCATGTAGCAGCTGTGCTCCTCTTTGAAGCAGGACTGCAGGTGGTGTTCTGCAGCCCAGAGCAGATTGAAGAAACACACTTCTCTACTCCTTGTGAGTCTTCTCCACTCTAGGATCCCAGGACACCTCAAAAAACCTCATGAAATTATTGATATCCTTAATAACAATTACCTGGCCAGTAGGGTTGGAACTGAGCAGAACCCTGCAGGCTCCCCACCCACAAGTACAAAAGCCCTTCTATGTCCCCTGCCTCTTGTTTGTAGAAAAACTGAAGTTTCCAAGGCCTCCCTGAGTCACAAAAGAGAAGGCTTGAGCAGTTAAAGATTAGGACAATAAAGTCACAGACTCAGTATCTGATGCACACACATGAGTTGTTTTACAGATAGTGTAACTGCCACCAGAGGGGAAAAAAGATAATTGCATGATGACCAGACTGTAGCCATGACATAAGGTGCTCCATCTTGAGCAGCACTGAATGTACAGCTAGCACAATTCTAAGAACTGGCCTCAAGAGAAGGGGATTAATATTATTGCTCATAATAATCTAAATATGTCTTTGTGGGCTTCAAAATAATTGTAGCTTGCTCTAAAATTGTCAGCAAAGAGATGCTACAGACCCATGTTGACATCTTCCACTCTGAGAATATGGCACTCTTTGTCAGCATGAAGAAGTTACAGAAGATGGGCTTTCACCTCTAGTCCCATAGAAATGGAATGATGTTTGACAGTGGGGAATTCAAAGCAGCTCTTTTGACCCTTTCCTGTTTGCACATTTCTGTTCCCCTCTAACCTTTACAGAACCTAATTATAGCAATGAGATTACAAGGCAGTTTAACCTAACTCCTAACCTATGCTGTTCTAAATATATACCATGCCTTCTCTAGCCTGTTATTTTCTTAGACAAAAAGAAGTAAGAATAAAGAACTAAGCAATTAAAAAATGACTAGCTCTCTACCCTCAACAGCCCCCTTAGCAAACCAACAGGTAGATCACACAGGAAAGATAACATTTGAAGAAAGAGTGAGCCAGTCTTCACTCAATGAAGAATGATGCAGAACCCAACCTTCTGCCTCAACGATTCACTGAGATTCTCCCCTCTTTCTCCTTTAAAAACCTTCATGGCTGAGCAGAATCTTCAAAGCTGGTCTCTGGACAGGAGTCTTCCTTCTCCCCAGATTGCTGACTATTCTGATTAAAGTATCTTTCCTTTCTACTGACACTTGCCTCTTCAGCTATTGGCTTTTGAGCAGCAAGAACTCGAACCTGAGTTCGGTAACAGGGTCTCAATGATTTAGCAAACTACTTTTCAAAGAGTAAATAGTCTTTTCTTCTAATAATTAAGACCAAGAGGAGCCAATTTGTTTTATACTTCGATTTCACATTTTTTTTTTCTTTTAGAGTGTGGATATTACCAAATTTTACAAGAGAATAATAATACAAATAAAATAGTTTAAATGTTATACATAAAAAGAACTCCTCCTAAACATTTCAAACTGAAATGTTACCACTTGTTCAGAAATGGATAAGATCAATGGACCATTTGGCAAATAACTGTTACTTTTGTAATAAAATAACTCAGCATTAAAAACATAGTTATAAATCCTGCAAAGATTATTATGCCTGACTATGGCCATTTTTTGAAAACTATTTCAGTATGATTTATTTTTATTTTAATTTTCACCTTCAAAAATTAGTTTTATTAAATATTACATGATAAAATTTTCACTATTTAAAACAATTAACCCAAAACTTACACTGAGAATTAAAACAATAAAAGGTAATTATGCTTATGTTTCTTTTTAGAGAATATTGTTAAGATATTTAAAGTTTTTTTTGCTTGGAATTAACACAGTTACTAACATCATTTTATTAAAGCATAAGCTAAAATAATAATAATGTAACCAAACAGGACCCTATGGGGCCTTCCCAGGACAGACCTATCCTCCATATCCTCTGCTTTATCTCCTCGCTGAAGTTCTTAGATAAGAGTAGCTGATGAACATTTCCTGAGTTGTTTTACAGATGCCAAAACCCCACCAGATGGAAGAAATTAACTACTAGATGACCATGAGCTGATAGCTCCCAGACCTACTGGCGCCTGAGGATTGATAATGTTAACCCCTGTGACACTGTCCTGTTACCTCACCATCAACCAACTAGAGAACTGTTCACGAGCTGATCACATACCTTGGTATGCCTCTCCCACTTTGCCTTTAAAAATGCTTGCTGAAACCCGTCAAGGGGTTCTGGTGTTTTGAGCACTAGCTGCAATGGACCCCTTGCTTGGCACCCTGCAGTAAAAGCTGCACTTTCCTTCGCAACTCAATGTCAGTAGATTGACTTTACTGTGCACGGGTGAGTGGACCCAAGTTTGGTTTGGTAACAATAATAGGAAGAATTCTGTGTTTACAATCTATTCAAAGTCCTTGAAATGCAAATAAAAATGCTCGTGATCAGCTGAAGCCCAAAACCCATCTGGGGACCACAGTCCTTTAAAAAATTTTAAATTCTAAGACAAAGTCATTCAAGATCAGTTAAGAAAAAGATTTAAAGTGACTCCATGTCACAGATAATACATAACAAATAATAGATTTAAACATTTATTTTTAAGTGCTCATGATAAACCTACCACAAAATCCCCAGGGGAAATATTATGTAAATGGTGCTGTGTGACTAGCACATTTGGTCCCTAAAGATGTGTTATGGCTTATGGAATTCTGTGCTTGCCTGGGATTTGTAGGTGAGATTAGGGAAAAAGCTGAGAGGTGACAGACTCTGGACATTAATTTTGTCGATAAATAAGTTTATTCCATTTAGATTCTGCTGTGAATGAAGCAAAGGCATTTTCTGGGGAATTTTAAGAAACACAGTTTGAAGGCATATTTGTAGGTAAACTTAGGAAGTGGCATTGCTTTTTCTTTATTGTTTTATCTTTAAATTATTTTTCTATAAAGTATTCAAAAGAATGGAATATATATTTTTTTAAATATATAACATACGTAATTATCCAAAAATTCACATTGGTTTCTAGTAAAATTTCGAAAGATGGGAAAGTAGGTTGAGAGGGATGCCTGTTGTCATGTCTTCTGTATGTTCTTATGAAAAATGTGACTGTCTTAATTTAGAACTGAAATATTTTTTCCAATATGTTTTCTTTTCTTCTCTACCACTTTTGAAATTTGAAAAGGAATCTAATTCTTCCTAAATTATACATTTTTTGAAAAAATGGTTTTAACATGGTTCTAAGATAATTCTAAGAAATTACTTAACTCTATTAATATCTTTTTCTGAATAATTGTTACCTTTTCACTAAGAATTTAAGTGCATTAAGTACATTAAGCAAATATTAAAATCATAGTGATAAAGAGCAAGATGTCTCTATGTTTTCAAAATAACGACCACAACAAAAACTATAATTATTAGAGTCAAAAACCCAATTAGATGTATATATAGTTTTATAAATATTTATTTATTTATTTATTTGGCTGCACGTGGTCTTTGTTGCCGCATGCAGGATCTTCGTTGCCACCTGCAGGACCTTTGTTGTGGCATGCAGGATCTTTAGTTGCAGCATGGCCTAGGTTCGATCCCTGGTCAGGGAATTAGATCCCACATGCTGCAACTAAGAGCCCAAATGCCACAACTAGATACATTTTTAAAAGACAAAATGGAAATTTTGGAATAAGCTTAGAAAAAAAAAATCCCAACATAAAGCATAGCATAATATTTCATATTTTAAAGCTCATTTTGGACTAATATTTTTAAAATAATTGTATATTTTGGTTCTCAAAGGTTATATTACAAAAATATGCTCACAACAGATGTTGAACTGTAATGCAAATATGGCTCAGCCCTCAGGAATCAGGAAGAGACAAGTTGTAGAATGACGGTCCTAGGACCAACAAATTGTTGGTAGAGTGACTATGTCATATTCTTTTGTGCAAACAAACCAGTCAGAAATATAATAACTTAGATAGCCCTGTCAGTTAGGGAGACTGATACAGTCAAAAGCCAGTGGTGGGAAGGCTTTGATTTTTATGTCATGTGTTTCTCCAGATGTGCAATCTCAATGCTATCCTGAAATATGTAAGTGTCATGTCTTGCTCTCACATTTGTCCTTGATGTGCCTGTGTTGAATCCTGGCACTCTAAAGAACGCAGTTTAGATAACAACAAATTATGTTGAAAATTGCCTTGGGTTTTAAAGGCTAAAATGTCTCAATGCTACTGGGCTTTGCTGAGAGTCTGTTAAAATTATTTTCTTACCATTTGTTTCCTATAGTACAAAAGAGTCAATGTTGTTATATATCAGGCTAGTTTGGTCTGATACCTGCCTACCCACCCTCAATCATGGCACACAGCCACATCCTGTGAGAGCCAACCCTCAGCATCCTTGTCTTATCCACAGCCTTTGCTGGCTTTAGGAACTATCTCACATTGAAATTCATTTCATGACACTTCCATATCCTGCTATGTTTTGGCTTCCTTGTATCTTGTATTCTTCCTTGGCTTCCTTGTTTCCTTGTATTGTGTTTCCAGCTTTGTACTTATCTCAGGCATCTGATCCCTGATACTACTCGTCCAGTGCTGACTTGATGTTCCTAACTTCTTCTGTGAAACATTCCTGGAAATAACTTGCCAGTTCCATGGAAGAACAAGATGACATCTAGGCCCTTGGTGTAACTCACACCAGTTGGATCTGAACTCACATAATAATATGTTCTCTGACTCATTTTACTTCTTCTTTGTGCCACTTGCTGGGCAAACCATTCATACGTATAATCTTATTTAATATTCATAATTGCTATCATTACGTTGTTCTTATTTAAAGTCAAGAAAACTCAGACTGGATGACTTCAGTAATTCCCATGGGGTCACAGACTAATGGGTGGCATAGCAAAGATTTATAAGAAATAAATCCAAGAGGAAGATATAGCAACTGTAAATATATATGCACCCAAAATACAAGCACCTCATTATATAAGGCAAATGCTAACAGGCATAAAAGGTGAAATTGACAGTAACAATAATAGTGGGGGACTTTAACACCCCACTTACACCAATGGACAGATCATCCAAAATGAAAATAAATAAGGAAACACAAGTCTTAAATGACACATTAGACAAAAATAGACTTAATTGATATTTATAGGACATTCCATCTGAAAGTGGCAGAATACACTTTCTTCTCAAGTGCACACTGAACATTCTCCAGGATAGATCACATCTTGGGTCAGAAATCAAGCCTCAGTAAATTTAAGAAAATTGAAATTGTATCAAGCATCTTCTCTAACCACAATGCTATGAGATTAGAAAACAATTACAGGAAAAAAAAAAAACTATAAGAAACACAAACACAAGGAGGCTAGACAATATGTTACTAAACAATCAATGGATCACTGAAGAAATAAAAAAATACCTAGAGACAAATGACAACAAAAACAGGACAACCCAAAATCAATGGGACGCAGCAAAAGCAGTTCTAAGAGGGAAGTTTATAGCAATACAATCTTACCTCAGGAAATAAGAAAAATCTCAAATAAACAACCTAACCTTACACCTAAAGCAACTAGAGAAAGGAGAACAAACAAAACCAAAAGTGAGTAGAAGGAAAGAAATCATAAAGCTCAGAGAAGAAATAAAAATAGAGATGAAAAAAGCAATAGCAAATATCAATGAAACTAAAAGCTGGTTCTTTGAGAAGATAAACAAAATTGATAACCCTTTAGCCAGACTCATCAAGAAAAAATGGGAGAGGACTCAAATCAATAAAATTAGAAATGAAAAAGGAGAAACTACAATGGACACCACAGAAATACAAAGGATCATAAGAGACTACTACAAGAAACTATACATCAATAAAATGAGCAACATAGAAGAAATGGACAAATTGTTAGAAAGGTAGAAGCTTCCAAGACTGAACACAACAGAAATAGAAAATATGAACAGACCAATCACAAGCACTGAAACTGAAACTGTGATTTTAAAACTTTCAACAAACAAATGTCCAGGACCAGATGGCTTCATAGGCGAATTCTAGCAAACATTTAGAGAAGAGCTAACACCTATCCTTCTCAAACTATTCCAAAAAATTGCAGAAGAGTGAACACTCCCCCAAGCACTTTTTAAGAGACCACCATAACCCTGATGCCAAAACCAGGCAAAGATATCACAAAAAAAAGAAAATCACCGGTCAATATCACTGATGAACATAGACACAAAAATCCTCAACAAAATACTAGCAACCAGAATCCAACAACACATTAAAAGGGTCATAAACTATGATCAAGTGGGATTTAACTCAAGCATGCAAGGATTGTGATACACCATATTAAAAAATTGAATAATAAAATCCATATGGTAATCTCAATAGATGCAGAAAAAGCTTTTGACAAAATTCAATGCCCATTATGATAAAAATTATCCAGAAAGTGGGCATAGAGGGAAGCTACCTTAATATACTAAAGGCCATATATGATAAACCCACAGCAAATATCATTCTCAATGGTGAAAAACTGAAAGCATTTCCTCTAAGACCAGGAACAAGACAAGGATAGCCACTCTTGCTACTGTTATTCAGTGTAGTCTTGGAAGTGCTAGCCACAGCAATCAGAGAAGAAAAAGAAATAAAAGGAATCCAAATTGGAAAAGAAGAAGTAAAACTGTCACTGTTTGCAGATGACATGATACTATACACAGAAAATCCTAAAGATGCTACCAGAAAACTACTAGATCTCATCAATGAATTTGGTAAAATTCCAGGATACAAAATTAAAACACAGAAATCTCTTGCCTTCCTATACACTAACAATTAAAGATCAGAAAGAGAAATTAAGGAAACAATCTCATTTACTATTGCATCAAAAGAATGAAATACCTAGGAACAAACCTATCTAAGGAGGCAAAAGACCTGTACTCAGAAAACTGTAAGACACTGATGAAAGAAAGCAAGGCTGACACAAACAGATGGAGAGATATGCCATGTTCTTTGTTTGGAAGAATCAATTGTGAAAATGACTATACTACCCAAAGCAAACTACAGATTCAATGCAATCCCTATCAAATTACCAATGGCATTTTTCACAGAATTAGACCAAAAAAATTTACAATTTGTATGGAAACACAACAGACCAGGAATAGCCAAAGCAATCTTGAGAAACAAAAACAGAGCTGGAGGAATCAGGCTCCCTGACTTCAGACTATACTACAAAGCTACAGTCATCAAAACAGTATGGTACTGGCACAAAAACAGGACGGTAGATCAATGCAACAGGATAGAAAGTCCAGAGATAAACCCACACACCTATGGTCAACTAATCTATGACAAAGGAGGCAAGGATATACAATGGAGAAAAGACAGTCTCTTTAATAAGTGGTGCTGGGAAAACTGGACAGCTACATGTAAAAGAATGAAATTAGAACACTCCCTAGCGCCATACACAAAAATAAACTCAAAAGGGATTAAAGACCTAAATGTAAGATTGGATGCTATAAAACTCTTAGAGGAAAACATAGGAAGAACACTCTGATATAAATCACAGCAAGATCTTTTTTGACCCACCTCCTAGAGGAATGGAAATAAAAACAAAACTAAACAAATGGGACATAATTAAAGATTCAAGTCTTGGTTACTCTAACTCTAAAGCTCTGACTGTTAGAGCATGGTTTGCCATGAAAATACATTGGACATCCTGGCCTCAGAACTCACATTCTCATGCAAGAGGCCAACTCTGTGTAAGGACAGTAGAAGTTAGCAAGAAAAGTGGAACACAGAAAACCTTCAGCAAAGCAGGAGAAAACACAGGAATGAGTCAGTCTTTACCAAGCTTCTTTTTGTTTGTTTGTTTTTTGTTCCTGGAGTAAACTTTAAGATAAAGGAGAGTGATGAAGACCCCATCAGGTGGAGGAGTTTATTCTGAAGTGGAATACAACTAGTAGACAATTTCTTTGGGGTTACATGTTCGTCTGAAAAATAATCGTGCATTTAGTGACCTTAACAACACATGGATAGACCTTGAGATGGAAGGATATAGAAATAGAGATGTATTCTCAAGTAATCCAAGTGGATAGGCCATGTTCATACTGTGTTTGTTTGTTTGTTTGTTTTTTAATACCACATCTCAGTGTATCTCAAAAAACCTTGGATGATTGTCTGCATTAAGTTAGGATTCTGAATCTCTAGATTTGTGAATGTAAGTACATTCTCAATTCAAGGTTCATTTGTATCTTTTCAGAGCAATAAAGGATTAGGACCAGATTATTACAAAGGAAATTAGCTCTCAATTCTGGACTGAGTGATTATACAGTCAGTCATTCATTGCCATACTAATCTATTAATTAGTAGGTATCATTTATTAGTTCTAGATGTTCCTAAAATATGCTAGTGAAGTATTATACAAGAGAGCTAGGATAGAGATGTCGGAATTGAAGCGTAACTTCAGAACATGTCTAGACTCTGAGGTTTCTTAGTAGTTCCCACCAAATACTCGTTCCGTTGGGCCCATTCGGACACTGTTGGTTTTTAAATGCAAGAATGGCTATAAGGTAGAACTAGAGCTGGGCTGGAGGGAACTATGAGCCTGAGATGATGATGAAGATAAAATGGAGCTTAAACAGGGAGAGAAAAATGGAGGAAAGATGGAGATAGAGAAAGGGACACAAAGAAATATAGTCTAATTTGCATTACAAAACTTCACAGGGTTTAGCAGCTGAAACTCAATTGACAACTCATTCAATTATTCTTTTATTCACCTTTTCAACAATTATTTATCCAGTGAGAGGTACTGGGCAATATGCCAGACATAAATGTGAAACAAAACAAAACTAGTCTTTGCTGTCAAAGGCTCCTATATTTTACTGAGGGAGATGACTGTCAAGAACCTTGCTGGGTCTGAGATTTTACACTACTTCTAAGCTAAGACAGCCTATATCAGTGTTGTGGATGCTGAGACCTGTGGTCAGAGATGGAAGACTTTCTGTCACGGCAATAACAGTATCTGCATGGCTTTCCTGAGGGGCAGTTGCCACAAGGCAATGGTGAGAGGGCCAGGTGCTGGTTGCAAAGCAGTGGCCTATGCTCCTGGAGAGGAACCTGAACTTAGGGAAAATGAATTGTCTATAATGGTGCAAAGAACAAACTGTTGCCCACCATTCCAGTTCTTCAAGGATCAAGCCATTAGCCATTGCAGTCACCCATCGACAGTACACCCAGAGGGGAATTCAGAAGGGAGAGAAACAGGAAGCACTCTGCACTTTGGCTATACTGACCCCTAGACAGTTAAAATGCAACTACATGTTATTTTTTTTTAGCAAAAAAATTCATCTATATCCTGGCCTCTCCCTTATCTCTTCAGAGCAGTTCCTCAGAGCTACCTGAAAGGCTGTTTCCCGGGTTATGGTCCTCAGTAAATTCCCCAGATAAAACTGAACTCACAAGTTTTACATTGTATGTTTCTATTTCAGCAACAATAGGCAGCTAGTAGGGTTGCCAGGTAAAATACAAGTGCCCAGCTAAATTTGAATTATTGATAAACAATGGATATATTTTAGTATAAATATGTTCCAAACATTGCATTGCATGGGACATACTTAAGCAAATATATATATATAGTTCATCTGAAATTCAAATAACTGGGCTTCTGTTTTTTAATTGAGTAAAACTGGTGACTTTAGGCCTGCCTGCCTCCTGCCTCATGGGAAGAAGTTTCTTCAGTCTCTGAACACATCCTGTGAACAGAGGTGGGAACAAAGGCGGTAACAGCCTCTGCTGAAAAGTTGTGCAGAAATGTACAGCCCCATGGAAAATTCTCTGTCAATACTAGGTATTAATCAAATTCCTATACAAATACACACTTTCAGTCTGTGATAATTGGTATGAAGCAATATGAAGGATACTGTTAGCAGACGAACCCGATATAGCCTAAAAAAACACTGTTAGGTAACTTAACTAAATGTAAAATTAAACTTCACTGCTAAATCCCTCTAATAACTAAATATAAAATTAAACTTCCGTATTAAATCCCTATAAAGAGCTCATAGGTAATTATTAAATCAAATCTCACAGCAATAGCACCTCCCCTCATAATCATTATTGAAAGTACTATTCCTATTATGTTTCTGCAAGGATGACATTCGTTTAACTGTATCTTTCCTAGCGGAGAATACAGTTAAAGTCTTGTTCAAAACATTTTTCTTCTTTAAAAATTTTGATTAAGTTCTTCATTTGATTACACGATTATACTGGTCTTTCCTTTGAAGGACTGATTTCATTGAGGAGCATCATGTCTTTATTATTGTCAGAACAGAGAACTTGATTACTGATTTAAGCTTTCCCAACTCAAGTGGGGAGCTAGGGATCAACCAGAAATTTTGTGCTTAAGTGACCTATTTTGTTTTCGATCCATGGGCTTAAAATGTTATCGACTGCCCTATTTTGAGTTGGTTTGCCAACAATTCTCTTGTCTTGAAAAATCTGCTTGTACTATATGGTTAAATTTTGAATACCTGCCCAAACATTTTAAATTATACAATTAGCACATCAATATATAACGATGAGGTTTAGAGTTCTGCTTGATTCATTCATTGTATTAATTTCTATTAATTTTTAAGCATTTCAAGTACCAGTTATATGTTTAATGGTTATGATAAGACCGCACTTTCTGATGCTGTGGGCCATGAACCACAAAATGGAGTCACTCAGGTCAAAGATCAAAGGAAGCTAAAAGGGAGTGAGGGCTTTCTCATACCCACCCCAGGATGCAACAGAAACTTTTGACCCAGCCATCCTGGGACCACCTGGAACCTGTTTTCTTTATGCCCTAGAGACCACAGCTTAGCAACAAATCTGCTACCATAGGTGATTGAATGCCTGTAGGCACCCTCACAGTTCTGCAAAAAGTAACCTATGTCACTCCTCTGGAACATCTTCCACTGCTTCCTTTACAGACCCTCGTCCTCTTCTGTTTTCCTCACAGCACATTTGCGTTGCTACTCAATTCAGTGCCTCCAAAATTGCAGTTCTTAAGACCCCAGAAAAACTCTTTTTCTTATTTGCAGCCTTCTGCATTTGTTGGTCGACAATGTCCTAGTTTGCAAATCAGCTTCTCAACCCCGTTCATGTGGAGATACCAAATATATAGGAAGGTCAAGGTAAAAGGGAGAGATTTGGAAAGAGTGGGAGAAATATTCATGCTGTATCCAAGAACACGGGTGTGGTTTGGACCTAGAGCTGGTGCAACACTTCTTTTCAGTCCTTGTATGAGCTTTTCCAATTGTTGTCAATGGCAATTGCCAACTGTCACGGTGCTGGTGGGAGTTTCATTAGCTAATGCATTGCAATGAGGACGTAATGAGGCTCAAGGTCCCCTGGACGTCAAATCTGCCATCTTAGGCCTAGTTGTTGTTTTCTCTTTGCAGCTTCCTGTTGTTTTCTTGTTGTTTTCTCTTTGCAGCTTCCTCCTGAAACTTAGATCAGAGTAATTGGTTTCCATTCAAGGGAGGGGCAGGGGTATGATTCTGAGGGAACAGCCTTGGTAACAATACTATATCTCCTTTTCTGTACATTGATTTTTTTATAGATGTAATAGTCCCATGTTTTAAAATTTGCCTTGTAGATCCCATAGTTAGAGCTCATTCACCTTCAAATGTACAGTAAACTTCCTCTTAAGGTGGTAGTGCACATTCTCTGTGTTTCTCGGGAATGTTCCTCTTCGGTTCCTCTTGTGCTGCCCTAGCTCGGCGGTCCCCAACCTTTTTGGTACCAGGGACCGGTTTTGTGGAAGACAATTTTTCCATGGACGGGGTTGGGGTGAGCATTCAGGCAGTAATGCGAGCGATGGGGCGGGTGGGGTGGGAATGGTTCAGGCAGTAATGTGAGTGATGGGGAGCAATGGCGAGCGGCAGATGAAGCTTCGCTTGCTCATCTGCCACTCACCTCCTGCTGTGCGGCCTGGTTCCTAACAGGGGGTTAGGGGACCCCTGGGGGTTGGGGACACTGTTCTAGGGCAGCCTGCTGTCGGTCCTGCTGCCCACTCCTCCCCAGCATTACGTCTCCTCTGCTCTCCTGTGCCGATCTTGCCTCCCAGCTCTGAGTCTGTCTTCATGTTATTCTACTCCAGTCTTCCAAAAGCTTGGTGAGGAAGGGTAAGTGGGATGTCAATTTTCTGAGCCCTAACATGCCTGAAAATTCTAACCTTGCTCTTGACCGATAATTTGAAAATAATTTTCCGTTAGAATTTTAAAAGGATGAATTCATTGTATCCTGGTTTCCAGTACTACTATCCTACCTTTTGGTGTCAATCTGATTCTGAGTTCATCCTAAGTGATTTATTTTATCTTTGTAGATCTGACAGAATATTCTCTTAAAATTCCTGGTGTGTGTCTTTGGTGTACATCTTTTTTCATTCATCTTGTATTCTTCCTGTTTGAATCTTTCATAGGTAAATCCCAATTCTACTAATGTTTTTTTAAAGCAGAATATTTAAAAATCCTCCTTGCATTCTATTTTTTCTGAGCAGCCACTCAACCTCTCTTCATGTTCCCCCCTTTCTTTTAGAGGACACTCTTGACATTAGTATATTTCTTTAAATGTCTGGGAGTCCTTATCTCTGTATTAATATCTAAAGAGTGAGGTATTTGTAAAGCTGATTGGAAGCTCTGTTTCCATAAGGCTGACAAATGAAAGTATGGTGGGTTAAGTCTAGTCATTATGGGAAGCTTACATGTGAGTGTCTATGAGTATTTACTTTGACCCAGTCAGTTTCCCTAGTCTTCTACCTGGGATCCTAATCCAGGTGGTAGGCATTCCAGGAACTGAAAGGAACACAGAGAGGGAAGGATCCCACTTTCAGCCTGCAAACATTGCAGCCTTACAATCTCACTGCTACACGCAGGTCTATCTGATGTTCACATTCCACAATCTCTTCCCCAAACCTTGCCAGAAAATGACCAAAACCCCCAGATATAGTTTGAATGGTGGCAACAGGTGTTTCTACATGTCAGAGGCATCCATTTTCTCTCCTGCTGTCACATATGTTTTCTCCAGAGCAGACATGGTATCATGACCACCAGGCATCAAATCAGATCTGATCTATCAGATCAGAAATCCTCACGAAAGAAGGATCCTTTCTCCAGATCTCTTGAAGTTCCCAGTAAAATATTTCAAAATGGTCTTTTTCAGGGGATGTATCAATCCTTGTCACTTTGCTTAAGGGGATGGAGTTTTCTGGTACGTCAAGACTCATTTCCTTGCTCACCTCTGTCATGAGGAATAGAGAGACACAGAGAGAGAGAGAGTGCCACCAAGTCGCCGCCTGCATCCCTCTTCCCCAAATAAAATCTCAAACATGTCTCCTGCTCATAAAAAAGAAACTATCATGTGCGAGTGTGTGTGTATTTTCCCTCTGTCTGCTAGGCATTCTTTAATTCCACATGACGCCTCTTGTGGTCCAGTAATTAAAACAAACAATACATTTAACTACCACAGCAAGACATTCAGAACGCAGCATAGAAGGGATACGGGAGAGCTGCAGTTAAAAACAAAACAATAAAACAAAAACGGTTGCTTGTAAATTGCAGAAAGAGGAATCAACACACTGCATTCACTCTTCCACAAACATTGACAACTTACAGAACAAAGATTTCAAGGCTCCCTTGGTCAATCAACTTGGCTTTCTCTAGAACTGGTCCCTGAAAATGTATCATTTGGGAGATTTTGTTTGCAAGCGACAGAAAATTCTGCTCGGACTTAGTGAGTAAAATCAAATGTAAGATACTCACAGGAGTCATTTGATCAGTGGCTATGCCTGGTCTTCTTGAGAGCCAGCTTTAGCTCAGGCTGCCCCCTCCTGATCTGAGGAGGCTTCCACTCTGAGACCATGTGGCCAGAGGGTGACAGGTTCTTCTTCTTCAGTCATCACAGAAAATGGCACATACTCAGTGCTTCCCCTCGGCCTCCATGAACAGCACTCCAAATTGGAGGTAATTGTTGGCATTGTCATGGAGGGATGGCCTGGGGTCATAGGGTCCCCAGTACTGCATAATCACCAGTATCCCGTGAGTCCCAGCTGTGTTTCTTCATCTCCCCTGCCTCTGCTGGAATTTATTTTAGCTTTTGTGAAATAATCTGTAATTTGTGGTATCGCAAAGGAAAAAATAAAAAGCAAACCAAAAAGCAAACCATGTAATTATGTGTTTTAAACATTTTATTTAAAAAATTGAACACACACAAAAATAGAGGCAACATTAAACTTTTCACCACATAATCATCAGCCAGACCCCAGAACTCAATACAACTACCATACTTGCTTCATCTTGCCTCTTTTTTCTTTCCTTTTTTCTCTCTTTCTCTTTTCTCTCTCTTTCTTTTTAATTTTAGCTAAGCGTTTTAAAGCAAATCAAATACATCACATAATTTTACTCATTTTTTTCTTTTCTTGCCTTTCTTTGCATTAAATTGATATATTTTAATAACTCCATCATGTCTTTATTGAGTTACTATTTATAGGATACTTTAAGAGGATTTTCTAGTATTTTTATAAATCTTAACTTATGACAGTGTTTCTTCAAAATATATACAATTTCACCTATAGTATGGGAAACAAATATACTTTTATTCTGTCTCTCCATTTTTGTACTATTCTATTTCTACATATGTTATGCATTTCATACATTTATACCTCTACATATGTCACAATTTTTTCTTTAAACAGTCGATCTTTTTTTTTTTTATTGGTTGACTTTTTAAAAAATTTTTATTGGAGTATAGTTGCTTTACAATGTTGTGTTAGTTTCTACTGTACAGCAAAGTGAATCAGCCCTCTTTTTTGGATTTTCTTCCCATTTAGGTCACCACAGAGCACTGAGTAGAGTTCCCTCTCCTGTGCAGTAGGTTCTCATTAGTTATCTACTTTATACATAGTATCAACGGTGTATGTATGTCAATCCCAATTTCCCAATTCATCCCACCACTCCCTTTTCCCCCTTGGTAGCCATATGTTTGTTCTCTATGTCTGTGTCTCTATTTCTGCTTTGTAAATAAGATTGTCTATACCAATTTTTTCAGATTCCACATATATAAGTTAATATACGATATTTGTTTTTCTCTTTCTGACTTACTTCACTCTGTACAACAGTCTCTAGGTCCATCCATGTCTCTACAAATGGCCCATTTTCATTCCCTTTTATGGCTGAGTAATATTCTATTGTATATATGTACCACATCTTCTTTATCCATTCCCCTGCTGATGGACATTTAGGTTGTTTCCCTGTCCTGGCTACTATAAATAGTGCTGCAATGAATATTGGGGTGCATGTGTCTTTTTGAATTATGGTTTTCTTCGGGTATATGCCCATGAGTGGGATTGCTGGGTCATATGCTAGGACATACAGATGGCCAACAAACACATGAAAAGACACTCAACATCACTAATTATTAGAGAAATTCAAATCAAAACTACAATGAGATATCACCTCAGAATGGCCATCACCAGTCAGAATGGCCATCATCACAAAATCTACAAACAATAAATGCTGGAGAGGGTGTGGAGAAAAGGGAACCCTCTTGCACGGTTGGTGGGAATATAAATTGATACAGCCACTAGGGAGAACAGCATGGAGGTGCCTTAAAAAACTAAAACTCATCTTTTAAAATGATGAAAAAATAAATTTATCTTATTCGCAAATTATATGTTTGATAAAGGGCTTGCATTTTGAGTATACATATAAACTCTTACAACTAAATAATCAAAAGATAAAGAAAGATAGAAATTGGTCAAAGGATCTGAATGGATATTTCTCCAAAGATAATACACAAATGGCCAAAAAGCGCATGGAAAGATGTTCAACATCATTAGCCGTTAGGGAAATGCAAGTCAAAACCTTGACATACCACTTCATAAATATTAACATATAAATATAAATATATAAAAGACAGAAAATAACAAATGTTGGAGAACATGTGAGGAAACCAGAACCCTTCTATGTTGCTCATGAAGATGTAAAACGTTGCAGCTTCTTTGGAAACAGTTTGTCAGTTCTTCAAAAGATGAACATAAGATTACAATATGACATAGCAATTCCACTCCTAGCTATCTGTCCAAGAGAAATGAAAAAACATGTCCACACAAAGACGTGTGTGAATGTTCATACAGTGTTATTTCTAGTAGGCCAAAAGCAAGACAACCCAAATGTCCACCAATTGATGAATGGCTATATAGATCGTAGAGATAAAGTACTGACACACACTACGTCAAAGGTGACTTGAAATATGATTCCATTTCTATGAAATGGCCAGAATTGGCAAGTCAATAGGGATGGAAAATAAACTACTGATTTCCTAGGTTTGGGTTGTGAAATGAATTAGGGAGAGATGGGGATTGCCTGCTAGTAGGTATGAAGATTTTTAAAGGAGGGATGATGAAAAGTTCTAAATTAGATTATGGTTATGGTTACACAACCTTAAATATATTGACATACACTTGTTATACAGGGAATCGTATACTTTAATTAACGAATTGAACATTATATGAATCATTTCTCAATAGAGCTGTTTTAAAAAATAGCTATTTCACAATGGCACTGAATACTGAATAAATGCACAAAACTGAACAAAGTAGGTAACAATTTATGTAGCTGTTTGTCACTGAAAAACATGAATTTGCAGTTATTTAGCTGGAAATAAAGACATCCTCATTTTCAAGGATTCCCTTCAACACAGCCAATTTCATGTTCTGGCATTGGCATTCCTTGTTCACAGTTATTTCCGTTAGAAGCCTCTCTTTGTTGCAAATAACACAAGTCCAATTCAAACTAGTCTACAAAAGCATGGAAATTCATCTGCTCAGGTAAATGGAAACAACAAGAACAACAGAAGTGTACACGGCCTTGACCTGTGTTCATGAAGATTCTGCTTCTTTCATTTTCTCTTGTGTAAGCTCTGCTCCACTGAAAACCACATCTCCTAATCTCCTGGCATGGCAATAGTAGTGGAAAGATTGTTTTCTACCCAAATGCTCTGGTAAATAAGTTTCTAGTAGGGCTTTATATGGTTACATACCCAGTTCTCAATCAGAAGTTTTTAATGTGAAGGATACTAAGAAGGGAGAAGACACAGTTTTGTCAAATGATGTTAGAAATGCCAATTAATTACACTGCTCTCTCCTAATAGCTTGGAATCAATTGAAAAGTAAGATACAGGGATGATAAAAATAGAACAAAATATCAGCTTAATTATTGCTAAAATCACAGCTAATTGGAGAGTGAGGCTTAGGTCTGCAGCCAAGTGACCTTTATATTACTATGTCTAGGACAAGTGCCAGCTGAATGGACAAGGCATTTCCACGTGGGAGAGGATGTCAAACTCTCTGAAAGAGAGCTCTCAGAGTCCCTCCTCCTTCTCTCCAACCCTCATCCTTGCGTACCCTTGTCCATCTTTGGGGAGGAGTGAGAGAGGGAACAAAGAAAATTCAAAATAATTGTCTTTCTACCTTTATCTTCTGTGGAGGGAAGAAAGGTGTGGAGGTTTGGTAAGTTTCCCCCATAGTATCCAGAACAGAAAGAAATAAGCACATTTATGTAAAAGCTGGCCTAAACTAAGGGACATGCAGGCATGGATGCAGACACACACACACACACACACACACAACTGTCATTAGGTGTTTCATTCTCTCTGTACTCACATAGAAAAAAGGTGGGCATTCGCTATTGCCTATCGATTTGAGTGGTTATTCTGGAAGAAATGTTTGAAACTGACACAAATAGCTAATATTGAGTAAAGAATGTCATGAATTACATTGATGATGTTTTGATATATATTACTATGTATTAAATCCATGGCACAGACTTTAATTTGGATAAGTCAAATAATCATGATGGGGTGACCAAGTATCATTGTAATGCTGATTTAAATGGAATTATAGAGGCTTAGAACTAAAACTCAACTACATTGCAATATTTTAAAAAAGTGATTAACTTGTAATGATTTCCCAATTAAAGATCTCTTCTCTTTAAATCGTTTAAATGCCTTAGAAATTAAAATACATTTTCTCTTAAGAAATAACTGTCTTTAAATATTATTAATTATAAACTAGCCATTAATTTAAAATGAACAGTAAGTTAAAGATACTATTGTATTCATTGTTATTATTATTTTGTGTCACTGATGTCTCAAATGTGTTTAAATACTGTTAACAGTGATTTCCCTTATCTTTCAAAATGCATAAAATATAAAAGAACTATGAAAAATTTATAAACATGTAAGAAAATATTAGATTACATAGGCACATTATATGAATTATTTCTCAATTGAGCTGTTAAAAGAAAAAAGCTATTTCACGATGGCACTGAATACTCAGTGCTCACACAAAACTGAACAAAGTAGGTAACAATTTATGTAGACATTTTTCCACTGCATAACATGAATTGGCAATTATTTGGGGACCCAAATTAATGTCTTAATACAAACCTTTGTAGTTAACATTTCTGTGACTTCTCACTTTAAGATTTTAATTTACGAATGGTCATACCTATAAGTAATCAACATAAAGAAAATTAATAAAACTATGCCCTCTGCCTGTTCAATAATCTGTAATTCATTGTGAAGTCAATTTTGATGTCAATTATTCTAAAAACAGTGATTAAAGGAAACATATTCTCAGTTTCAGGTCACAAATATTTTCAATGTGGAATCAAATTAAACTTTTTAAATTTGAGAAACTACAAAAATATTTAAAATGTGACTTATGATGTTAAAAGAACCTTACTGAAATTTTTGTTGCAGTGCCAACTGGTGACATATTAACACTACAAAATTTTCTAACTTTCACACTCAATTTATGCCACTGTTGAATCTTTTTGGCTTTTTTATCATTAATGTATTTTAATTACTAAAGAAGGATGAATAGACTATTGCTAAATGTTAATTACATAATGGGCTAAATTAATGGCATACAGTCTCAGTACATAAAATTTATTTATTCTTTCAATTTTCAATATGCTGCTTTCATTTCCCCATTCCTATTCTTGTTTCTTATGTCAACTATATATTACCAAGTAATAACAATAACAAGATGTTTATATTCTCCATTTACACAGTACTTTAACATAGTTTACATTGTTTTACCATTGGTGCTACACACTGTATTAGAAAATAATTGTAATTCTAACAGAATAAGCTATAGGTCAAAAAATCTTCTGACACCAAACTAGAAAGTTTGGGGTTGAACGTATGTGAACCCACATTTACTGTTCTTTCTGGGATAAGACCTGTCTTCCCTTCTTAAATTTAATGAAAGCATTGTGACATCTAAATCTTAAAGTGCATGCTTTTCTAGTTTAACCTAAATTCAGCAAATAAACTGACTATAAGAATGACAATGTGAAATAATGGCTGTTTTAGATATAATTGCAGCAAAGACTGGAAAACACATGGCTTGAGGTTTGTTCCATTGATAACAGACTGAAAAAATGAGGATCAGTTTTTAGAGTTATTCTCAGAGACAAATAGAAATGAGCACTAGTTAAAAAAGACTTTGAGACCTGGGGTAAGTGAAGAGAATTTTAGTAATACACATAGCTATTTTGAATGTCTGCTAAAGCACATGGATTAATATTCAAGTTACTCAGAAAATTTGCAAATAAGTTCATGAGCATATTCTTGAAAACATTTGAGGAAACTTGGTGCAACTTAGAAGTACTACAAGTTTGAAGTTTGACAAATAATGATTGCACTTCAAAAAGTTGGACAAAGGTTCTGCTTACTGCTGCCCTGTAGCATAACACTGCCTTCCTTTCTAAGGAACACATCATTAACATTGAAAGATGGTTCCTTAGAGAAGGAGGTGAATACAGACCCACAAAGAACAAATCATGTCAGACTAGGCGTTTGTGACAAGATTTAGAAAAGTGCCAGATCAAAATGATGGATTAGTAGCTGATTGAAAAACTCAACCCAAAGAGATGATTAATGGATAAATGTCAATGTGTAAAGGTGGTTTCCAGTAGGGTGCCACTGGCTTTATCCTTGGCATGTCCTTTTCAAAATTTTATCAATCATGTGGATAAAAGCATAAAAGGCATACCTAGTAGCAAGGATATATAGCAATTATGTTAAATGAATAGTTAAAAAGTAGGAGACTTAGATAATTCCTTTCAAAATTAATTCAGGAATACAGTTGGAAAAAAGTGAATGCATAATCTTCAAAATATGAAAGAACAATTATTTAAAATGAGGGCATCTATAGGGATCCAAGGGTGCCTAGAAATTTGCATTTAGTTGTTAATACATACTTTAAAATGTCAAATTACATAGAACACGCTGAAAGAACAATGCGGGAAATTATGTTACATGAAAATATAGTTTTAGTAACTAAAGTTTTTTTTTGTTTGTTTTTCAGGCAATACTATTGGCTCACAGTAAGGAGGTATGTTGACTGGTTGGTGATGGCTTATAAGATGGCTTATATTTGTTGTGCACTGCTGTGTAGACAGAAGGAAGAAAGATGTGTGAAATCTAGTGGAAGATTGATTCATCTTCTAGCCGCTGATGAGTAAAAAAGTTAGTGAACAGATTTAGTAGGTCGTGAGACATCATGCATTGTTTATGTTCATTTATAGGTCAAGTGACCATTTGGTAAGGAATGGTGTCTACAGGAAACCTTAGCTGCCCAATTTGATTCTGAAGTGCTTTTTAAACGTTATCTCATATAAAGTGAAATATAAAAGACAGATAGAAACAGCTCTTAAGTTGAGTTCATCAGGGGCTCTCTGCAAAATATATGTACACACACATACAATATAAGCTCCATCTCCGTGTACACTGCATTATGGTTAAAAAATTGCTTCCTCTTCCAGGAAAAATTGAAAACACAACTACATTTTTGAGGGAGTTGTATTTCTAATAGTCATCAGTATGGTCCCAAAGAGAGTTTGACCCTTCAGAATGTAAAACAAGTATTAGCTTTCCAAACTTCAAAGCACGAGGAGCAGAATGGCATATTGCCAGTGCCCTTCTCACATGTTACAGAGTAAGATGGTGAAAAAGGAAGGACATCTCCAAAAGTAGAGAAAAGAGCCACAGTGGGTGGGGCAGGGGGCAGAATGGGAGAGGGAGTGACCATTCGCAATGTGTACAGTCAAGGTCTAAACAACATCACCCACCCTTAGAGTAGGAACTTCTCAAAATACTGCCAAACAGGTCTGGGGGATTACTACAGACCAGTGATGGCTGGTTGTTTCCAAACGGGAGCTTTTATTGCAGTTATAGTATTCCTGTTGCTCCATTGAATACAAAGAGTCAGTGAGGCATTTAACTTGGCTTTAGTTTATGGGTCTCCTTAGCAAGAGGACACAGCTCCAGACTGGATGTAGAGATTGGCATGTGATGGAGGATTTTGTTACGATTTTGGCTTGATACCCTTGATGAGGAACGTGAATGCCCTGCATTCCATGGGGGGGGGGGAGGGGGGATGCAAAATTAATATCTAGAAAGATAGACTCCAGTGTATTATTATACCAAAAATATCCTTTCCCCTCCCTTCCCCATCTCACCGACATCAATCTTAGCCTTCTGACTTGCTCTGGCTAATGAAAAGAAGTACAGGTATTATTTTCTCCCTGGCAGAAACTTGATGAGCGCTATTTTCCCTCTGCTACAGACTGAGGCTGCTTCATCAGCCTGGGGGCAGAACATGGAGCAAAGCTGCAGCCGATCAGTTTTGGATACCTAGTGGGAGTGAGGAACAATGTTTTGTTGAAAGCCACTGAGATTTTTGAGTCTATTGTTACCACAGTATAACACTGGCTATCCTGACCATTACGGTCCCTGAGAAAGGAGAATATTCTATTGAGGCCACTTAACTTCCTGAGTGAACAGAAACGATGAAGCAGATCATCAAGCTGTATAATATGTGTATATCCAGAGGCTACATTATAAAATGCATGACTCTGAGTAAATAAAGCAGCTGGATATTATCTAGTTTGAAAACTAAAGGAAAAATAAAATAACCTATTTGCTGATTTATGGCAAATAGAAACAATGTTCTTAAGATTATGCTCCATTGCCTATTATAAGAAATAGATACCTGTGCTGAATTCACTTAACATACAAAGTAAAGTAATAAGAATCAATGATTGTAAAATTGTTTCAATTAAAAGACTACCTTCACTCATATGATGTGGAAATCTCTATATTACATAAAAAGAATATTTTAAAAATATATTTTACATGAAAATAGTCAGGCATAAAACATTGGTAGAATGGGAAAGTTGAGAATATCATGGAATATTATGAAATAAAAACCTGTTATAGAAATTAGAGCTTACGTCATTGTGGGAGGATTTGAGGAAATAGAGAACTACGAAGGATCCGAGATGACACCCACCAGCCCTGACAAGGAAGAACTAATTGAAACCTGCTGGATAGTAGGTGCTCCCTGTTGCTGGTCCAGGGGCTCTTGTGGCTCCTCCATCTCTGAGTTCAGAGACTCTGGTGGTTGGTCTGGACCTTATGATCAGGTCAAACTCAAGAAGAGCTGGAGGAGATGCTAGAGAAATCGGAACAAAACAGGACCCCATCTGCATCTGTCTCTCATGGCGTCTCTCCAATAACAACCTTCAGAACATAATCACTGATGCGTCCGTCTCCCAGTCTCTGAAAATTTCCCTTGGGGCCAAGCCTGAGCTCAATTCATGGAGGGAAGGGAATTCTGGGAAAAGCAATTCTTGCTTACTGTCTCTTTCTCATGGATAACCTTCCATTTGCCGAATCATCACATTTAATTTGGCAGAGATAACCTAGTCAAATTCGATCAGTTAAATCCTCCCAGTATTCTATTCAAAAATTGAAGCTTGTAATTTAATTTCAAAAACAGTATTATGAAGAAAAATTTATTTACTCAAAATATATTCATTCCTAGAATAAGAGAAATAGCTTCATTAGAGAAACGGAAGCTAACATTTTTTTTTCTACATTTTTAAAAATTTTATTTGTGGGGGTTTCCCTGGTGGCGCAGTGGTTGAGAGTCTGCCTGCCGATGCGGGGGACACGGGTTCGAGCCCTGGTCCGGGAAGATCCCACATGCCCGGAGCAACTAAGCCCGTGAGCCACAACTACTGAGCCTGCGCGTCTGGAGCCTGTGCTCCGCAACGAGAGGCCGCGACAGTGAGAGGCCCGCGCACCGTGATGAAGAGTGGCCCCCGCTCGCCACAACTGGAGAAAGCCCTCGCACAGAAACGAAGACCCAACACAGCCAAAACTAAATAAATAAATTTATATTAAAAAAAAAAAATAAAGAAACAGCACCTTCAATGCTACTGCTATTCTGTTAGGAAAAGTTGAGGGCACCCTGAGGATCAATATACATAACCCCTAAAGAAATCCATAAGTTCAGAGCTTTAATTCCATGTGGGAAGGAAAAAAAAACTTAAAAAAAAAAAAGTTTATTTGTGAATACTATACATATAATAGAATTATCAGTTAAATGAGAATTTTGGAGAATTATCTTTCTCTTATGACATTTAAAACGTAGAGCTCATTCTTCAAACTGAATATTCTTATATACACAGAAAAGAAGAGAAACAGGTTTAAATAGCCAAATATTTATTTCATTGGTCTCTTAGTTCCCTGGGTATTTCTGATTGCTTATCAAACCAAAAATTGTGGTGGCATATTGGTACCCTCTGCCATGTTGCATTTTCTAAAGTTCCTTACATCTAGCTGTGGCTAGGTTACGGCCAATGGATGGGGAAGTTCTCTGTGCAGTTCCCAGGAAGTGTTCTCAACGCTGCTTGGGATGTGGGGATGGAGGTGAAGCTCCACAGGGAACTGGTAGAATGTGGCCCAAATTCAAGAGAGGGTGAAGAAGGAAGGGGAAAGAAATGCAGGATCCTGACTCCCTGCATAATTCATAGAGCAAAAGCACCAAACCAGCCCTGAACTGCCTCCTGCTCAAATTTTACATAAGACGGAAATTAATCTTCATGGCTCCTTTGATTTTTGGTAACACCAAGCATATCTAATGCTAATTTATATGGCTACTGTCTTAGTCCATTTGGGCTTTCACTACAAAATACAGTAGGCTGGGTGCCTTAAACAACAGACATCTATTTCTCACAGTTTTGGAGGCTGGGAAATCCAAGTTCAAGTCTCCGGCAGATTCCATGTCCGGTGAGAGCCTTCTTTCTCATTCAGAGAGAACTGTCTTCTTGCTGTGTCCTCACATGGTGGAAGGGGCTGGGGAGCTCTCTGGAGTCTCTTCTGTAACGGTACTAATGCCATTCATGGGGAATCCACACCCCCATTGACCTATTCATCACTCATAGGCCCCACTTTCAAACACCATCACATTGAGGGTTAAGATTTAATGAATCTGCCGAGGGGGCACTTAAACATTCAATCTATTGAAGCTTCTTAACATGGCATTTCTTTGGAAAGTTACTCAGACTACTTTAAGTAAATCTGAAGTTTGGAAAACTGTGATCTAAGTCCTAGTGTTTGGTTGATTAAAACAAAAAACAAAAAACTTGTACTACTGTTTTAATTTGAGCTTTAATTGACAAAAATATCCTTTTCAGAATAGATAAGTTCACTGTTTTTCAAAGGTTTTAGTTACATTCCAATATATTCTTCATTACAGAAATAAATTCTAGTTTCTTCAGGATAAATCTTTATGCAAATTTACAGTTTGTTGTTTTAATAATATTTAAGATAATTCCTCAAATGCTTCAAGTCATCTGAATGTGTGTGTCTGTATATCCAATTCATTGATATCTTCCTTCCTTGAACTAAATTAACATCTGTGGTAATAAGTAACAAAGTGATGGCCTTCCTCATTGCCATTCTGTCTTCTCCAGCAAGATTAATAATTTCCCCCATATTTCTAATTTCCCTTGTCTCTTTTGCATTATCAACTCTTTTGGTTTTGTTTGTACTAACTTTTAATTTATAACTCATGAATTTAATTAAAGCAACAGATTATTCTTTGAGATCAACAAGATATTGATTTGGGCTCATTCCAGCAGTTTTATTACAGGCTTCCCTACCTCAAAACAAAACTGCACGCAACTAGTTTGTTTTTCAAATCTAATAGTCAAGTCATTATGAAATATTGTATTTGGCTTGTTCATTTAATAAGTATCTTATTAATTTATTAGGTTTTTGCAGTGTGTATATTTTAAAGGAATTTCTAAAAGTTTTTATAATTGGATTGATCTAAGAATGCTTTAATGTTATAATTAGAAATAAAGTGCTAACTTTTGTAAGTACAGCAAAGACACATTAAAATACTTCATAAATAGTATTCAGGCTAATCTTAGCTTCAGAGGAAATCAGAATTTTTTAAAAAGGCTTCTAAAGTCATTGAAAATAGGATTTTTACTTTCAATAATGGCAAAGGTTGTACCGCTGTCTGTTACCCATTATTCCCCAATTGTAGGCCCCTTCCCCAGGAACAGAAGCTACCCTGCTTCCTTTTGTCTTTATGCTGGACACACTATAATTTCACTCCTTCTTTGTTCCCCCCACATGCTCTGTTTGACCTTGTGAAATCATAAATGTACCTCTTTAGATCCTTCATTCCTGAACTTGTTGGGTGTGCCACCCAGCTGTCTACCCTTGGGCAAGTGACCTAACCATTGTGTAACCACTTCCATTTTGCCTCTGGAAAAAGGGAAAATTTACTCCTATCTCATGAGGTTATTGCCAGGTTTAAACTGTTTATAGAACAGTTTAGCTGACCAGCATTCAGAAGTGTTGGGTTACAATCCAAAAATGGGCAGAAGACCTAAATAGACATTTCTCCAAAGAAGATATACAGATTGCCAACAAACACATGAAAGGATGCTCAACATCACTAATCATTAGAGAAATGCAAATCAAAGCTACAATGAGGTGTCACCTCACACTGGTCAGAATGGCCATCATCAAAAAATCTACAAACAATAAATGCTGGAAAGGGTGTGAAGAAAAGGGAACCCTCTTGCACTAATTGTGGGAATGTAAATTGATACAGCCACTATGGAGAATAGTATGGAGGTTCCTTAAAAAACTAAAAATAGGGCTTCCCTGGTGGCACAGTGGTTGGGAGTCCGCCTGCCAGTGCAGGGGACATGGGTTCGAGCCCTGGTCCCGGAGGATCCCATGTGCCACGGAGCAGCTGGGCCCGTGAGCCACAATTGCTGAGCCTGCGTGTCTGGAGCCTGTGCTCTGCAGCGGGAAAGGCCGCGATGGTGAGAGGCCCGCGCACTGCTATGAGGAGTGGCCCCCACTTGCCGCAGCTGGGGAGGGCCCTCGCACAGGAACTAAGACCCAGCACAGCCATAAATGAATAAATAAATAAAAATTAAAAAAAAAAAAACTAAAAATAGAGCTAACATATGACCCAGCAATCCCACTACTGGGCATATACCCTGAGAAAACCATAATTCAGAAAGAATCATGTACCACAATTTTCATTGCAGCACTATTTATAATAGCCAGGACATGGAAGCAACCTAAGGGTCCATCAACAGATGAATGGATAAAGAAGGTGTGGCACATATATACAATGGAATATTACTCAGCCATAAAAAGGAACAAAACTGAGTTATTTGTAGTGAGGTGGATGCACCTAGAGTCTGTCATACAGAGTGAAATAAGTCAGAAAGAGAAAAACAAATACCTCATGCTGACACATATATATGGAATCTAAAAAAAAACAATGGTTCTGAAGAACCTAGGGGAAGAACAGGAATAAAGACTCAGATGTAGAGAATGGACTTGAGGACACGGGGAGGGAGAAGGGTAAGCTGGGAAGAAGTGAGAGACTGGCGTGGACATATATACACTACTAAATGTAAAATAGACAGCTAGTGGGAAGCAGCCGCATAGCACAGGGAGATCAGTTCGGTGCTTTGTGACCACCTAGAGGGGTGGGATAGGGAGGGTGGGAGGGAGACGCAAGAGGGAGGGGATATGGGGATATATGTATATGTATAGCTGATTCACTTTGTTATACAGCAGAAACTAACACAACAATGTAAAGCAATTATACTCCAATAAAGATGTTAAAAAAAAAAAGAAGTGTTGGGTTACCAACACAATTATCATCATCATCACTGTTATCCCTGCCTGATACTTATCACTAGGAATCTCTGCACTCACCTGTTGCCCCGGGGCTATTTCTTTGGGCTATTATTGATTAAGAGTGTTTATTTGGTTGGATTCAATTTTAATACAAGCAACAAGTAAATGTGAGGGTATCAGAACAATTATGTTGGTGGCATACATGACTAACTTCACCCAACAAATTGACTTGTATATTTGTCACCAAATGTACTAAATCAAACTATTAAGAACTTTGTATGAACAGAAACATTTTATTTTTTATACTTGCCACCAAAATCTTCAGACCTTATGTGTACTTAAGGAAAATAAAGACACTTTTATACTTTAAGTTACAAATTGGCATATTTTTTTAGATTCCTTTTTTTTTGGTTTTGTTTTCTTCTTTTTTTAACTGAAGTATAGTTGATTTACCATGTTTCAGGTGTAGAGCAAAGTGATTCAGTTTATATATATGTATATATATACATATATATTCTTGTTCAATAATAGGCACATTTTTAAAATGTCTTTTAACATCAGTTTGAAAATTGAATACTTTTCTTATAACTACACCAAAGAATGTCATCCAGAGCTATACAATCTGCAGAGCTAAACTTCACTTTTTTCAATCTGGGAGTCCAGGTATTTGCTTATGTTTTGGTTATCAACGCTAAATTAGTGATTTGCACAGGATATCATTGCTTTATGCTTCATTATTTCAGAGAAATATATGGTTCTTGATGTCCTCTGGATCCAATCTCATCTCTTACTTATTTCTGTAGTTTTGTATATATCTGAGTTTTGTTCAGTACAGTAGTATCTTAAAGTTTCATAATATAATAAACCAAATTGATGGTTTAACAATTTAATTCTGTATGTCACATAATGAATGTCAAGGCTAAAAATGAAGGATACATTGCTGGTTCTTACCTGTTAAAAGAAAGTGCAGAAAAAGACTCAACAGAACATTGAAAGCAACAAATGGCTTCTATTTAGAACCAACCAGTTTTATCTTTAGTAATAATATTTTACAATTATTCTTCTTTCTTGAACCAACACTTTATTCTTATTGGTTTCTTTGCTGTTTGACTGCATTATACACCACTGTCTAATAAGCACATTAGCCAAATACAAGCAAAGCCAGATTTTTCCCTTCAGTGCTTCTTTTAGCCATGTCACCTCACTATGATACATGTTAGAAAATGGGAGAGAACTGACAACAGTCCAGGTAGAGTAGAACACCGGGTGATCAGGGGCTGGCTCTTTAAAATATCTCTATAATAGGAAAATGCAGGTAAGCACGGAGGAATAGGGCCCATGAACACTGTCTTCAGTTCAAAATGGAAAAATAAAAAATATGAGAGGTAGGGAAGATTGTCTTCAGAGACTCAAAACAGAGTAGAAATAAGCTTCTAATATTTGTGGTTCTGAATCCAAGAATCAGAAACATTCAAAAATCGAACCAGTGGGGCAAGTAGTGGTTACCGAGGAACAACATTGCCTAGACCCTGGCCCTCAGGCACTAGACAGAAGTGTGGAGAGAATCTCCTGCCAATAACAATAGGGGATAAGGAGCAGTGTATGGCCAGAAGTCAAAGCAACTGCTCAGGCTCAGAGACTGAAAAAGAGAACCAACCTCCAGAAATGGATTCAATTTACAGATCATGTTTTCCAAAAGGCAGGAATTGTTGCAGAAGTTCAAAAGGGACATGCATGAAGATAAATCAAGAGCAAAGCCCGTAGTGCTGGCTAGATTTCCTTGAGAATTGCTCCTATAGTTTAGTGGCGTCTGATACTCAGGTGGGACTCTATCGTGGGCACAGGAAGAGACTCCACAGGAATCTCATGAGGCCCACTCTTAGGAGCACGTGACTATTTGCAAATTCTCAGCTTTCCCTCAGTGATTTTTTTGCTATTCTGTGTCTTTGCACAGTTTCTATAAATTCTTCTTCAAATGTACCGCTAAGAGGTTTTTCATTCTGAAAAGAATGGCCCCACTCTACCGCAGAAGAGCTTTCCTTAAATTTTACGTGATTTTCCTATTTAACAAAACAATCTTATTTAAAAATTTTACTGGTCCTTAATTTGGTTTTTTATTTCCTAATTCAGATTTTTAAGGTTGCACTGCAAATATTTTCGAAGGCTTTGGGATTTAGGTAAATATTTCTGAAATATTTGTAATATAGTTCTTTATTCATAAAATGAATAGCAGTTATACTCTAAGATAAAAATAGAATTGCATCTTTCAATATGTTTATATTACAAATTTACAACTGAGTCTTTAATTCTGTTGTACTTTTCTTATGTTATTAACTCTGATTATTTTATTTAGTCATATTTGTTGACGGCCCACTACCATAGAATATAGCCCATGAACACTGTCTTAAGTTCCCAGTGTGCTCACTGATGTGCATGTAAAAATAAATCTACTCAAGTCCACACTTTCCCTGTCAGCTCCTCTTCCTGACAATGGCTAAAGCTAAAGGAGAAAATGGGGGAAAATGCACATTCCTATATTCTACAAAGTGCTTGTCAAGGATAACTGAACAAAAAATAAATTTGGTTATTTGGATTCAAAATGTGCACACATGTTACATATCTAAATGGTTTTATTTACCACATTGATTTTCTTTGAAATACAAAGAGCTTAGTGGATGACCAGGTTTGTATTTTAAAGTAGCACTTATTGTACAGCAATGCATTATCAGCAAACACCATTTGGTGATAAAAAGCCAGATAAGCAAAAACAAGAAAATACCTATGAACCCAACCCCTCATCTTGATTATCAGCTTGGTTTACAAATGCCTAATTGTCTTTATGCATATATATAAAGTATTTATTTATTCATTTATATTTATTTATTTACTTACATGAATTTAGATACTTTATTACTTTTACTCTGTGTGACCATCCAATATTCACTTTATCATTCACTAGTAACCTGATTTCCTTCCAAAGTCATTATTTACAGACATAAGCTGTCTTAGAATGAGGAGGTAATTTTTTTTTTTTTTTTTTTTTTAGAATTTAAACTTCTAAAGGATGAGATCATGGTGTTAAGGACTAGAGTCTACTAGAAACTATACAGGGTGATAGGTCACTTATGTAGCTTGTGCTTCATTCATATGTAGGAAAATGTCAGTAAGAATGTTTTAAACTTTTTTTATAAAAGCTACTATAAATGTTTTTGAGAAAATTTTGTTAAATAGATATTTTACTAAGTTACGGAATTTAAAATGAGGAACAATCATCAGATAAGAGAATGTTTTCTCCAGAAAGTTACAAAACTGAACTTACTTGGAATGAAACTTCCATTCTTTTCATTTAAGCTTCGAAAGCTGACAGGTACAGAATTATACTCTATTGCTGCTGTGGGTTGTAATAAGCTGTATTTATGAAATTCATAGGACTGTAAGTTATTCCCTTTAGATGCAGGATGCAAATGATTTCAAGTGTTTGGTGAAACCACATTGGATTCTGGCAGTGAGAAACAAAGAAATAGGGAAGGAAAGAAAGAAGGCAGGAAGGGAGGGCCGCGCGCCGGAGAGAGGGAAGATTGTAGGAAGGCAGGAAGATGGAAAGTGTGGAGGTCTGTCACCATGTCTATTAGAATCCTGCCTCTTATTCAGCATAACTGATTTATAGCAGTCTAAATCTTTGTATTGCGTGGGGATGATTGACATCACAATGCTTTGGTATAATCACGTGGTTCCACCTAACCTTAATTATATGACAGCAGAGTTGTAGAGTGATGGGTGGGAAACACAGATGCCACCAGAACATCATTTGTAGCATCCTGAGGACCATAAAACCCTGTATACAGAGGAGTCTCCAGCACCGTTCACGTTTGTGCCAAACTCTTAATAACCTGTCCAGGTTCCAACATTATGAATCACGTGCAGGGACACATCAATTCGAACAGATACATTGGAAAAAAGTTTGACTTAATAAAATCTCTGCTCAAATTTAATATAAGTTATTTGAATATAGTCCACTTATTTATATATTAGTACTCTTGTCCTCATATGCTTAATATTTTTCATATTAGTCCAAATATTCCCTCTCAAAATTAACTGGAGGGTTATTTAGGAGAGTATATCATTTTACTTTATGGTTTTAAAATTTTCAGATAGATGTTCTTATGTTTATAGGAATAACATCCACTTTCATTCATGCTGGTAGGTATATTGAACAGCATAATTTCTGTGTTTGGAATGTTTGAAGTTTAATGTTATTCTTGGGAAATGATTAACTTTGTAACCCTTTTGAGCATTCAAATGAAATCTAATATCTCAATTTCAAGTGTGTATTTTTTTGTTAAATAGCTGGTAAACCAATAGAATTAATTAGCTGGTATTTTGTTTTAGCATCCATTGGTGTCATACAGGAGTAACATCTGACAATATTATTGGCATTTGAGTCAATATTTCTATGCAATGGAAAACGATGTTGTGCTGTATGTTTTAATATCCTATTTGCAGATAATCAAATTTTCATTGCAGACTCTATCTTATCAATATAAAATAACCTTTTCATCCACTTTGATTTTCCTTTGCCTTGAAACTTTCTCTGTCGGATATTAACATTGACACCTTTGCTTTATTTCTCTCTTCATTTCCAAGCAAATTTTAGTCTTTGGTAATACATTGAATAAGAAATATGCACCTTTATTGTCATCTTAAATTAATAGTTTTCGGTAGCTAGGCTTTGATGGAAATCGTCAATATTTTAATGATTGGCAAATAATAATTTTCAAAATGAATACTCTTAAGACATAAAACGTTAAAGGGGAAGTTGAATTCTAAAGAGTGATATCTGTTTTCAGTTAATCAGGAAGTACTATTTTTATCACAACTTTCCACTAACACAATACTAACAAGACTGTTGATATAGCACACGATATAAACGGGCACATAATCTGGAGTGAAATGTGGAAATGTGCAGTAAGATTTAAATATTTTAAAATGACTTACTCTATAATTCTAAATAGAAATTTATTTTAAAAATGAAGGACATATATCCAAGGAAACGCATTACAGTTTGTTTCTTACAGGAAAAAAATGACAGGTTATTTAAATAATTTTGTTAATTTATCAAAGTGCATTTTATTTTTTTTTTTTAACTTTTTTTTTTTTTTTTTTTTTTTTTTTTTTATTTATTTATTTATTTATGGCTGTGTTGGATCTTCGTTTCTGTGCGAGGACTTCCTCCAGTTGCGGCAAGCGGGGGCCACTCCTCATCGCGGCGCGCGGGCCTCTCACTATCGTGGCCCCTCTCATTGCGGAGCACAGGCTCCAGACGCGCAGGCTCAGCAATTGTGGCTCACGGGCCCATTTGCTCCGCGGCACGTGGGATCCTCCCAGACCAGGGCTCGAACCCGTGTCCCCTGCACTGGCAGGCAGATTCTCAACCACTGCGCCACCAGGGAAGCCCCAAAGTGCATTTTAAAAAGATAAGATCATGTTGTTATATAAATGTTTGTATATCTGAGTGTGTGTATGTTTATGACCTATTGTTAATTCTAAAAAGTTATATTATTGCACAGATAATAAACATTTCACCTCAATTTTTTCTTGCTTTTCATTTTTACTTTTAAAAAAATTGTTTTTGAAATATAGTTGATTTACAATGTTTTGTTAGTTTCAGGTGTACAGCAAAATGATTCAGTTATGCATATATATGTATATATAGTCTGGTTTTTATTAGGTTATTATAAGATATTGAGTATAGTTCCCTGTGCTATACAGGAGGTCTCCTTGTTGGTTATCTATTTTATATATAGTAGTGTGTATATGTTAATCCCAAACTCCTAATTTATCCTTCTCCTCCTCCCTTTGGTAACCATAAATTTGTTTTCTATGTCTGTGACTCTATTGATGTTTCTTTTAATAACTTCCACAAACTATCTTAAACTCCATATTCTTAGAAAGCCAGTGTCCTCACAGATATTTCAGAACATTTTCAAATGGAGGCATCATCTTTGTCCCATGGTCTCTGGCTCCTGGCAGGACTCTGGCTCCAGTGCTTTTCTCTTTAGGTCCTATTTCCTGCATATCCCGTGGATCATCTCTTCCCACTGTGGCAAAATTAGTCTCAGGCTGAGTTCAAAACTCCAAGTTTCTGTAACCTGTAAAATGTTCATAAATCTGTTCATTTACTTGTATCAAGTCCACACCTGATACATAACCTTGAATGTCCAAGGAATTCACCAATGAGTTGATCTAAGCATATTACTGACAGATGTCTCCCACAATCACATAGAATATTCTAGGACATTCTAGTCTATAATAGAATGTACTATATTTATTTCTGCTTTGTCTGCAGAGAAAAATGACTAGAATGTCATACATCAACATATTCCGTGAATGGTGAGCAATTTTCCACCACGTTCCATGTTTTCTGACAAGTTTAACTGAGATTATTTCTGTAATCGTGCTGTGTGACTGCTCCAACCTTCCTCATGACTTTGTTTCACCAAAAACTCAGATATAAGTGAGCAATTTTTTGTGAGAATAAGCGATGTATCATTGTATAAAGAAGAGAGCAGGTTTACATCATTTTTGATAATTCATTAAACACAGTGATTTGTTGCCAACTAGTGTCAGGATTGGAATTCCAATGCCAGAAAAGCAGGCACATCTCTACCCACAGGGCAATCGTTCTGGGATCCATGAGGCATGGAAATGAAACAATTAATGATGCTGGTAGCAGTGGTTGATAGCGTGTATGTAGTCTTTTAAACTCTGCACTGGAATATGTACTGCGCTGCCTTTGGACCACATCATCAGCCCCCCCCACCGGCTGGTGTGCAGGAATCACGCTGAGAGACAAGGACAAGCCACCTCATCATTTAAGCCATCACCCACCCCTTCCAAAGCCACAGCGCGTGAAATAGAAAATAAGGGTCTGAATTCCTCAGCAAATACTTTTTTCCATGGGAAATTAAAAGTAAAACACTAAGCAGAATCTTTATCATGGTACTGGAAGCAAATGATAGTGATATATGGTGATTTGTGGTGCCTGGAAATCTTGCCTAGAGGCCAGTCTCTCCCTGCTCCTTCAAACATAACGAAAAGACAGGAAAGCCGTTCCTAAGGCCCATCCTCAGTACTCACAGGGTAGTATGCATTAACAGGCCAAAATCATTGGGTATGTAAATAATAAACTACCATGAAAGAAATGCAGCAAACCATCTGAGACAAGATGATTAGAACAGGTACTGAATTGTATAAAAGAGTACTAAATATATTTAATGAGGTAAGAAAAGAATATATATACACACTTATGTGTATAATATATATAATATATTAATATATGCATATATTAATATATTATTATAATATACTATATAAATAAAGTTACATATAATTATATTTTATATATCATATTATATATTATATATACACATACATATTAATATAATATATACTATATATTATATATTATACTGTATATTAAATATTATATAGTATACATATTATATATACATATATTAATATAACATATTATTATATTTTATATATTATATATACACATACATACATGTGTATATACATATAATATATACATATGATATATTTATATTATATAAATATATTATATAATATATTATCTATATTTACAATACTAATATATATAATATATATTAGTATATTTACATATATAATATATACACATATGTGTATATACACATGTATGTGGTATAATTACATACTATAATTATGTATAATATATATTATTATATACATATATTTAATTATAATATAATTATATATTATATATAAATTATATATTCAATTTGTATACTATATTTAATCTTATATATATTATATATTATTATATATTTAATAGTATATATAAAATTATTTATAATTTTATATAACTAATATATGTAAATTATATAATATATAAAAATTATTATATAATATGTTATATTATAAATATAGATATGAATATTTATATTATATAATGTATAATTTAAATATATATAGTATTATTATAACAGATTATATAATTATGAATATATGAATTTATATATATGAAATTATATATTTTATATACACATATATATCAATATAATTTATTATAATATATATTATGTATTATATTATATATGCTATATTATATATTAAATATTACATATAATATACATTAAATATATCTAGTATATAATATTATATAATTAATACATAATATTTAGTATATAATATAGCATATATGTTATATATAATAAAATGTATAGTGTATTATAATAATGTATATTAAATTTATATGCACATATATATCATTAATATATATAATATCATTAATATATAATCAATATATATACACATATATATTCTTACTTATATCTGCCAATACGTAGATATATATTCTTACTTATCTCTCCTAAATAGAGTGAAATATATTGAGGAAAGAACATAGGAATTTGTACAACAGCAAGGTGAATACAATTAAAAATGGATTAGTATTGGAGACTCACACTGCAGAATTCTCCTAAAAGGCAGCAGAAAAGAATAAAGAAATAGAAAATACAATTGTTAGAAGAAGTGTTGTCAAACTCCAGATAATAAGACCCTCACAATAAAAGGAAAAAAAGAAAAAAGAAAAAATCAGGGAATGTGAAATATTTGGATAGATCATGAAGTTAAATTTTTTGAAATAAAAAAAAAATTAAAACATTCAAATTGAAAAGCTGTATGGAGTCCTAAGATGTGAGAGATAAGTAAAGAAACCGAAGGTTGATACACTATGATAAAATGTAATGATTGCAAAGGAAAAGAGAAAAATATGAAATCACTGTAGATAAAAAATGGATTATCAACAAAGGAAAGAGAATCATATTAATATTGAGCTTCTCAGTACCAGCATAGGGATTAGAAGATAATGAAGTTATTTTTTAAAATCAATTTTAGTGGGTTATGATTTATACACTACAAACCCATATAGTATAAATCCATTTAGACTGTACCACTTAACAAGTCTTAACAAGTATACACACACTAACCTCTCATCAAAAGGATGATACAGAACATTTCCATCACCCCAAAAGATGTTTCTTGCCCCTTTGCTGTCCATCACTCCTGCTGAACTGGCACCAGACAACCACCAGTCTGCTTTATGTTAGTATAGCTTTGTTGGAATTTTCTAGAATTCTTTACAAATGGGATCACAAAATATATACTTTTTTTTTGCTTCTATTACTTAATATAGATTTTGAGATTTATCCATGCTGTTGCTTGTATTAGTAGGTTATTTTTGGTGCTAGCAAAATTAATCATGGAAAGAAAAGAAAAAGAAAAAAAAAAGGAAGGAGGTAAGAAGGAAAGAGATGCACACAAATGAAATGCTGAATGAAAACTGGGACGTAATTACTGATACAGAAGAACATCAACAATAGGGCAATGTTATCAAGAATTGAATGCTAATAAATTTGAAAACCTAGATAAAAGGGGAAGATTTTAAAAATGTATATAATTTCAACATTGGCAAAAACTACCTCTGGAACTTGAATAAACCAGTGAAAGACATGTGAAGTGGTACTGAAAATCTCTCCATGTCTCTAAAATTCCCAGACCCTGATGATTTAATAGGGAAATGTTATTAAATTAAAAAAATTAAAAATCCTATCTTATTCATGATAGAAAGTAAAAAAGAACTATAGCTGCCAATTTTATTGCAGAACATAATTATCATTCCAACTATGAATATAGATACAAAAATCATAAATAAAATATTAGCTAAGTAAATACAACAGCAAGTGAAATATAATGCATTATAATCAATTGAGGTTTATCCCAGGGATTCCAAGATGGTTTAACATCATAAATGTAATTATTACATTAATTACATTTGTTAAAAACTACATCAACAAACTAACAGTGGGAAAACTAACTCCTTTAGCTTTGCACAGATTTTTTTGACATTAGAGAGAGAGAGAGAGAGAGAGGTAAACCATAATTATATGCTTATCAGGGAACCATTCATTAGAGGCATTCTCTTCAAAATCAGGAACAATATAAGAATGCTCCCATTCTCCTCTACTGCTCAACAGACTGCTATAATTCCTGGCAAATGTTACAAGGAAAACCAAATAAGGCCTGTACAGCTTGAAGGAAAAGTGATTGAACTACCCTTAGATCAAGATAGTATGATTGTCTCTCTAATTGGAAAAATCAACAGAAACAACAGATAGCCTTTTGAACTAATTAGTGAGGTCAGAAATGCTTCCACTGCTTTAACTATAAAAAATTTTGCACACCAGTAATCTTGATTCAGAAAACATAACGTACTATTTAGTGAAACAATAGAATTATAAAGTATCTAGGAAATTATTGACCAAGAAGATGCATGAAAACCACAGAGAAGACTTCACAGCTGTAATAATGGAAATGACAGTTGACATGAATAGATGAACTATTCCACTAATCTTTTTGAAATGCAAATTCTCAGGAAAGTAATTTATAAATACAATCCCAATTAAATATAGGCTGAATATTTTGAGTATCTCAATAAGCTTTATATATGTGTTTGTGTGTATACAGTATATATGTAGTATTAACAGCATATACATATACAGTAGGTCCCCAAATACCTATGTGACCTGGAAGAGATTAGTGAAAAGGAGAGTACATAACTTATCAGATTTAAAATACATTTCAATTTATAGTATTAAAAAATGCACTTATCATTGGAACAAAAAGGTACATGGAAGGAAACAGGTATTTCAAAGAAAACCAAAATAAGAGATAGCAGAGTTGCAAGTCCAGGTGTATGTGAAAATAATATACTTTGAGGATAATACTGTAATTCAAGAGGGGACGGATATATTAGTGAACAGTGTTGAGACAATCTGGAAAATTAAAATTGAATTCCTATCTCTTGCTTCCTGTTCATTTTTACTTCGATATGATTAAAAAATTAAAAGTGAAAGGTAAAACCTGTTCAGAATGTAAACCTCCAGTTTTATGCCAGAAAGCTAATGGCAGTCCCTGGCTGCAAGGATTGGAGGGTGGGGATGTGGTGAGGTGTGGAATTTTGGTGTTTTCAGTGGATCCTTGTAAGCTTCTTTTCCTCATCCCACAGCCCTTCCCGTGAAGCACCTGGTGCCTCCCAGATCTCAGCCTCTGTGGATACTGAACCACATTTGTTTGGGTTCCCCACAGAAACTCGGGTCTCAACTGTTCCTGTACTGAAGTTACCCCTTGTCTGTTTTTTCACATCCAAAATTCTATTGATAGATATTGATGCCCTTTCTCTATTGATAGCTCTCCTTGGCATGGAGTTATTTATCTAAGTATGTTTTTAATCGATGATAAAATCAGACAACTTCTTACATAAAATATTAAACCTTGTCAGCTTTAGATAGATTATTTTAAAATGTTATGAATGAAGAAATTTCAATATTGTCAATAATGTGTTGGATATTTCCATTTGAACCCGATTATAATATCAAATAATTTTTTTAAAAGATTCATATAAATTCTGAAATCCAAGGTAAGGGATGTCATTCTCTCTTTTCCTATTACTGAATTTACCAGAATATTAAAGTGCTCTAAAACAGCTGGGTAATCAGCATGGATAGTATGCCCTTATCAAACAACTATCCTGTGCTGACTTAGCAGGGTCAAATTCATCTAAACATATCTGCCCCGATTTTTCATTATAGTAACATTATATGACATAGATGTGTCTGCCAAAGTAAAATGTCTCTCTATGGGGTTGCACCATTATTATGAATATGTAGTATAAACTAATTCTTAAGCTGGTTTCCTGATTGACACTGAAGTAACTTTACGATTTAAAAAGCATAATTAGTGTCAGCGGACTTTCACCATTATTAAATTTAGCCTTGAGGTGCTACATAAAGGTGAGGGAAAAAAATCAAATAACTGAAGTTATGGAACGTGTATGCTTTCAAATTTGAATGCTTTTAATTATTCTTTGACGAAGAACTAAGCAAGATCATTGGCTCAACAGTGATAAATGTTGCCCTGCGTTAGAGCAGAATATCCTGTTACAGACTTTTCTTATGCTCCTTTGTGGCTGTTTCTCCCCTAATATAACTAGTTTGGCAAGAACTGACATCAAACATCGTGTTTTCATGGTATTTGGGGTTTGCTTTTTTTTCTATTCCTCATAGTTGGGGAAAGAGAGGAAATTTATTATACCAAGATTATCTCTGAGGAGTTACTTTTATGCTGATTTTTAGAAGTTTTAGTCTTCTAGTCTGTGCCCCTTAGAATTTTATCTAATCAACTGCATCCCTCTATTCTGAGCATATAGAGGCAACAAAAAAGACACACAATGTGGCAACAAGAAGATCCTTTGTTACTGATGTCATGTAAGGCCATGTGTTCAGCCCTTCCTACTCAGTCAACTTCATACTTTAATGGCATAGAAGTAGGTAAAATAATTGTTCCCACTTGAAAGACATGGTTGCTGAGTCTACATAAATTATTTTTGACCAGAAATTCACACAGCAAGTCAATGTCACACCAGGTCTTAAATACTCATTTATATGACCCAGGAACCATTGATTTGTACACTCACCTAGGCTTTCTCTAATCATAACCACTTTGAATGAACTTATTTACTGCTGATAGTGTTAGTAATGATGATATTGATTATCATTTTGTGTGATATGTTAGTACATATTTGTACACATACACGTACACATATATATACATGCATGCAATGTTATGTACAGTATATTACAGAATATATTATAGACATATGTTATACACTGTCAGTAAAGCACTGTTCTGAGATACTTCAGTCCTTTACTGAATGTGCATATGTGCCCCACAAAGGATTTCCTTCAAGAGATTTTTGTTTGTTTGTATCATTTTGCTTTTTACAGTTTAAGACAGAAGAAAAAATTGAGACAACTTATTTTTTAAGCAAAATATAATTGAACATTTATAGCTAAAGAGATGAATCTACACAGTATCTCTAAAGGATTCTACCTAAAAAAGAAATATGCAAAGTGGCTGTTTCAGCAATAGTGAAACAATTTCACTGACAAACTTACCAAAATTTGAAATATAAAATGGATAGATGTATGAGATTACTTTAAGAAAAATAACTTTGAGGACAGCCCAAAACATCTCCCATAGCAGTCAGCCATCTTTGTTCCTTCACACTCCATGGCAAGAAATGATTACCCTTTTTTCTATTTCATTATTTTCAGATGTTGACCAATCTATATTGGATGTTTGATATGGGCAAATCACTCTGCTAGGTCCTTCAACAAAGAATTACAATTAACATTTGCTTCCAGTAGGTTTACAGTCTACTGGAGTAAATAAACTTGGAAGCAGGAAACTGTAAGTGAGAGCATGTCATCCTTGAAAGCGTCTTCAAGCCTGCTTGGTCCACAAGCCTGCTTCCACCCCACTGATCATACCCTGTTTCAACCTCCACCCCAGTATCTCACTAAAATGTGCTCGAAATATTCCTGGTGATCTCCTCATGACACAATTTAGAATAACTCCTAGTTATTTATAATTTTCACACTGTAAGCCTTATTGGGCATTTGACCTCTAGCTATTTTTGAAAAAAATGATAGATTTAATTTGTTACTACTGTATTAGTTTTATGAAAAAAAGGAGCAGATAATAGAAAGAGTTTTAATAAACCTTCCCCCCAACCACATAGCCACATACATGATTTCCCCTGTTATATTCCTATGGTAACTTTGTCACAATTAATGACCCAATATTGACATATTAACTACAGTCCATAATTTACTCAGATCATATCACTCATTAATATCACTCTCTTGACAGCCAGAAATAAACCTGACAGAATATTTTTGAAGATATCTTTTTCCCCATAGACATATTTAACTCAAAGCTAATCTGATCATCTTACACCACAAAAATGTCTCTTAAAAATATTACTGGAAAACAGCACATCAAAATATGCAACATTACCATGGAAGTTAGAGGCACTCTGCCATTATCTTTGTCCTTCACCCCATATCTACCTTTGCACTGCTCATTCTCTCTTCTAACTTTCTCTAACATAGAACCAATTTTCTCTGTTCTCAACATCGCGGTTTTATTATCAAATCACACGGTGCCTTACTTAAACTTCCACAGTAGCTTGTTAATTTGTGTCCGTGACAACCAAACATCTATACACTGGTGCAATAATGATCTTTCACCATATGTATATATTTTGTTAAGTTAAATTTTAATTGAATGCATAAACTATTCATCTATTTTCTATTAAATAATTACCACTTTATAGATTGAGTAAACCTCCTACTTGAAAAGGAGTTCTATTCCCTTCCCAAATTTGTTATCCCAAAGGTAACAAGTTTGGCATCTATTTCTTCAGACTGAAAATGAATTTTATACATATAGTTTTGTATTTTTTCACTCTTTTTAAAATACCACATTGTATCATAGCAAATAAATATATTATGTGTTGCTATAAAAGCATATTCCATAAATATATTATGTGTTGCTATAAAAGCATATTCCAATTCATATTGCCACTGTGTGGATATAAATGAACACATTTTCTCATGAATTCAATAATACAGTATTATGAACTTTTTAATATTTTTCTAATGTAATGAGTCTATTTTCAATCTGTATTTTTTTCTGATACGATAATTTTTTTTATTACACTTTTGGTCATTTTCTTATTAAGGATATTTTTTAGATTTGTCTTTTTATATTGCAAATATTTTTTCTTACCCTATTGTCTTTCAACTTTGTATAGGGTCTGTTTCATTTTACAGTAGTTCGAAGTGTGTTATAATAAAATGTATTTATTTTTCTTTATAGTTTTGTTTTTCATTTCTAACTTAAGAAAATATTTACAAAGCAAGATATTAAAAAATATGTATTAATACATGCTAGAGCATGTCTTTGTGATTATTTTTTCAAATTTGCTTTGGCAGAATTAGCATGCTTATGTTTCATTAGATATTTTCTGCATCCATGGTGATTTTCATAAATTACTGTGTGATTTTATTGAAAAAGTCTACAGGAGATTTTGTTTAAAAGTGCACTGAATTTAGAGATTAATTTAGAGAAATCAACTTCTTTATAATGTTGAATATTCTCTTTATTTAGTTAGATTTCTTTTGAGTTCTTTAGTAAAGCATATTATCTACATGAAGGTGTGCTTATTTTTTTGCAAGGTTTACTCCATGCCCACATGCATGCATGTGTCTATCATAGTTTTGTTTTTGTTGTAGTTGTTTTTTCTGCTATGAATGCAATCTTTTATTCTAATATATTTTGTGAATTCTTTTTACTTCTACATAGAAAATCACTCAGGTTTGCATGTATAGTGTTAGACTTTGATCATAGCTCTCTCCACCTTGCTAAACTCTCATAAATTAAAAAACAAGTATGTTCATTTTTTTTTTCCTTAGGTAAATAACCATAATTCCTCCAAATAGTTCAACTTGGCTAGTTCCTTTCAAATTTTATGCATTTTATGCTGGGTTAAATGAGATTTTCCTGTAGTGAAAATGACCCCAAGCTCTCCGCAGTTAACAAGGAAAGTTTATTTTTCATTAATCCAATTTTCTCCAAGACTCTGGATGGCCATCCAGTGTGGGTGTCTTCCATATGTGATTCTTAAACCCAGGTTTCTTCATCTTGGGTTATCATAACACTTGAGTTCAATTTTGGTGTGGCAAGACAAGAAAACATAACAGATTGCACACTGGCTGTTAATTTTTTGCCATGGAAGTGAGACAAATCACTTCTAACATTCTAGTGGTCAGCAAGCAAACAATTTGGCCACACCTAACTTCCAAGAGTAGGCATGCCACAAATATTATCTCTGTTACATATTAGCCTCTTCATCTTTGCCAATTACATTAATAAAGACCACCAAGCACCACTAAAGTCATCTTTGTAATGTTAATCCGTGATTATTTTCTTTTCTAACAATGGGATTACATAATATTTCATAATTAACTGTGATATTTTCTGTATCTCCTGGTCAATGCTCCTAATAATTCAAAAATATTCACTTTTATTCTTTCAGTTCCAAGAGTTCTTTGTTTGTTTGTTTTAATACATTTAAATTAAAATATTTTTATGCAATGATATTTTTCCTTCTTATTTCATTTGTTAATGTAATGAATTATATTGACCCATTTTATAATGATGATGCATAACTATTTACTGATGTAAAATTTATTAGTTTATTATTTTTAATATACAGAGAAACATAATATTGTAATATTCAGTATTATAATGTTTGGCATATATATATTTGGGAGATATTATCCTGTAGTTTTCTTTTCAAAAGTTGTCCTGGCCTGAATTTGATAGCTGAGTTACTCTAGACTCTTAATATGACATTGGGACATCATTTTCTGTGTCTTGGAAGCAATTTCAATGGGAATTTATCTGTTCTTTTAAAGTGCAGATGGTCAATGTCTCATAAAATTTGGCCTGGTACTCTGTTTTGATGGTAGATATTCTTTAATCGTACTTGGGCTATTTGGGATTTTTACTCTAACCAGGAAATTTTGGTCACTTTTAAGGTACTAAAAAATATCTCTTTTAAGTCAAAACCCAGTTGTTTTATTCAAGAATAAGATTTTTTAAACTTGGTATTATTTTATATCCTCACATAAGATATTTTATATCCTATCCTCACTACCCTCCTCTACCTTTGTTAGTGCTAACACAAGGTATTTCCGTTTCTCATTGTTGTAAGTCATTTATCTTAACAACACTACCTTATTTAGGCAACACTATATTTTATTCATTTCTTAGATCATTGCTGACATGTGCATTTCCCTTATTCTACGTAGATTTATTATTTTTCTCTGCTGAAGTACATCTTTAGTAGTTCTTTCAAAGAGAATCTGTGGGTGACAAACTCCTTGAGTCCTTAAATATCTGAAAGGTCTTTATTTCACCTTCAGAGTCAAATGATTGTTCCACTCTTCTGGGTCAAACATTGATTTTCTAAAATACTCAAATACTGTTTCATAGTCCTATTACAGGTAGTGTCACTAGAAATATCAGAAAATAATAATCACAACAAACTAGCACTGTGTACCAGACACTGTTCTAATCACTTTATAAATATCACCTAAATTAATATTCTAACTGTCTAATAAGGCAAGTAATTATTGTCTTCATTTTACACATAAGAAATCTGGAGCCCAGAAAGTTGAGTAAATCACCCAGTGGTGCACAGATGGTGAGCCAGGCCAGCTCAGTACCCACACTCTGCGTCACGGGGCTCTGCAGCTTCGCCATGTCAATATGATTCCTGGTCCTTAGGCACATATTTATTCCATCACTGTGGGAGCTTAGAATATTTCTTTATAATTGACAGTTTGAAGTTTATTTACAGTTTGTGTATGTATGAGTTTCTTTTAATTTATTCTGCACAGCAACTGTTAATCTCCTTTCAAGTCATTCTGATAAATTATTAGATATTATTTCTTATCCTTCCCCATTATTCACTCTGTTCTTCCCTTCGGGAATTCCCTTTTACTTTTATGAATTTTTCTTCCATATTTTCCAACTTTCAACTTTTGTGCTGTATTCTGAGGCAATTATTCAGTTTCATTTTTGAGCTTAATAATTTGCTGTTCTGCAGTGTCCAGACTCCAATTCAGAAAATCTGTTGAGTTTTTCAATAAACATTTTACTTTTTTTAAAAATTACATTCATCTGTATTTCCTTTCCCTACTCCCTATTCTTTTTTTAAAATTCTTTTTGTTATTTTTGGCTGCGTTGGGTCTTCGTTGCTGCGCGCGGGCTTTCTCTAGTTGCAGTGAGTGGGGGTTACTCTTCGTTGTGGTGCTCAGGCTTCTCATTGCGGTGGCTTCTCTCGTTGTGGAGCACAGGTTCTAGGAGCGTGGGTTTCAGTAGTTGTGGCACACAAGCTCACTAGTTGTGGCTCGTGGGCTCTAGAGCACAGGCTTAGTAGTTGCGGCGCACAGGCTTAGTGGCTCCACGGCATGTGGGATCTTCCCGGACCAGGGCTCGAACCTGAGTCCCCTGCATTGGCAGGCAGATTCTTAACCACTGCACCACCAGAGAAGTCCCTTACTCCTTATTCTTGACCTTAGTATCCTACTATAGACATATAGATGAAATGACCTCCCTATGTCTTAGGGTGGATTCACATTTCTGGAAACTTTCTCTGGTTGTTACATTAAAGTTGTTTATAAAGGATAAGACATTGTACTGTATTTGTTGAATTGCTGCATATGCTTCATGGTGTAGATAATCTTAAAAGTGAGTGCATCTATCTGCAGTTCAAATTCTCCTGAAGCTCCTCACCCTCGTTAAGCCTGCAGCCCTCCATACATTGGAGAGGGAAATAGAAGTGGCTCCTGGGACTTCGCTCTCCACTCTGCTCAGTAGGAGTTGGGAATAGGATAAGCCTGATTTTGATTCAGATCCATAAAGCTTGGACTCCTCCAACCTTATGTACTTATTTTCCCTTCCAAGCATTGCCAACCACCGGGGAACTGTTCTGCATCTCTGCTTCTGACCTACAGGACTGGGGCCTCTTCAAGATGGCCACACATTGTGACACTTTTTCCATTGTGAGGTAGGCTCTGATTCTCCTCTTCTTGAATCAGGGATGGACTGCTTGGGTTAGGGGTGTAGAGTGAATGCTATATCAGTTGAAACTTGGGCTTTATGTAGACTGGAGGCTTTTGTCTTGGTTTCTTGGATGCCTGAGCTGCCTTGGAATGAACACAAGTATTCTAGCAAAGCCACATGGCAAAAGAGTGGAACCCAGCTGAGCCCAGCTCTCCAGCTGTCCGAACAATCTTAGATCTATGGTCAAGCCCCAGTACTCATATCAAGTGAGTCCAGTCAACACCATGTGGACTGGGATTGCCCAGTTAAGGTTTGCTTGGAATTTAATCCACAAATTATAAAAAAATTGTTGTTTAAGTTCTGGAGTAGTTTGCTATGTAGGCCTGCATGCCGCAGCTAAAGATCCCACAACTAAAGATCCCACATACCGCAATGAAGATCCCACAAGAGGCAACGAGGATCCCACGTGCCGCAACTAAAACCCGGAGCAGCCAAATAAATTAAAAAATGATTAAATAAATACTAAAAAAAAAAGAGAGAGAGAGAGAGAAACAGGGGTCAGGGGACAGTTACCCAAGTTTTGAATGTTCTGTATTCTCCTAATGGAGAATCTCAGCTGATCCTTCATTTAATCTTCCACTTTAGGATTCTGTCATATCAGAATGTGCAATATTGCTAGTATTAAACTCAGTTTTGAGGTGTACTACTCTTCCCAAGTATCTCTAATTGTAAATGGCTGATATTTTGCTTTCCAAAGAACTCTATGTGACCCTGAAAGAAAAAGGGAATGTATCCTATAGTTTACCATATTGATACTGCTATTTTGGGGGATGCTTTGGCAAATATGGGGGAGACTCCTTTTCTTTTTTTTTCAATACATCTTTATTGGAGTATAATTGCTTCACAATGCTGCGCTAGTTTCTGTTGTACAACAAAGTGAATCAGCCATATGCATACATATATCCCCATATCCCCTCCCTCTTGAGCCTCCCTCCCACCCTCCCTATCCCACCCCTCTAGGTGGTCACAAAGCACCGAGCTGATCTCCCTGTGCTATGCAGCTGCTTCCCACTATCTATTTTACATTTGGTACTGTATATATGTCAATGCTACTCTCACTTTACCCCAGCTTCCCCTTCCCCTGCCCTGTGTCCTCAAGTCCATTCTTTATATCTGCATCTTTATTCCTGCCCTGCCACTAGGTTCGTCAGAACCATAAGAAAACCATAATTCAAACGGAGACATATACCACAGTGTTCATTGCAGCACTACTTACAACAACCAGGACATGGAAGCAACTTAAATGTCAATTGACAGATGAATGGATAAAGAAGATATGGCACATATATACAATGGAATATTACTCAGCAATAAAAAGAAACGAAATTGAGTTATTGGTAGTGAGGTGGATGGACCTAGAGTCTGTCATACAGAGTGAAGTAAGTCAGAAAGAGAAAAACAAATATCATATGCTAATGCATATATATGGAATCTAAAACAAAAATGAGACTCTTTTTCCTTATCAAATACTAACTCAATTATTTAATTAACATGACTTTGAGCAAAGGAGTCAGATTATAAAACATAAACATTATCAATATTTATTTTATTTCAAGAAAGCCCTGCATTTTTTACTCAAGATAAAAACAATAAGGAGGTATTACAGACAGTGTCCTCTCATCTTTGAGGATGAGCTTTCTTTTTATTTGAACTCAAAGTTCTCAACAAGGCAGATGCCTGAAGAAAGGTGATAAGAGAGGTTTTCAGTCATGTTTAAGTCCAAATGTATGACCTGGTTATTCCTCACTTACAGCCGTGGTGGATGAATAAGATAACACCACTTACAACATTTTCTTCCTCCTTTGGAGCACTGTGTCAACTTTCTTTATTTTCAGACATGAAAGTACCAAAAAAACATAATTTCTCAGGGCAGAGACCAAAATATCTCACTTAGTAGAAGAACTCTTGCTTCCCTCCCTGTCTGTTACTGCTCCTTTTGGCACTGGAATGGCCCAGCACTTGTAGGTATACTATACCAGATTAATGAGAATTGAACAAGTACAAACTTTTCCAGTTGACATAAACTTTGTTAAAAGGTTATTGCCAAGTATCTTGATCAGAATGGCAGGAATTTCCAAGTCTCCTGACGCAAGAGAATTATCTTTCTAAAGTTCACTTCTCCATTAATTGGCCCACAGAGTAAGAATATGTCTTCAAGCTTCACTATTGGCTGACATATCCTGGCAGAATTTCCCTGCTGAAATTTTAGTTTCCCTTGCCTCTGTCATGTCATGAAACCTTGTTCCAAACACATAAAATATTTTCCATCAATATTTACTAAAACTTCCAAAACTCTCCACTTTTCATGACTCGTTACCTCTACCGTGACTTTTTTCTGTATATGCTTAGCACACTAGTACTCAATTGTCCAGAATTCACATAAGTATAATATATTTGAAAGCATATTTTCACTTGTGTATTTTTTGGACACCTTCCTCTATATTTCACATACACATAAACAATATAGGTTGAGTGTATTCCTACTATAGGACTTATCATTTTGTTTTGTGTCATTGTAATGTTTTGCTGTGTGTCCTAATGAATTGTGAATTTCTTGAAAGCATGAATAATTTTTTTAACTTTAAAAATACATAAAGATGCCCAGAATCACACACTAAAAGTTTATGTACACACTTTTAAGAATTTACTATTTTTCCTACTTTGTTTCAGATATTTTTATTAAAGTTAACATTTTTAGACAAATTTTTATCTCCTTTGTTTGCTCTCTCAGTTAAATGTCCCTCCATCTCTCATCAGAGGCAAAAGTATCCTGAATTTAGTGTATTCTTCCATATGGAAAAATTTCATATGTTTATTGCCTTTATATAAATGCATACACACAATACTCCTGGGTGTAAACTCTAGGTAAACTTTTGTTCACAGATGTAGAAGGATGTTTGTCATAGTGTTATTTGCAGGGGAAAATTTTTTTTATAAACTTGGTGGTTTTATCTAAGTGTATGAACCAGTAAAATGCGGTATACAAATGTCATTCAGTGGAATGAACTAAAGCCACATATAATGAAAAAATAATCTTGAAAACAATATAGAGTGAAAATATGATAACTCAAAAGTAGGACAACTAATGTAAATTAAAACACATAAAACACTGATAGACATTCTAAATGAATAAACATATTATAAAAGCAAATGTGTGGGAGATGAATTGGAATGACACACATTGAAAACACAAAAAATCATGACAGTGAAGAAAGGGCAATGCAATCTTATTGGGTAACAAAGGAGAACAACTGATAATCTAATAATTGATAGTCTAATAAAAGAAAGGACACTGTATAAAGTGATGATAAAACAATACCATGAGTTAAGGAGTAAAATCACCTCAGCTCTATGTTCCTGATTTCCCTCTCTCACCACCTCAAAAAAAAAAAGAGCCTTTTATTTGTCTACACATTTAGATTTTGGCAATCAAAAATTACGAAAAGTTATATTTGCTAGACCTCACATTTCATGCATGTTAGATACAAGTCCAACAATGTTTTATTCTCAAATTCATATTATTTAACGTTGTTTACGGCAAAGATGTTCTATAAAATATAACAATGAGTCAATATAACTTAGAAGGACTAAAATATGACAGAGTGATTAAAGAGACTGTATACAGAGTGATGGGCAGAAAAACAGGGACATTAACATTTAGGGCTGTTCAGTATTTCAGCTGTCTCTTTTAACGATATGCAAATTTATAGCAGTAATTTTACCATTTTTCTCAAAGGAAAACAATCCTACTTTGTATTCTTAATAAACACAAACTCGTTTTCTTCTCCCCTTGAAACAAGAGTGTGATGATCTCCATCATCATCATTATCATCATCGTAATCTTTTTACATCTGTGTGGAGTCTACAGGGTGCACTCTATTTAAAGAAGGTATGATTGGATAGAAGTGTGAAATTAGAGAGCATTAAAAACATATGACCAATACCCTTAGGCCTTTCTTTTCTGGATTAGATAAAATAGAAACAAAACCATCAGTATTTCACACCTGCCCTTTGAACAATCTGTAAGGAAGTCTTCACGCTCTCTTCCTCCTTCACCTACTCCCAGGCCCCCCTGTACTCAATAAAACATAAACCCAGAAGTTCTAAGTTCTGAGATCTGTTCTTAGTCAAAGGAGAAGTGACAAATTTCTCAAAAGTGAGAGATAAGCTCAGAAAAGTTCTCTTCAGTATTGCTCATCCTAGAGCCTAGAAAATGATTATATTTTCTGTGTCATGAGCACCTCCTATGAGCCTCTGGTGTGCTGAGTCTATCACAGGGGTTATCACACGTAACTCTAACCCCACGGTAGCCCTTAGAGACTATTGTCATTTCCACTTTTAATGAGAAACTGAAGTTTAGGGAGACTAAGTACATTGATCAGGTTATATAACGAGTAACTAATAAATGTTGAATTCAAGAGGACATTTGTCTGTCTGCCTCCAAAGTAAACACTGAATTCTTATGCTAAGTTGAAGAAAATGACAATTTAAAAAATGTAGTACCAGGGCTTCCCTGGTGGCGCAGTGGTTAAGAATCCACCTGCCAATGCAGGGGACACAGTTCGAGCCCTGGTCCAGGAAGATCCCACATGCTGCAGAGCAACTAAGCCTATGCGCCACAACTACTGAGTCTGCATGCCACAACTACTGAAGCCCGTGCGCCTAGAGCCCATGCTCTGCAACTAAAGAAGCCACTGCGATGAGAAGCCCGCGCACTACAACAAAGAGTACCCCCACTCACCTCAACTAGAGAAAGCCCCGCATGCAGCAACGAAGAGCCAGTGCAGCCAAAAATAAATAAACTCTTTAAAAAATTTAAATTAAATTAAGAAAAAACAAAATGTAGTACCAGTGCAAGCCATATCAGCAGCCAGTGTTATAGTAATGCTTTCATTACAAAGGCTGCAGTTTCTTGACTGTTATTCAGTGCCCAAAAATGTAATAAACATTGTAAACACATCAGCTATTATAATCTTCAGAATTATTCTATTGGTTATGTATAAATATTCTCAATTAAAAAATGAGAAACTCAACGAAACCAATTCTCTACAATCTGTTCTAGAAAATAGAAGCAGAGGGAACACTTCTTACCTCATTTTACTAGACAAAAACAGTACCCTAATATCAAAACAATGCAAAGATACTACAAGATAAGAAAACTGCACACCAGTATTTCTTATGAACATAGATTCAAAATTCCTCAGCAAAATATTAGCAATTGAATCCAACAATATATAAAAAGAATTATAGACTACAACCAAGAGGGATTTATCCCAGATATTCAAGGCTGCTTCAATATTTTAAAATCAATTAATGTAATCTATCATAGCAATAAAAAAGTTAAAAATCATATGAGCACATCAATAGATGGAGAATAAACATTTGACAAAATCTAGTAACAATTCATAAAAAAAATCTCTCAGCAAACTAGAAATAGAGAGGAACTTCTTCAACTTGATAAAGAACAACTACACAAAACTTACATCTAACATCATACTTACTGCTGAGAAACTACATGCTTTTCCCATAGGATCAGGAACTCAGCAAGAATGTCCTCTCTCATACCTTTTCAGCATTATACTGGAAGTCCTAGATAATACAATAACAAAAGAAAAGCAAATAAAAGGTATATATTAGGAAGAAATAAAAATTTGTTCATACATGACATATTTGTGTATACACACACACACACACACATATATATATATATATATATATATATATATATATATAATACCAAAGAATAAAGGAAAAACTTTTGGAACTAATAAGTGATTATAGCAAGGTTGTGAGATAAAAGATTAATATACAGAAGTCAATTGCTTTTTTACGTATCTGCAATTTTAGTAGTCAGAATTTGTAGTTAAAAACACAACACCACTTACATTAACACCAAAAGAAAGGAAAAATAAATGTTGAAGTATATATCTAACAAAATATATATATAAGATTTATACAAGAAAAACTACAAAACTCCGATGAAAGAAATCAAAGGAAGTCTAACTAAATGCACAGATATTCCATGTTCATAAGAAAGACACTCAAAAATGTTAGGTTGTCAGTCCTTACCAGCTTGATCTACAAACTTAATGCAATCTAAATCAAAATACCAGTGCGCTATTTTGTGGATGTCAACAAATTCATTCTACAGTTTACATGGAAAAGCAAAAGATACAGATTGCCAACACAATATTGAAGAAGAACAAAGTCAGAAAATGAAAAAATACCCAACTTCAAGATATATTCTAAAGCAACAGCTATAACAATAGTGTGGTATTGGTGAAAGAATAGAGAAGTAAATCATTAGAACAGAATAGGAAGCCAAATATAGAACCATACAAATGCAACCCTGTAATTTAAATGTAAACTGAAATTTAATAAAGGAGCAAAGGCAGTTGAATGGAGAAAGGAGAGTGCTTTCAAGAAGGGGTACAACTGAATATCTATACACGCAAAAAAAAAAAAAAAATCTAGACATTAACCTTACACCTTTCACAAAAATTAACTCAAAATGAATCACAGACCTTTTGACTGAAAAAAACCCCACACTATGAGAATTGTGAGTTAAGTTTTATTGGGGCAAAATGAGGACTATAGCCTTGGAGACAGCATCTCAGATAGCTCTGAGGAACTGCTCCGAAGAGGTGGAGGGGTGGTCAGTATATAAGTAATTTTGGTGAAGGGCGATACATGCAATCAGGCACACATTTTGGCAGGGGTTTGCTGCTGGTCTCATGAAGTTTACTGCTAGAAACAGGAGCATATATTCCATTAATGTTTTTAGTGCTTTTCTAGATATGATAAGATACAAGAATTTGGGCTCATAAAATCTTCTCCTGAAAATATCTAACTATCTGAATGACTGTTCTGCCAGTTTTTCCCAGCGCAAAGAGGGCCTCCTTCCTGATCTCCACCCTGGACTCCTTTCAAGGTGTGTTGAAGTTCAGCGACTGCCGTGGCTAGTGACCTAATCCTTGAAGAGGCAGACATCAAGTGACAATTTTTAGTTGCCAGACCTAAATGTAAAATGTAAAACTATAACACTTCTAGAAGATAACATTGAAGAAAATCTAGGTGAGCTTGGGCATGAAAATGAGTTTTTAATACAACAACAAAAGCATGATTCGTGAAAAAAGTTGATACAGTGGACTTCATTATAGTTAAAAACGTCTGCTCTGTTGAAGACATTGTTAAGAGAATTAAAAGACAAGTCACAGCCTGGGAGAAAATATTTGCAAAACGCACATCTAAAGAACTGTATCGGGCTTCCCTGGTGGCGCAGTGGTTGGGAATCCGCCTGCCAATGCAGGGGACACGGGTTCGTGCCCCGGTCCGGGAAGATCCCACATGCCGCGGAGCAGCTGGGCCCGTGCGCCACAACTACTGAGCCTGTGCTCTAGAGCCCGTGAGCCACAACTACTGAGCCTGCACATCTGGAGCCTGTGCTCCGCAACGGGAGAGGCCACGACAGTGAGAGGCCCGCGCACCGCGATGAAGAGTGGCCCCTGCTCGCCGCAACTGGAGAAAGCCCTTGCACAGAAACCAAGACCCAACACAGCCAAAAATAAATAAATTTAAAGAACTGTGTCCAAAACAATCAAAGGACACAGCAGTAGGAAAACAAACCTATGAAAAAGTGGGTGAAATATCTTAATATACTACTCACCAAAGAAGATAAATGGATGGAAAATAAGCATATGAAAAGATGCTCAACATCATATGTCATTAGGGAGTTGCAAACTAAAATAACAATGAGCTATCACTACATGCCTATCAGGTTAGCTAGAAGCCACAATACTGACAACACCAAATTCGAGCAAGGATGTGGAGCGACAAGGCACTCTGACTCATTGCTGGTGTGAATACTAATAGTACAGCCATTTTAGAAAACAGTTTGGCAATTTATTACAAATCTAAACCTAGCCTTAACCACATAACCCTGCACGTTGTTCCTAGGTATTTACCCAAATGAGTTAAAAATGTATGTCAACACAAAAACAGGCATCTGACTATTAATAGCTGTTTTATTCATCATTGCCAAAAACTGGAAGCAGCCAAGATGCCCTTCAGTAGGTGAATGGATCAACAAACTGGGGTACATTCATGCAATGGAGTATTACCCAGTGATAAAGAGAAATGAGGTGTCAAGCCATGCAAAGACATGAGGGAACCTTAAATGCATATTGCTGTGTATAAAAAGCTATTCTGAAAAGGTTGCATATTATATGATTCTAATTATATGACATTTTGGAAAAAGCAAAACTATGAAGACGGTAAAAAGATCAACGGATATCAAGGACTTGGGCATGAATAGGTGAAATGGGGGATTTTCAGGGCAGTGAAATGATTCTGTATGATACCGTAATGATGGATACATGACATTATGCATTTGTCAAAACCCACAGAGCTATACAACACAAAGAGTGAATCCTAATGTAAACTATGGTCTGCAGTTAAAAAGTAATGTGCAAATATCAGTTCATCAATTTTAACAAATGCACCACACTAATATAAACTATTAACAATAAGGGAAACTTTGTGGGGTAAAGTGGGGGTATACAGGAAATTTCTGCTCAACTTTCCTGTAAAACTAAACCTGCTCTAAAATTATTAATTAATTAATTAATTAATTTTTAATACATCTTTATTGGAGTATAATTGCTTCACAATACTGTGTTAGTTTCTGTTGTACAACAAAGTGAATCAGCCATATTCAGACACATGTCCCCATATCCCCTCCCTCTTGAGCCTCCCTCCTACCCTCCCTATCCAACCCTTCTAGGTGGTCACAAAACACTGAGCTGATCTCCCTGTGCTATGCGGCTGTTTCCCACTAGCTATCTATTTGACATTTGGTAGTGTGTATATGTTGATGTTACTCTCACTTCGCCACAGCTTCCCCCTCCCCTCCCATGTCCTCAAGTCCATTCTCTATGTCTATGTCTTTATTCCTGCCCTGCCACTCGGTTCATCAGTACCTTTTTTTTTCTTTTTTTTAAGATTCCATATATATGTGTTACCATATGGTATTCGTTTTTCTCTTTCTGACTTACTTCACTCTGTATGACAGACTCTATGTCCATCCACCTCACTACAAATAACTCAATTTCTTTTCTTTTCATGGCTGAGTAATATTCCATTGCATATATGTGCCACATCTTCTTTATCCATTCATCTGTCGATGGACACTTAGGTTGCTTCCATGTCCTGGCTATTGTAAATAGTGCTGCAATGAACATTGTGGTACATGTCTCTTAATGAATTATGGTTTTCTCAGGGTATATGCCCAATAGTGGGATTGCTGGGTCATATGGTAGTTCTATTTTTAGTTTTTTAAGGAACCTCCATAGTGGTCATAAATGCAAATCTATTAATTTAAAAAATTAAAAATTAAGAACTCAAACCATGACATGACTTGTTAGTTGACTTTCTGAGGACCAAGTTGGGGGAATTCCACAGGCTGTGCTCCTACCTGCTCTGTTAACTAATGGCTGAAAGCTAAGAGCTCAGGACTCAGGCTACAGACTGCACATCCCCCACTCCCCACCCTGCAGCTTATCCTCAGTAGTTCTCAGTTCCCATTGCTCTCTTGTTTTTAGGGCAAAGCATCACATTGTATTTCAGTGACCCACGTTCATATTTCTGAAGAATTGATCCCTGCTTAATAACAAGCCCCCCACATCAATTATTTCAACTCTAAGGCCCTCCATACTCCTCATCAGTTTCCTGAGTGGCTAGAACCACTTCTCAAGGAACACACATTTGTTAGAAGGCTCTCCTACTTGACAGCATAAGCTATTTACGTTCCAACCTCTATGTAGAGCTGGATCTAATATGCTTGTTTCTATGCTTGACACAGCTGTCTGGATTTCCAAAGTATCCTACAAATGTATAACTCTCCTGAAAATGTATCAGTATAACAATGTATAAATTGTTCAGATCAATTCAATTCAATTAATATTTGAGAAGTAAAAATAGAATTGCCCACTCTCCCCCACCCCCACACACACAAATAGAAGGATAGATACATGATAGGTAGATAGACGAGAGATAGATGAGAGACTGATAAAAACAGTGTTGCTATGTTGCTGCTATTGTATATGATTTTTCTATTTGAAAGTATTTTGCATATGGTGAGTGCCAGGTAGCTCCAAGTAGTACAAAAGAATAATCTAAGACGCAAACAGCAGAGCAGAGGACCATCCCCTCTACTCCCAGGAACAGGTCCCAGGGCCAGGCAGTGTGTGTGTGGCAGGTGAGCTGGGGCAGTGAGGACACCACAGGGAAAGCTAAAGTGACACTGAGGGGTTTGTGCTGAACCACAGTATTGGAGAGGCTTATAGGACATACAGTGGGTAGAGGACAGTTCAGGAGCCCTCAGGGCCTGTGACACCGCATCATAAATACTTAGAGTTCAGAGGAGACCTGGACCATTTTTCCAGAGTGGACATGACACCCTCTGAGAGGCGAGGTTCCCCTGGGGAAAGAGAACTCAGAATGATCCCTAATATAGTAAAATAAAGAAACAGGTTTTAACAGTGACAGACTACCTAGATATAAGAACTTTGATGTAAATCCAGCAAACAATTGAAGTTTTAATTCAGAAAGAGGGTTGTTCATAAAGGGTAAACCTTCAGAAGATTACCCCTGTGACAACTGAATATTGTCAATTATCCTTCATGTCAAGTCCATAAATCAGAGGACAATGGAAAATATTCAAACAGAATTTGTTGTGGAAAATGATGTTTGAATTTAGGGATGAGGGAATTGTAAGATGGTCAGGAGTTGGGCGTTCCTCCTTGTTTTTGTTTGTGTTCACATTTAACCTTTACTGAAATTTTCAGAGAATAAAACTATTTATTAATGTTGACTTCAAATAATTGCCATAAGACAAAAAAGACATTTAAAGGGATTTGATTCATTCTTACTTTTCAATATTTATTCCATACAAATTCTGAGGTACAAAAAAATACGTGACAATTGAGTAAATGAAAACAGTCTATTTTTTTAAAATTCTTATTGGAGTACAGTTGATTTATACAGTTGTGTTAGTTTCAGGTGTACAGCAAGGTGAATCAGTTATACATATATCTGCTCTTTTTTTTTTTTTGGATTCTTTTCCTATATAGGTCATTACAGAGTATTGAGTAGAGTTCCCTGTGCTATACAGCAGGTTCTTATTAGTTACCTATTTTATATATAGTAGTGTGTATGTGTCAATCCTAATCTCCCAATTTATCCCCCCAAATCCCCTGGTAACCATAAGTTTGTTTTCTATACCCATCTTGTAAATAAGTTCATTTGTACCCTCTTTTTTAGATTCCACATATAAGTGATATCATATGATATTTGTCTTTCTGTCTGACTTACTTCATTCAGTATGACAATCACTAAAGAAAAAAAATCTATTCCTGCTATAAGTATGTGAAAACTCACATAGGATGTACCATTATATGATGATAAATTTGCTGAACAATCTGAGTGTTGTAAAATATTAGCTTCTGCCATTGTATCGAAGGATGTATACTAAAGAGATGACATTCTACTCCTTCACACCAGTTTACATGGATTCATACATACATATACCTCCAACAACTTGGAATAAAAAAATAAGATGTCCTTCTGATAATTGGACAACAGAACATGCAAATAATTGGATCATAAATATCTACACTTAGTTTATGAAGAGAGAGTAGTTTAGAAGTCAGAGCAAGACTAGCACATAATCTAACTGACAAATGTAGAAGAGAAATATGCCAGTTAGAAGCGAGAATATTGTCAGCTTGGAAAAAACAAAACAACTGTCCTAGAGAAAACCCAGAAAAGCATCCTCTTGGGAAGATGTTGCTCTTGAAAATTAGACACAATATTCCCTCTGCTTCAATAACCATGCTGAGGACATAGTTACATCAGATTTTCATTATGTGATGTTATGAATCTTTAAATCATAACATTTTTTTGCTTAGGGTCCATAGTCATCAGTCAAACTCACCACTGATTGTCTCTCTGTGTATTATAGTTACAAGGAGGGATTGTATCGGCCAGGTCTCTATCGAGATGGTTATCTGCTTATCTTTTCAACGTAATTGAAAAACTAATAAATTACCATCAAAGTTTATATTGTTTTATTTAATGGAATTTCAACATTATAAATCATGAATTCACTGGAATGACAAGACAAGTCAGATGGTAACTCACCTAAATCACTCTGTCTCTAAATTTCAACAATTACCATTATCAGGCCATCACAGACAATGGAGTAAAAAAATGTCCCAAAGGAGTTGAACCCAAATGTAACTTCATGAGTAAAATGCACTAATCAATAGAATTACCTACAGCATATATTTCATCAAGTTCTAATAAAATCACTGCAATATCAGATGAAACATGAAAAATGTAGCCCATCTTCCATTCAAGTTCACTAATCCGAAGTCCCACATAGAGATATGGATTTGATCAATAACACCTGCAGAGCCAGGGAAGGGATATTAAATCTAATGTTATTCTGTAGATTACATCTTGATGACATACTTGGGAAATGTGTTTTATTTAATATTAATAATTCCCTCAAATATTTGCTCTTTCAAGAACTTATATTACTTTTGCAGTTCTTATCAGACTATTCAGGGAGAAAAATATATAAAGATTAAAGATATGCGGGAAGTAATAACATTTTCATAAATCTGACTTATAAGTCTCATAAAAACCTGGAAATAACCCCTTAGTTTTTGCCATATCATTTATAGATAACTGTTATTTTGAATAAAACTTGTATTGTCTCATTCATCCTAATTTTTTTTTTTAATCAACAGTTCTGAGTCGTAAAATTTCTTTTTTCTACATGACTTCATTAGTATCTAATATACCTCGGAAAATCCATTTCAAATATTAAGATTTGGTATTTTCTGGAATTTGCTTGTGCCTTTTATACATTGAAACTTAAAGCTACAGTTTTGTCTGTAGCACAGCACCAAAACCAAAAGAGAAAAATGGTGACTAGCAGAGTGAATGATTTTGTTGTTGTTTTTCAGAAGACATGGTCTCAACTTGATTTTTTTCACTGGTCAGGACCCTTTGATCGCTATTGGAGACATCCTACATATGTTTTCTAAACCTGAGCTATTGCCTTATGTGCACCCATGTGTTCACTTGATATGAACTTTTAGTCTATTCCCACAAGTGTGTGCTATATATCACACTGGGCAATGATTTCATGGTGCTTTTCATAAACCAACATTTACTGAGAATAATATTCTTTGTCATGCATTGTTATAGAGACTGGGGATACAAAAGTCACAGAGAGAGATCTGTCCCCTTTCCTCAGAGAGCTGAGAGATGATGGCATAGATGTCATGCCTTAAAAAAAAAAAAAAAAAAAAATCAAAATTTGAGCTTGTCAAGAATGAAGGTAAACCTACCAAGCACAAAATCAGGGTAACATTCTAAGTTCTGCCTAAAAATAAACAAGCAAAAAATATAAACAAAACAAACAAAAAGGTCCCTATGAATTCATAAGAAGGTAATATTCTAAGGGTAAAATATCCTCCATGGGATCAAAAACACCATGCCCAATGTAAAATGTAGAAATAAGGTAAAGAAAAGCAGATAAATTTCTGTCAAAATCAAATCAGTGAAATAAAATATGTTATCTCTGTAATAAATAAAATTAAAGCTATGGAGAATAAATACAAATCTTAGAAGATAAAGAGTAAAGCTCTTCTTCATGGGAATTATCTGAGTAAAGAACAGATTGATAGAAAGAATACAACTAGCGATATAAATAAGAAAATATATGTTTCTCTCTCTGAAGGCCCAGCACTTTAGACATGAAAATTAACTCACCTAATAACTCCACAATTAGTGAGTATAACCCAAAACTATTAAGTTGCAACCTTACTGGAAAAAGAAGTTCAGTAATTACTCAGGCATAAATCAACAAATACATTTTACAATCAGAAGAGTTTCAGGTTCGTATATATTTTAAAGCACCAAATTATAAATATAATGAAGTATACACAGAGCCTTGTGGAGATTAGGTTGTTACCAAATATTTCTATATCCAAGTAAGTTGCTAACATTAGTAGAAAAATAAGAAAGAAAACCATATATCTAATGCTCTTAGAAAAATTCTTCTCACAGACCCACATGTTTACATAACTGCACTTACTCTCTAGCTGACAGATGGATCATATAGGAACTCACATTAGGATGTGCTCAGTCATGAAATACATCAGATACAGAAGGAGGTTAAATCTAATCAAATATTTAACATACTTTCACAAAGAGGTAAAAGCCAAAATAACCAAATATTAATCAAAGTAATATTTTAATAATAACATTAAAACATAGATTTTATATTTTAGGACATTCACAGGAAGAGGGGGCCTGAACTATGCACCCCTCAGGACCTGTCTGGGGGCTGACACCACTGTAAGTATATGATGTGCGGAGATTAGTCTGCTATTTCAGAAGTTATTGTATAAGCTTGGACTATACAAAATTTACAATAATAGATAAATAATAAACAAAAATAGATAATAGACCTGTCATATTTGCATTCAGAATGGCATAAATCAGATGGATGAGAAAGTCAAGGATGGGACGTGCACCCCTGCAAGTTAAAGCCGGTTCTGAACCTTCCCCACGAGGTCCCTAGCTGCCCTGCCCTCTGAAGGAAGACCCCTGGTCTATGATCTTATGACACCTCAAGTTAGTGAGTCTGATCTTCAGGATATAATCGGTAAGGCTTGTTCTGTATCCAACCGTCAAAAAGAGATACAAGAAGAAAACAGGTGAAACTCAGAAAAATTAAAAGAAATATATTGGTATCAGAATATATAAACTTTGCTAATATCAGGAAACAGAACCTCACCTACTAAAGGGCATAGTCTCAATTCTTGTCTACAAATAATATAAGAGTATGTAAGTGTGTCTAATACAAAATTAAGGAAGGAAACATACATAATACGATGATAAAAAATATTATAAAACTTATATACATTCTGATCTCAGGATTATAAAAAATTACATATATATTTCCTAATGTAGAAGATATATATATATAATATGTATGTGCATAGCTATATACACAAATATATATAAAAATATATAAGAACATAGGCCATATGTGTGACTTTATACATGCAATATTTAATTATATATTTATATATTATATTAATATAATATATATATGTGTGTGTGTGTATATATATACACACACACAGATTTTAATACTAGGTGACCACATTAACTTGATTTTTCTTTTCTTTCTTTTTCTTTGTATTTCTCAATATAAACAATTTACTATTTGGTTAAACAAAAAATAATCTTTCAATCCCCAGTGAGATTCACTGACTTCTTCAAAGTAATATCTCCTTATGACCTTTGCTAATGAGTTTAACTCAAGTCCTCTTCAGCCTGAGGGGGTTCAGCTGCCCATTCATCTAGACAGCACTGTTTCCACCCTGCGGTCTTCAGGTGGCTTTGCCAAAGGAAAGCCGATCACTGGACACACATGGATCTCTGGGTATTGATCGTGAGAAGGAATATTGTTTACAAGATACAATACAGCAAATATATGCGTGATGGCATTTTTTCAGCTGACCTCATGCCACCCATCACTTAGAAGCAACCCTTGAAAATCAAACAATGAGATCAGAGTTTTTCAGGGCTCAGCTTCTTAACTGGCACTTCATGCATCCTTCTCACATTTCAAGTCAAGTATGACAGCCCAGCTTAAATGCACGTTTTCCTCACCACTCTGGTTTTCTAAAGCAGCTGTGGCCGGAGTCCGCCCCTCACCTTATGCATCTAGCAGCTGGACACTGAAAGGTTGAAGACTACACGGGGGTGAGCTCAGAATCCACAAAAACGTCTAAAGCTGCCAGGCCATTGATTTCACAGTTGTCTCCGCTAATACCCCTCTGTGTTAAACTGAGTTAGGAGACGTCGTCAGAGCTCAGTTAAGCTTTCCTAGGTGCTCACCTGGTGCAGGCAGAGCTGGGTTTTGCATGCCAGTCTCCAGGCTGCATTCAGTTTCCCATGACTCTAGATTTCCATCTCATTATATAGTATTTCTTGACTGTTTGCCCTCACCAAGAGACCATGCCACATCTTTTCGTCGCAGTGCCCTGCAGTGAGAGGTAAGACAGATGTCAGGAAAGGTTTCATGTACAGCAGAAAGGAGTATGGGTGAATCTCACTAAGACCTAGGTTTAAAAACTTAGCCTCTTATTAGCCATGTGATTTGAGACAAGTTACTTAAATATTTGGGGCTGAGGTTCCTCAATAGTGGAATGTAAAGAGTGAAATGCAAATAGTACTTACAACAGACCCTGTCAATATCCTGCCCAAGGTCATCTCCATCTACATATATGCCTCTGGCTTCCTGGGTTTCTCCATCAGAGGCCATCATGGGCTGCAGAGTCGCCCCATCTTGGGCAGGGCAAGCTAAGAGCACTAAGGAGTTAGTGGTCCAGGAGCAAATCTCCGAACCTGAAATGATAACTGGTGGGTAAGTAGCTCAGTACTCGCCGTTCACAGCTCTGAACCATTCCACAGGGCCTCTCAGCAGGGCATTCCCAGTGGGACTCAGCCCCAGGTGCCGCTGGCGGTGACATTCTCAGCCCTGCTTGACTGGCTGGTTCTCCAATTTCCAGTCTTTCTTCCCCATGACTTCAGAGTACTTCCTAGGTCCCCTGCTGAATCAACTATTACACTTAAATTGTTTCCCAGGACCCGAACAGGGAAGAGGGGAAATAAAAACTAATAAAGTGCCAGAGAGTAAACATATTATTCATGAAGATCAAATAAACAGTGCGTATATAAACTGTGCAGGACAGAGCTTGATACAGAATAAGATTTTAATAAATACCACTTCCCTTCATCCTTACCCACATCCTTCCTTGTGCTATGTGTTAGACACACTTGTTTTCCTGCCAGAAATAAAAACCAAATAAAAGGGACAAATGAGTCAAGTAGATGGAGGTTAAATGTGAGCTCTATTACTGTTAAAGGTGTTGTAAACATGGTTTAGGTCTGTAGCCACAGATGGTTTTCAGAATAGGAACTAACCCACCTTACTATTGACAGCACTGAAAATTGGAAGGATTTCAATTCACGGGCCCCAGTTTAGTGAATCCAAGTGTAGACTAATGCAGGTGAAAGAGAGGGACAAAAGTATGTCTGCCCAGTTCTCCTTCCTCCACAAAAACTTTTTGCCTCCCAAGGGGAAAAAAATGAAAGAACAAGGGAGATGTAAGTCAGCGTTGTCCAGAGAAACAGAACCAGAAAGAGAGAGAGAGAGGGAGAGGGAGTTAGTTCATGTGATTATGGAGGCTGAGATGACCACAGGGTGTTGTTGGTTTGCAAACTGGAGGCCCAGGGATGCTGGTGTTACAATTTAGTCTGAGTCTGAAGGCCTGAGAGGCAGGGGAGCTGATAGTGTAGACCCTAATCTGAGGACAGAAAAGGTGAGATGAGATGCTCCAGCACAAACAGGGAGGCAGGAGAAAAAGGGGCAGATTCAGCTTCCTCTGCCTTTCCTTCTATTCAGGCCCTAGAGGATGGGATGGTGCCCACCCACCCTGGAGAGGGCAATCTACCCCTTCAAATGTTAATCTCATCCCAAAACATCTTCATAGACACACCCAGAAATAATGTTTAATCTGGGCACTCCATGGCTGGTTAAGTTGACACCTAAACTTAACCATCACAAGGGAGAAAAATGATTAGAAAATGTAACTCTACTGGAGCTCAAAAAGTGAAATCTCAAGCATCTCAAAACATGAAATCCAAATATTCTTCTGTTGGGGATCATTTCACATGAGCAGTGCGGTGCCTAAATTAACGTCCAAGCATGAATGTTCTCTGCTCGTCTATTTCCCATCCCAAATTATATTCAGCTATATCGTCTGACATCAGCAATTCGGCAATGAGATTGCATGATAATATAAAGATACCCCAATAAAAAAATGCTAACAACATGGAGATAGCCCAAATTTAAATACACTCTTTTTTATCAATTTGAAGGAAAACATAAAGATTAAAAATTAAGTATCTTTTAAGTTAGGTTGAAGTCCAAACAAAATATAAAATCACAAGAGAATTAAAATCAATACCACATTACCTGTCTTTATGGATTATAAAGATAGTAAGTCATCCTCAATTCCTTAATCTCATCCTCAGCCAAACAAGTCATCAATGTTTGAATGGAGGTAGGGTTCCTTCCAAAGCTGTGGCCTGGGCTGTTTCTCACAAGGCTGGGTGTATAGTGTCTCCAAAATATATTGTTAGGGATATTTAGGTTGAAGCAACTCTTCCATATGGTCCTGGGTTGATTCATACATGGGTGATTCCATGCATTTGTCATACCCATAGGATTTATGTGTTTGACAAAGAGTGAACTTGACTGTAGGCACACTTAAAACAGCCACCAGAAGGCTGGGGAATTCCAGGGTGGAATGAAGACTGTGACAGATGAACTAAGTGTACCACAAATGTGGGACATAACTTCACTGAAGGTAGTGGGAGAAAAAGAGTTGACCTAAGTATCTCTGGAAAGCGGTGTTTCAGCTGAACATTTGAAGGTGGAAGGCAGGAACACCGTACTCTAACTGGCAAGTGTGTTTCTCCCAGAGGCACTGGTTATCCATTCTGAACCTACTCAGTACGTATTCAAGGGTTGAAAAAATAAGTAAATAAATTGTGGATAACGGGAAACAGGGTTTCTCACTGTCAGAGAAGGAGGTTGTAAATAAGCAAGGGAGATTGGGTATAGTAAGCCCTGCGATGCTGGATTAGAATAGGAGGTGTCAGTATAAACTCTTGTTAATTTTAATAGAGAGATGGAGAGGTTATATGTAGATGGACGGATAGACAAGCGATAGGAAGGTAGGTAGGTAGGTGGATAGCTAGACAAGATAATTAAAGTCCTGTGTGTGCATGGTTTAGCATACAGCAGTATTGCTAGGTCTTCCACTGAGAGGGCCTAGAAACAGTACCACTCCAGCAGCAGCAAGCACAGCCACTGCTCGTATTGAATTTTTAATCCCGTTCTCCAACAAAAGAAACCAGAGCTCCCTTCATAAAAGATTGATTCCGGGGCTTCAAATGATTCCCTGCTAGGGAAGAGACAATACAAGATGAGGTAGATCATCTTGAAGTGTCAGAAAATAATGAAATGCTTTAAAAATAAATAAATAGAAGGTGGGGGCTTGTCAAAAGCACACAGGAGCCCATCTGAAAGAGCTCCCAGTGACCAAAGCAGGAACAACTGTCCCCAAAAAGAAATAATGATAGTGTTGTGTTATGTACCAAAGAATAAAGTGAGCATCCTTGAGCCCATGTTAATATAAATACATGATTAAATATATGAATAAATGGACAAAATTCTTACAGAAAAATTCCAAGTAATAAATATATAAGGATACGGGGAATAGGAAAATCACCATTATATTCGCATAGCAATAATTGCTGCAGGCCGAATCCATGAGTGAATGCCAAAATAATGAGCAACATTTTAAAGAGAAACAGAATATTTGCAGAGCCTAAAAGCATATGGCTAAAATATATATTAATTACTAGGGTGGTTTTGTTATACTGCCACAAATTCCTTGAGCACAGGGCTTAGTGACTTGGGTTGGACAGAATGCAGGATGAGAATAAATAGTGAGTCTACAGTGGAGAAATCTAGCTGACTCCACCATAACCAAGGGATAAAATTTGACATCCTGTACCCCAGACAAGATGGAGTGAGAAGGGCGCTCAATTCAGTATTATTCTTCCCCCAGAAAACAGAGGTTTAGTCTAATCTTGAGAAAACATCATGCAAATTCCTATTGAGGGACATTCTATAAAATACTTAAGTAGACTTCTCGAATGTGTGAGAGTCATGGAAAGCCCACAGACTGCCACCATTGGCAGAGAGGAAGGAGACAGGGTCACTAAATGCACTGCAGCATCATGGATGGGGTTCTAAACAGGAAAAAAATTAGTGGAAAAACTGGCGAAATCCAAATAAAATCTCTAGTTAAATTTAGTATCAGAGCTTTTTTCAGAAAAAGGGAAATCTTTGACATCCTTGTTTTCAAACCTGTGTGTAAAACTAGCTTGAACTTCATTCCTTGTGTTACAAAACCTCGAGTTCAAATTTAGAAATAAAAAATAAGCCCTCCTAAGAAAGGAAAGGTTATTTTAAAAAGTAGATCTAACACCACATCTCTTAATGAGATTCACATCTTAGATTCTAGAGTTAAAACCGCATAGCACAGGGAGATCAGCTCGGTGCTTTGTGACCACCTAGAGGGGCGGGATAGGGAGGGTGGGAGGGAGGGAGATGCAAGAGGGAGGAGATACGGGAATATATGTATATGTATAGCTGATTCACTTTGTTATACAGCAGAAACTAACATACCATTGTAAAGCAATTATACTCCAATAAAGGTATCAAAAAAAAAAAAAGTGATCACAACGTTGGCCTCACATCAGCGACACTGAGAAATGCATCAGTGCCCGTTCCCCAAAGCAGGAGCCCAGGGCAGGTTCTGTCCCCTGAACACCATCCCCGGGGCTGCCACAGACCACTATCATATCTAAATAGCATCTGAGCAACTTTGCTGTACAGTGGAAATTAAACACAGCATTATAAATCAACTATACTTAAACATAATTTTTTAAATATATATATATATATATATATATATATATATATATATATATATATTTACTATGGTTCATTGAAACCTGGACACCTGGGAGGGAAAAATGAGTCTTAATATCTTGTTTCCAATGTTTTTCTCATTGGAGTCTCAGTTTCTTCACATGTCAAACGAATGTTTTGGATTAGGTAAAATTTCACCATTCTTAAAGGTCTGACATTCTTGATCCTCAGTAACTGGTATTAGGGAATTTCAAGTGATTGCTTCCATGAAAGTTTATTTTGGTAATAATTTCATGTGTCATGTGAAATTTCTTTTCACTGTCTTTATTGGAGTATAATTGCTTTACAATGTTGTGTTAGTTTCTGCTGTATAACAAAGTGAATCAGCTATACGTATACATATATTTCCATATCCCCTCCCTCTTGTGTCTCCCTCCCACCTTTCCTATCCCACCCCTCTAGGTGGTCACAAAGCACGGAGCTGATCTCCCTGTGCTATGCGGCTACTTCCCACTAACTATCTATTTTACATTTGGTAGTGTATGTATGTCCATGTCACTCTATCACTTCGTCTCAGCTTACCCTTCCCCCTCCCCATGTCCTCAAGTCCATTCTCTACATCTGTGTCTTTATTCCTGCCCTACCCCCAGGTTCTTCAGAACCATATTTTTTTAGATTCCATATATATGTGTTAGCATACGGTATTTGTTTTTCTCTTTCTGACTGACTTCACTCTGTATGACAGACTCTAGGTCCATCCACCTCACTACAAATAACTCAGTTTTGTTTCTTCTTATGGCTGAGTAATATTCCATTGTATATATGTGCCACATCTTCTTTATCCATTCATCTGTCAATGGACACTTAGGTTGCTTCCATGTCATGCCTATTGTAAATAGTGCTGCAATGAACATTGTGGTACATGACTCTCTTTGAATTACGGTTTTCTCAGGGTATATGCCCAGTATATTGGGATTGCTGAGTCATATGATAGGTCAATTTTTATTTTTTAAGGAACCTCCATACTGTTCTCCATAGTGGCTGTATCAATTTACATTCCCACTAACAATATAGAAGGGTTCCCATTTCTCCACACCCTCTCCAGCATTTATCGTTTATAGATTTTTTGAAGAGGGCCATTCTGACTGGTGTGAGATGATACCTCATTGTAGTTTTGATTTACATTTCTCTAATGATTAGTGATGTTGAGCATCCTTTCATGTGTTTGTTGGCAATCTTCTTTGGAGAAATGTCTATTTAGCTCTTCTGCCCATATTTGGATTGGGTTGTTTGTTTTTTTGATATTGAGCTCCATGACCTGCTTGTATATTTTGGAGATTAATCCTTTGTCAGTTGCTTCATTTGCAAATATATTCTCACATACTGAGAGTTGTCTTTTTGTCTATTTTAGGGTTTCCTTTGCTATGCAAAAGCTTTTAAGTTTCATTATGTCCCATTTGTTTATTTTTGTTTTTATTTTCATTTCTCTAGGAGGTGAATCAAAAAGGATCTTGATGTGATTAATGTCATAGAGTGTTCTGCCTCTGTTTTCCTCTAAGAGTTTTATAGTGTCTGGCCTTACATTTAGGTCTCTAATCCATTTTGAGTTTATTTTTGTGTATGGTGTTAGGAAGTGTTCTAATTTCATCCTTTTACATGTAGCTGTCCAGTTTTCCCAGCACCACTTATTGAAGAGGCTGTTTTTTCTCCATTGTATACTCATGCCTCCTTCATCAAAGATAAGGTGACCATATGTGCATGGGTTTATCTCTGGGCTTTCTATCCTGTTCCATTGATCTATATTTCTGTTTTTGTGCCAGAACCATACTGTCTTGATTACTGTAGCTTTCTAGTATAGTCTGAAGTCAGGGAGCCTGATTCCTCCAGGCTGTTTTACTTCCTCAGTGTTGCTTTGGCTATTCAGGGTCTTTTGTGTTTCCACACAAATTTTGAAATTTTTTGTTCTACTTCTGTGAAAAATGCCACTGGTAGTTTGATAGGGATTGCATTCAATTTGTAGATTGCTTTGGGTTGTAGAGTCATTTTCACAATGTTGATTCTTCCAATCCAAGAACATGGTATAGCTCTCCATCTGTTTGTATCATCTTTAATTTCTTTCATCAGTGTCTTATAGTTTTCTGCATACAGGCCTTTTGTTTCCTTCGGTAAATTTATTCCTATGTTTATTATTCTTTTTGCTGCAATGGTAAATGGGAGTGTTTCCTTAATTTCTCTTTCAGATTTTTCATCATTAGTGTGTAAGGATGCAAGAGATTTCTGTGCATTAATATTGTATCCTGCAACTGTACCAAATTCATTGATTAGCTCTACTAGTTTTCTGGTAGAATCTTTAGGATTCTCTATGTATAGTATCATGCCATCTGCAAACAGTGACAGTTTTACTTCTTCTTTTCCGATTTGGATTCCTTTAATTTCTTTTTCTTCTCTGATTACTGCAGCTAAAACTTCCAAAACTATGTTGAATAATAGTGGTTAGAGTGGACACCTTGTCTTGCTCCTGATCTTAGTGAAAAGGATTTCAGTTTTTCACCATTGAGAATGATGTTGGCTGTGGGTTTGTCATATATGGCCTTTATTATGTTGAGGAAAGTTCCCTCTATGCCTACTTTCTGGAGAGTTTTTATCGTAAATGAGTGGTGAATTTTGTCAAAAGCTTTTTCTGCATCTATTGAGATGATCACATGGTTTTTCTCCTTCAATTTGTTAATATGGTTTATCACATTGATTGATTTGCGTATATTGAAGAATCTTTTATCAAGTGGGATAAACCCCACTTGATCATGGTGTATGATCCTTATAATGTGCTGCTGGATTGTTTGCTAGTATTTTGTTGAGGATTTTTGCATCTATGTTCATCAGTGATATTGGCCTGTAGTTTTCTTTTTTTGTGACATCTTTGTCTGTTTTTGGTATCAGGGTGATGGTTGCCTCACAGAATGAGTTTGGGAGGGTTCCTCCCTCTGATTTATTTTGGAAGAGTTTGAGAAAGATAGGTGTTAATTCTTCACTAAATGTTTGATAGAATTCGCTGGTAAATCCATCTGGTCCTGGGCTTTTGTTTGTTGGAAGATTTTTAATCACAGATTCAATTTCAGTGTTTGTGATTGGTCTGTTCATATTTTCTATTTCTTCCTGGTTCAGCCTCGGAAGGTTGTGCTTTTCTAAGAATTTGTCCATTTCTTCCAGGTTGTCCATTTTATTGGCATATAGCTGCTTGTAGTAATCTTTCATGATCCTTTGTATTTCTGCAGTGCCAGGTGTTACTTCTCCTTTTTCAGTTCTAATTCTGTTGATTTGAGTCTTCTCCCTTTTTTCTTGATGAGTCTGTCTAATGGTTTATCAATTTTGTTTATCTTCTCAAAGAACCAGCTTTTAGTTTTATCGATCTTTGCTATCATTTCCTTCATTTCTTTTCATCTATTTCTCATCTGATCTTTATGACTTCTTTCCTTCTGCTAACTGTGGGGTGTTTTTGTTTTTCTTTCTCTAATTGTTTTAGGTGTAAGGTTAGGTTGTTTATTTAAGATGTTTCTTGTTTCTTGAGGTAGGCTTGTATTGCTATAAACTTCCCTCTTAGAACTGCTTTTGCTGCATTGCATAGGTTTTGGGTCATCATGTTTTCATTGTCATTTGTTTCTAGATATTTTTTTATTTCCTCTTTGATTTCTTCAGTAATCTCTTGATTATTTAGTAGTGTATTGTTTAGCCTCCATATGTTTGTATTTTTTACAGATATTTTCCTGTAATTGATATCTAGCCTCATAGTGTTGTGGTCGGAAAAGATATTTGATACAATTTCAATTTTCTTAAATTTACCAAGGCTTCATTTGTGACCCAAGATATGATCTATGCTGGAGAATGTTCCATGAGCACTTGAGAAGAAAGAGTATTCTGTTGTTTTTGGATGAAATGTCCTATAAATAGCAATTAAGTCATCTTGTTTAATGTGTTATTTAAAGCTTGTGTTTCCTTATTTATTTTCCTTTTGGATGAACTGTCCATTGGTGAAAGCGGGGTGTTAAGGTCCCCTACTATGATTATGTTACTGTTGATTTCCCCTTTTATGGCTGTTAGCATTTGACTTATGTATTGACGTGTTCCTATGTTGGGTGCATAAATATTTACAATTGTTATATCTTCTTCTTGGATGGATCCCTTGATCATTATGTAGTATCCTTCCTTGTCTCTTGTAACATTCTTTATTTTAAAGTCTATTTTGTCTGATATGAGAATTGTTACATTTACTATCATTACTCTGAATTCTTTTTCAGGTAGACTGCCTATTTCCTCTTCATCTGTTTCGTCTAGTGGGTTTTTACCTGCTCCTTCATCTGCTGCATTTTTCTCTGTCTTCTCATTTTGTTGAACTTACTGTATCTGGGGTCTCCTTTTCGCAGGCTGCAGGTTCATAGTTCCCATTGTTTTTGGTGTCTGCCCCCAGTGGGTAAGGTTGTTTCTGTGGGTTTTGTAGGCTTCCTATGGAGGGGACTAGTGCCTGTGTTCTGGTGGATAAGGCTGGATCTTGTCTTTCTAGTGGGCAGGACTGCGTCTGGTGGTGTGTTTCGGGGTGTCTGTGAACTTATTATGATTTTTGGCAGCCTCTCTGCTAATGGGTGGGGTTGTTTTACTGTCTTGTTAGTTGTTTGGAATGGGGTGTCCAGCACTGGAGCTTGCTGGTCTTTGAGTGGAGCTGGGTCTTAGCTTTGAGATGGAGATCTCAGGGAGAGCTCTCACTGATTGATATTACGTGGGGCTGAGAGGTCTCTGGTGGTCCTGTGTCCTGAACTCAGCTCTCCCACCTCAGAGGCTCAGGCCTGACACCCAGCCAGATAACTAAGACAATGTCAGCCACACAGCTGCAGCATCAGTCTGCCATTATTGTTGCTTTCTTTCTCTCTCAACAACTGAGCACAATAACATACACCCTCTTTCTCCTGAACCAGGAGAAGCTGAAGGGGAGCTGGTGGGAGCAGGAGGGGCCACAGTCATAGTTGAGGCTTGATTCCAATCGTCATGTGAAATTTTATTTAAAACAATTATTTGGAATTTATATGATACATACAAGCATTTTTGATACCCTATTCATATTAGAATAAACATTCGAAATAAAAAGTTTTCTTCAGCTTTCAAAAAATTAATTAATAAAATAGCATCTAAAGGGATGCAGGTGAGCCCTCTTCCTCTCCCCCTTAACCCTGAACAAAGCTAGTCTGGGGATACTTACCTGACTATGCTGTAATAGGTTGAAGGTACAACCTAACGATGATGTACAGTGGATGTAGAGCCCAGTGGCGTTGCATTTTTAATGACATAAAATCTTGTTTTACCCATCGATGTCTAAAAACCTCTAGGCAAGATCCTGCCTCAGTCTTGCCTACCATGTGAAGCCAGGCTGCACTTCCATGGTTCAAGATCAGACTGCAGCTTTCTGTGCCTGAGGGCCACTGCCTTGTGGCTGAGGGACCCTCATCCCCACACACCTGCCACTCACATGTGGACAAAGCGGCTATAAACTGCAGGACCTGCTGAGGCCAAAAGCACATGAGCCATAAAGTTTCAAAGTCCTGATGAGCTGCAGTGACTTAAATCCACAGTGAAAGGGTAAAAGCGAGTCAGGGGCCCCAACACAGACCACCGTGCACTGCCAAGAGCAAATGTCCTTGGGGCCTCACCCAGCCGAAAGCAGCAATCAGCAACTGCTTTCCTTAAATTCTACTCAGGCTTTGTATTGGTCTAACAATACAAACTGGGTAAAGCAAGTTTAATAGAAAGAATTGCTAAATGCTGATAATAATACAAAAGTGGTGGTAGGATATAAGGGAACCATGTGCCTCTAGGGTTGAAGGAGAGTAGACAGGTTGGACAAACCTGGGGGAGATGACACCCACCAAGGCTTATTGGGGAAGGTGGGTTGAGCCCCTGGGAGAAGGAGGTGTACAGATTCACCCAGGCTGGATCTTGTCTGCGAGTCACTGAGCAGTGGAGACGCAGCCCTCAGAGCGCAGCACCTGCTGTCAGGTCACCAGCAAGTGCTGATGTGGGCCTAGAGATGCAGGCTGCACAGAAAGCTGCAGCTGGGATGCAGGCCTCAATGCAGCCGGAGGCCTTCAGGGCCCCAGTTTCCTTGCAGCGAGGCTGCAGGATGGTTATCGCCAGGCTAGGTCGAGGTTGTACAGTTGCTGAGGGGCCGCACATTCTGGGCCTGCTGGCCTCTCCCCAACCCCCAACCTTAAACAGCAGGGTGCCCTTTGCCCCCACAAGTAACATTGTGCTCATCGTAAAGGAGAGATGCTTAAAGAGTTCTGTCCATGGTGGCAGGGCATATGCTGAAATGTTAAATTGATAACGATCAGATTCTTCTTCTAAAGGTTCATCCCCATGCCCCAGACCTTAAAACCACCCTGGCTTGATAAGAAATAGAAATTGACAAACTTTGAAAACAAAACTGTCTTTCTTCCTCCAAAGCAGAAGAGGCAGAGAGGGAGAGACAAATTCCTCCTCCCAGAGTGAACTTTGATGGTGGAGGGGTTGTGGAGAAGGAGGAGAAAGTAAAGGCCTGTCACTCTAATGAACGTTCCTCCTGAAAAACCGGGAGTCAGGGAAAGGAGGCCCCAGTCCCAGACAGTAGGGAGTGGGTGAAAGGCACGGAAGTGTTTCCTTTAGTGGAAGGATTGCCTACAGGTATGTGTTCCTTAGAGTTTACAGGGACCCTAGTGTTGGGGACCACTAACCACTGGAAAGGGAAATGGGTATTTTAGTTGGTGTTCCCTCCATCATTTTCCCAATACCCCCTCTCTCAGAGGTAGCCCTTGACCTTACCTTCCCGTGTCACCCCACTTTCATTCTTTGAGATTTCTGCTGTCCATAGTCTCTGTGTCTGTATGTTCTGTGTGGGCATCTTCAGGCCTCAAAGCATTACTTTTAGACAAGCTCGGATTATCACAGATAATTAGCACTTATTAGGAGTGAAAGCGTTATGACTTGCTTCATGAATTTAACGTGGAAATTTGATTGCACTTATTTTATGTCTTCACTTAATTGCTTTAGCCTTCATATAAGATGTACTAGCAGGAAACCCAATACTTTAGTCTTGACACAGGTCCTATGAATTACCCAGTGATCCTAAGAATTGATTCATTCTGAAGGCAGATGAAGGTCATCAAAACCCAAAAGGTAGGACTGTGATTTGATGATTCCAAAACTATTGCTGCTTGTAGATACTTCTTAAAGATCATTCCTTTGTGATTTATAATTTATTACCACTGGGTACTCTTTCTGGTCCTGGCACCTGCCCAAGCAGCACTGCTGCCCAACATTGGACCCCATGGCCTCTGCCATTCCCTCATCTCTCTACACAGATGCTCTTTGACAGTCTCCGTTCTCCTAAACTCTCCTCCAATATAAGTATCTCTCCATCACTGCTGGATCTGGAGGAGCTTCAGCATCTATATAAATCCAGACTGCCCCCCCCACCATATGTTGAACACAAGTCTGCTAGCCTTGGTCTCTTGGTAAACACCTGTTTGAAGTTCTAAGTTCACAAATCTCTGGTTTCCTAGTGCTCAGCTCTCCACAGTCTGCTTTCCAAGGGCAGAAGCAGCTTTGCTAATCCTGCTACATAAAATAGAGTCCTACTACACTTTAGACTGGGATAATAGAACTATCTTTGTTTTAATTTTTTGCTGGAGAAAGGGCAGCTCTTCGAGGAATTCTTTTATGAAAGAGTATCTTCTCCATATTGCCCCTTTGCCTGAACTAGAAAATTATTTATATCAAAATAATAAAAAATAAACAAACAGACCACAGAAAACTAACAAAGACAATAGCAAGAGACCACTAAGAGAAGACTAGAACCCTGTTCAGAATACAACATCCATCCAGCTGAGGAGGTACACCTTGCTTTTGTTGTCGATTTCTTTCTTCTGTCTAGCGTGCATTATCCTCGTGACTCTGCACCCTTTACTCTTAAGGACTTTATTTCTCTGTTCTTTCTACTTCTTTGACTCCCTCCTGTCCTCACTGAAGATGGAATTTATTTTTGTTCTTGGTATATTCATGGTTATATCCACCTCATGCATTTTTGGAGTGGCATGTTGGTCTCTAAACCATCTCTCAGCTGTTTTCTGGGTCTCTATAAGTCTCACATTTAAACTCAATTAAAACTTATTTGACCCAGAGGTTGAGCACACCAGCTGACCAGGGTTCTCATGTCAGTCTCATGTCTCACTTCATGGGTGCTGACCAGCCCATGGAAGCTTGTGCTTGTGCTAGTTCAAGAGTTGCCCCATGGTCTGTTTAATTCTGGCTGTAGTTGTGGGTTGCAGTGCAGGCACTTTGTTCAGAAACATCCGTGAGCACACGGACATGGGTGTCCAGAATATCCTCCCCCTCCCTAGTTCATTCTCTACTCCCATTCTTTCTTCTTAATTCACAAAGTTACCTGTGATGTGTGTTTACTGTGTCATTTAGACTATTCACTTCAACTATAAAGAACAAGTAAATCAAATGGGTTGGATAAAACCCACTAGATGTGGAACCTGTTGAGAGTAAGTGAGCAACTAGCTTGTGAAACATGTTAAAGGCAAATTGAGGAGTGCATGTGTGTGCTAAAAATACACAGGAAGGTGGATGAGGGGACCAATTAAGAAACACATATTCCTGATGCACCAACTACTAATGGTAATCATTGCCTCCATAAATTGGTCACTCACGGTGATGCTCAGAATGGTCTCCAGGGCTCTCTCTACACAGAAACTTGCATACGAAGGTCACAGCTGCTCGCCAGGTCTTGGTGAGTGACAGCTGTGGCAATTTGTTCTTGCTTCTATATCCCTTTATCAGAGCAAGGATATATTGCGTCTGTTTGTTGGACCCCACTGTCCATGGGGAAGGCTGATACAGCAGAGATGAAAGCAGGATATACACCATCAATGATTATACACACAAAAAATGTTATCAGGTTACAGAAGGCATCTCTAAAATTATAGTTACTCTCTTGTTTATGTTTTATCCTGATTCAGTAAACCTGTGTTTAGAGCCCTTTAATTTGGTCCCAGAACCTTTCTGCTGCAAGTCTCCTGAAATGGTTTGTCTGTTGTCCATCTGGAGATACCACAGTACCCTGCTCACTTCCACTGGAGCCTGTCCAGATCACTCAGGACTTTCCATCTTTGTTCTGTCTTCCTTATTAGCTAAGATCTGTTTCCTTCCCTTCAACCTTAAACCCATGCATCTTCCCCTGAATGACAGCCCACATTTCTTTCTCTCATGATATTTAGTAATGCTCTTTAGATGCTACGTACCTTTTACAACAGTTAATTCTGTAAACTGTACATCAGTATTTTACACACACACACACACACACACACACACACACAAACACACACACCCCAGATTAACATGGTATTGGTATAAGTCTGGAAACAATAAAAGTTGGGAATGTTTAACCAACTGAAACATAATTTCACCAGGGCTTAACAACCTTTTTGCTTTTCCTTAGTGGTAAATGAGATTTTAGTAATTTAAACTTATTCAAGGGTAGATGCTTTAAAATGACTGCAATAATGACCATCTCGCAAACATAAATGCTTTGAAAATAGCTTCAGTGTTTCAGCAATTGTAAACTCTATGTTCTGACATCTTCTGTCTTTTGCTCAATCATCACTACAAGACTGCAAACATCCCAGGGGTGTATCTACACAACATAAGTGTGTCTCTCTTTAGATTTCCAGTGTTTATCTGCTGCAAATAGGCAATTTAAGGAGAACTGCTTTGAGCCACTGAGATTCTGGATGAACACTTACAAAGACGGATCTGCAAGTCAGTTGCATGCCAATAACTTTAAATTGCCCTAAGCCATAGTTGCTAACAGTTGCTTTATTATATCCTTCTGAGATACAACTTTATAATCCATATTCAGAAAAATAGAAAATGCATTTTAGTTATTTTCAATGAGAAACAGAAAACTTAATATTACATACACATATAAAAAGGACAAGAGTAAATCAATGAATTAAATAGAGAAATATTAAATCAATAGAGGAACTGAGCTTGGGACTTCCCTGATGGTCCAGTGATTAAAATTCCATGCTTCCAAAGCAGGGGGCAGTTTCCATCCTTGGTCAGGGAACAAAGATCCTGAATGCTGAGTGGCACGGCCAAAAAAAAAAAAAAAGAGAGAGAGAGAGAGATGAACTGAGATTATATTTTAATTTTATCATTTTCATTTTACCATGAGGACTGCAGTAATTATACATATTGGCAGTGAAGCTGCTACAGTTTGTGCTAGATTTGCTGAAAAAACGTGAGTCAAACATCTCTTATCTTCTGGAAACTACAACCCAAATTACTCTACCTGGCAAGGATCTCATTCAGATTTGGCAGAGAAATAAAAATCTTTACAGACAAGCAAAAGCTAAGAGAATTCAGTACCACCAAACCAGCTCTAAAACAAATGCCAAAGGAATTTCTCTAAGTGGGAAACACAAGAGAAGAAAAGGACCTAAAAGAACAAACCCATATGGGGACATATGTATATGTATAACTGATTCACTTTGTTATAAAGCAGAAACTGACACACCATTGTAAAGCAATTATACTCTAATAAAGATGTTAAAAAAAAAACCATAACAATTAAGAAAATAGTAACAGGAACAATCATGTTGATAATTACCTTAAATGTAAATGGATTAAATGCTCCAACCAAAAGACACAGGCTCACTGAATGGATACAAAAACAAGACCCATATATATGCTGTCTACAACAGACCCACTTCAGAACTAGGGACACATACAGACTGAAAGTGAGGGGATGGAAAAAGATATTCCATGCAAATGGAAATCAAAAGAAAGCTGGAGTAGCAATACTCATATCAGATAAAATGGACTTTAAAATAAAGAATGTTACAAGAGACAAGGAAGGACACTACATAATGATCAAGGGATCAATCCAAGAAGAAGATATAACAATTATAAATATGTCTGCACCCAACATAGGAGCATGTCAATACATAAGACAACTGCTAACAGCTATAAAAGAGGAAATTGACAGTAACACAATAATAGTGGGGGACTTTAACACCTCACTTACACCAATGGACAGATCATCTAAACAGAAGGTTAATAAGGAAACACAAGCTTTAAATGACACAATAAACCAGGTAGATTTAAATTATATTTATAGGACATTCCATCCAAAAACAGCAGACTGCACTTTCTTCTCAAGTGCACACGGAATATTCTACATGATAGATCACATCTTGGGTCACAAATCAAGCCTCAGTAAGTTTAAAAAAATTGAAATCATATCAAGCATCTTTTCTGACCACAACACTGTGAAATTAGAAATCAATTACAGGGGAAAAAAACGTAAAAAACACAAACACATGGAGGCTAAACAATACGTTACTAAATAACCAAGAGATCACTGAAGAAATCAAAGAGGAAGTCAAAAAATACTAGAGACAAACTACACTAGAGACAAACTACTATGAAAACACAATGATCCAAAACCTATGGTATGCAGCAAAAGCAGTTCTAAGAGGGAAGTTTATAGCTATACAAGCCTACCTCAAGAAACAAGAAAAATCTCAAATAAACAATCTAACTTTACACCTAAGGGAACTAGAGAAAAAAGAACAAACAAAACCCAAAGTTAGTAGGAGGAAAGAAATCTTAAAGGTCAGAACAGAAATAGATGAAATAGAAACAAAGAAAATAATAACAAAGAACAATAAAACTAAATGCTGGTTCTTTGAGAAGATAAACAAAACTAATAAACCATTAGGCAGACTCATCAAGAAAAAGAGAGAGAGGACCCAAATCAATAAAATCAGAAATGAAAAAGGAGAAGTTACAACAGACACCGCAGAAATACAAAGCATCCTAAGAGACTACTACAAGCAACTTTATGCCAATAAAATGGACAACCTGGAAGAAATGGACAAATTCTTAGAAAGGTATAACCTTCCAAGACTGAACCAGGAAGAAATAGAAAATATGAACAGACCAATCACAAGCACTGAAATTGAAACTGTGATTAAAAACCCTCCAACAAACAAAAGTCCAGGACCAAATGTCTTCACAGGTGAATTCTATCAAACATTTAGAGAAGCACTAATGCCGATCCTTCTCAAACTTTTCCAAAATTTGCAGAGGAAAGAATACTCCCAAACTCATTCTATGAGGTCACCATCACCCTGATACCAAAACCAGAAAAAGACACTACAAAAAAAGAAAATTACAGACCAATATCACTGATAAATATAGATTCAAAAATCCTCAATAAAATGCTAGCAAACAGAATCCAACAACACATTAAAAGGATCATACACCATGATCAAGTGGGATTTATCCCAGGGATGCAAAGATTCTTCAGTATATGCGAATCAATCAATGTGATACACCATATTAACAAATTGAAGAACAAAAACCATATGATCATCTCAATAGATGCAGAAAACACTTTTGACAAAATTCAACACCCATTTATGATAAAAACTCTCCAGAAAATAGGCATAGAGGGAACCTACCTCAACATAATAAAGGCGATATATGACAAACCCACAGCAAACATCATTCTTAATGTTGAAAAACTGAAAGTATTTCCTCTAAGATCAGGAATGAGACAAGGATGTCCACTCTCACCACTATTATTCAACATAGTTTTGGAAGTCCTAGCCACGGCAATCAGAGAAGAAAAAGAAATGAATACAAATAGGAAAAGAAGAAGTAAAACTGTCACTGTTTGCAGATGACATGATACTATGCATAGAGAATCCTAGAGATGCCACCAGAAAACTACAAGAGCTAATCAATGAATCTGGTAAGGATGAAGGATACAAAATTAATGCACAGACATTTCTTGCATTCTTATACAATAATGATGAAAAATCTGAAAGAGAAATTAAGGAAACACTCCCATTTACCACTGCAATAAAAAGAATAAAATACCTAGGAATAAACCTACCTAGGGAGACAAAAGACCTGTGTGCAGAAAACATAAGACATTGATGAAAGAAATTAAAGATGATACAAACAGATGGCGAGGTATACCATGTTCTTGGATTGGAAGAATCAATATTGTGAAAATGACTATACTACCCAAAGGAATCTACAGATTCAATGCAATCCCTATCAAATTACCAATGGCAGTTTTCACAGAACTAGAACAAAAAATCTTAAAATTTGTAGGGAGACACAAAAGACTCCGAATAGCCAAAGCAGTCTTGAGGGAACAAAACGGAGCTGGAGGAATCATACTCCCTGACTTCAGACTATACTACAATGCTAAATTAATCAAGAGAATATGGTACTGGAACAAAAAGAGAAATATAGATCAATGGAACAGGATAGAAAGCCCAGAGATAAATCTACATACCTATGGTCAACTAATGTACGACAAAGGAGGCAAGGTATACAATGGAGAAAAGACAGTCTCCTCAATAAGTGGTGCTGGGAAAACTGGACAGCTACATGTAAAAGAATGAAATTAAACACTCCTTAACACCATACACAAAAATAAACTCAAAATGGATTAGAGACCTAAATGTAAGATCGGGCACTATAAAACTCATAGAGGAAAACATAGGAAGAACACTCTTTGACATAAATCACGGCAAGATATTTTTTGATCCACCTCCTGGAGTAATGGAAATAAAAACAAAAATAAACAAATAAGACCTAATGAAACTTAAAAGCTTTTGCACAGCAAAGAAAACCATAAATAAAATGAAAAGACAACTCTCAGAATGGGAGAAAATATTTGCAAATGAATCATTGGAAAAAGGATTAATCTCCAAAACATACAAACAGCCCATGCAGCTCAATATTAAAAAAACAAAGAACCCAATCTAAAAATGGGCAGAAGACCTAAATAGACATTTCTCCAAAGAAGACATACAGATAGCCAAGAAGCACATGAAAAACTGCTCAACATCACTAATTATTAGAGAAATGCAAATCAAAACTACAATGAGGTATTACCTCACACCGGTTAGAATGGGCACCATCAGAAAATCTACAAACAACATATGCTGGAGAGGGTGTGGAGAAAAGGGAACCCTCTTGCACTGTTGGTGGGAATGTAAATTGATACAGCCACTGTGAAGAATAATGTGGAGATTCCTTAAAGAACTAAAAATAGAATTACCATATGACTCAGCAATCTCACTACTGGGCATATACCCAGAGAAAACCGTAATTCAAAAAGACACATGCACCCCAATGTTCATTGTGGCACTACTTACAATAGCCAGATCATGGAAGCAACCTAAATGCCCATTGATGGATGAATGGATAAAGAAGATGTGGTACATATATACAGTGGAATATTACTCAGCCATAAAAAGGAACGAAATTAGGTCATTTGTAGAGATGTGGATGGACCTAGAGACTGTCATACAGAATGAAGTAAGTCAGAAAGAGAAAAACAAATATCGTATATTAACGCATATATGTGGAACTTAGAAAAATGGTACAGATGAACCAGTTTGCAGGGCAGAAATAGAGACACAGATGTAGAGAACAAACGTATGGATACCAAAGGGGGAAATGGCAGGGGGGTGGGACGGGTTGGACGAATTGGGAGATTGGGATTGACATATATACACTAATATATATAAAATTGATAACTAATAAGAACCTGCTGTATAAAAAAATAAAATTCTAAAATTCAAAAAGAAAAAGAAAAAACCATCTCTTATCTTCTGACTGAAGTAATATATTGCAGGACATACAGGAAAGACATAGTGAGTCAAGTTCATTTATTCCAGTTGCACCTCTCTGACAGACACTCCCTTCCTAAGAGAAGGAGAAATAATCCTTACAACCATGGAGCTTGCAGTCTGTCAGGCAGTTTCTACAAAAAACAAATCTTTGTCATATTTTTATTTTCCTAATAGTAAGAGTAAATGCATGTTCATTGTAAAAAGTCAAAATGTGCACTACAATATAGAGGAAAAAAGTAAGAATCTCCACAAACTGATCCTCTGAAGAAAAACACTCATATGATTGGTAAATAAATCATCAGATAAATACAACTCTTGCTCATCAACCAAATGTTAATTTTGTCCTTACTATGCATGTGCCAGACCCTGTGCTCCGGTTTTAATGATAAAATGATGAACAATGGCAGGTATGAGATCTTCCCCTCAGAATGTTTATAATCCAGTGAAGCTGCCAGATGCTGTCACGTAATCACACACTGTTTTTTGTTTGTTTGGTTGGCTGGTTTTTTGTTTGGTTTGGTTTGTTTTATTTCAGTTTTCTTTGAATTGAAGTATAGTTGTATATATATATATATGTTCTTTTTCAGATTCTTTTCCGTTATAGGTTATTACAAAATATTGTGACAAGAGCTATAGCATGAAACTAGTCCTCTATGAAAACGTGAAGGTGGAGCTGTGATGTAATCTGAGGAATAAGGCATTTCTTTATTTACTTACTCACATGTTAAAGATGAAAACTTGCCTGTGCCCTGAAGGGTGAATGGGTAGATTTTGAACCCAGCATTGGGAGCATAGTGGGGGAGACATGGCAGATAGAACAGAGGGATTGGGTTGTGGAAGGGCAGACAGAAAGAGGAGCTCTATTTTGAGATGAATCTGGAAGGCTGGGTGGGAGCCAGATCACACAGGGAAGGGCAGATTATGACAAGTATTATCTTCATTATCCGAAAAAGGAGAAGGCATTGCAGCATTGTAATTGGGTGCATGACAAGATCAGATATTTTTACACTTTGAGCATCTCCTGGTAAGAGTGGGGATGAAAGACATGGTGACAAGTTTCATTATTATGTATCATCTATTTGCAAATCACTATCATAGAAAAATACCATGTACTGAAAATTGCTTTTGTACTTAATAAAATATTGTAGATACTTTTCCTTATGAGAGCATATTGTTCTACACTCTTCATGGCATCACATTATTCATTGTACCAATGTAGCATGCTTTTAATAAAAACCATATTTTTACCTCTTTTTCAAAGTTTCAAATACTGTTAAGAGCAATATCCTTTAAGTTATATCTTTGAAATGTATGAAAATATTTACTTATAAGAAGTGAATTTAAAGCTAAGCCCATTTTAGAAATTCACAGATAATGTCAAACTACCCATTAAAACACTGTGACAGTTTACTCTCACCCCCAACAGTGAAAACATCCTGGATTCTCACCACCTTTACCAATGACATGTCATTTTCTTAGATCTACTAAGCTTCAGAATGTTGTTATCACTGGGACTACCTCTGCTTGACATTCTAAATGCCAACATTCCCTGTTCTGACTGACTCCAATTATTTTCTAATATATGTATTATTCACTTACTTTAATTACTATAATTATGTCCATTTTACAGGCAAGGAAACTGATTCACAAAGCAATTAAGAAACGGATCCAAAGTTTTACAACTAGTAAATATGCAGGTGGTTTTAACCACTATGCTTTATTACTTTAAAAAAAAGCTGTTTGATAAAATTCAAAATTGGGGGCTTCCCTGGTGGCACAGTGGTTGAGAGTCTGCCTGCCAATGCAGGGGACACGGGTTCGAGCCCTGGTCTGGGAGGATCTCACATGCCGCGGAGCAGCTGGGCCCGTGAGCCACAACTACTGAGCCTGTGCGTCTGGAGCCTGTGCTCCGCAACAGGAGAGGCCGTGACGGTGAGAGGCCCGCGCACCGCGATGAAGAGTGGCCCCCACTTGCCGCAACTAGAGAAAGCCCTCGCACAGAAACGAAGACCCAACACAGCCAAAAATAAATAAATAAATAAATAAATAATTAAAAAAAAAAAAAGATTACACCAGTTGCAGGAGTAACTCATGGGGAAAATATCTCTGTTAAAAAAAAAAAAATTCAAAATTGATTCATGATCAAGAAATTAAAACCTCTTCATATGCTACAAGTAAACAATGGCTTATTAGTTTAATAAATATTGTATAACTCCTAACAATAATTAAAATCACAGTTTATTGAGGGATTCCACAGTTGTTCCACTAAAATAAAGAACCAGAAATGTTTTGATAAGACTATTATATAATATTCTTAATTTATTCTTTAGCCAATAAAATGAGAAACCAAAAAAAAAAAAAATGACTATCATACAGAAGAAAATAAAGCAGTCATTTGTTAATTTGTTTAACAGTAGTTAAGCCACTACTAAATGTCAGTTCTGGGCTCAGCAGTGGAGATTCAGTAAAGAAAAACAGGTATGTGATTTACCCCTTCCTTGCTCTTAGAATCTCTTGGTAAAGGTCAATAGTTAAACAGGACTAATATTAAAGATTCCTTTGTACCATGTAAGGGAAAGTTCAAGGTTCAGTGTAAGAGTTAATACAGAGACAGAATCTATTCCTAGAGAGTTGGGGAAGACCCTCCATGACAACTGAGGGTAGCAGGTGGAAATGCAGACCAGCCATAAGCCAGACAGGACACAGGAATGGTCTTCCCAGGAGAGGCAACGGTACGTTGAGCTCCCGCAACTGAAAGCACTTCCGGGTAGAACAGAACATTAGGTGGGGATAGTACATTGCCAGGTTACATTAAGTGAGTAGAGGATTCCTCCATAAGAAACTTGCAGTGAGTATGACTCTTTTTTTTTTTTTTTAACCTGAAGATGAGCAGAGAGGAGCTGAAAGTTTTGAGGACAGGGGTTACAATGTTAAGAGGGGTTGCATTTAAAAGAATCACTTTGACTACCTTATAGATTATCTATGGTAAGGAGAAAGACCAGAGGTAAAACTCTGGTGATGAAGGTTCTGCAATAAATAAGAGGAAGATTTTAGTAGGCCAGACTTGAGTTGTAGATAGAGATATAAAGAGAGAGAAAAAAAATCAGGTTTGAGAAATACTGAATTGGTATAATGGCAGAACTTGGTGATTGTTGAGCTGTGGAAGAGGAGAGAGAAGGAGGCAAAGAGTGGGGCCTCCATTGTAAAGGAAGCACCTGAAGGCAAGGAGGGTTGAGTAGGTTAACGGACTTACTGAATTTGAAGCATGAATTATAACCGAGCATGACCCTATGGGCCATCCCCCATATCCTCTGCTTTAGCTCCTCTCTGAAGCACCTAGATAACAGTACCTGATGCACACTTCTTGAGTTGTTTTGCAGATGCAAAATCCACCACCAAATGGAAGAAATTAACTAACTGATGACCATGAGCACTTAGGCCCCAGGCCTATTGGAGCCTGAGGGTTGATAATGTGACACTGCCCTGTTGCCTCACCATCAACCAGTCAGAGACATGTGCACAAGCTGATCACAACCTTCAGCCCCCTCCCTCACCTGGCCTTTAACAATGCTTCCCTGAAACCCACTGGGGAGTTCAGATCTTTTGAGCACTGGCTGCCCTGGACTCCTTGCTGGGCACCTGCAATAAATGATGCACTTTTCCTTCACCACAACCTGGTGTCAGTAGATTGGTTTACTGCGTGTGGGTGAGAGGACCTAAGTTTGGTTCAGAATGAGGTATCTCAGGAGAAATGCCCAGGATGCAATTGGACTATAGGTCTAAACTCAGGGGATTGTGTCTTGGATATAAATGCATTATTCATCAGCATATTCATGAATGAATGTTCATACACAGAAATGAATGAGACACAAAGTGGGTTTTGATAAATTGAGAAAAGGACTTAGGGAAGAACTTGAGAAATATTCACCTTTAAGTTGGATGAATAGGAGCCTGAAATGCAGGCTGAAAAAAAAAAAAAAAGAATCCAGAGAGATGGGGAAGACAAAGAGAGAGTAGAATCACAAAAGACATGAAAAGGGTGCTTTCCAAGAAGGAGGGTGCAGTCAGGAGCCTTACCTGGTGGTAAGACATCAGTTAAGAAGGGGATGAAAATTATTCCTTGAAATTAAATACAAGTAAGTTGTTGTTGACTCTGGAAAGAACTATTTTAGTAGTTCAGAGGAAATAAGATCAAAACTTAATTTTGATTAATTATAAAAGTATGTGAGGAGCATGAAACTTTGGATGTAGAATCGAATTACCACAACTCAGATTGCCAAGGGGTAGACAGATGTGGAATCATTGGAAGAAGATGTAGAGCAAATTTTGTTTAGGATGGGGAAAAACTGAGACGATTTTATTGATAATATTAAGGAGCCAATAGAGGTGGACTATTGAAAATGCAGTGGAGAGAGGTGCTCTAGGAAGTAGACAGAGAACATAAGGGATGCAGCAAAGCAAGTTAGAGTATCATCCAGGCTTCTCCTGTAAGCAGCTAGGTAGAAACTGGAAGAAATATTGCATGTGGCGATGCTAATTGTGACTTCTATTCTGGAAATACTGGATTCAAGGTGCTGGTGAGACTTTCAGAGGAAGACATTTGGGAACATCTTAAGTCCAGAGCTCAAGATGGAAATGCACATTAGGAAATTTTCAGAATGTTTATAGTAATTAAATCATAAGATTGGAGGAGGCTGCCTAATATCAAAGATACACACAACTACAAATTGGTTCAGAGCTGCCCGAAAAACTTATTTATTTATTTTAACAGTTTTGCTGAGATATAATTGACTGTACATATTTAAAGTGTTCAATCTTATATGTTTTAACATATATAATGCCCATGAAATGGTCACCACAATCAAGATGTGAACCTACCCAGCAACTACAGACCTGCTTTTTCTCACAATAGATTAGTTTACATTTTTAGTCTTATATCAATGGAATCATATAGTAGATAACTTTTCATCTTCTTCCAATGAGCACAATTATTTTGAGATTCATTCGTGTTGTTGCATATATCAATAGTCCCTTTTTATTGCTGAGTAGTATTCCATTGTATGGCTATATTTTAAATTGTTTATCCGTTCACCTGTGGTCTTTTTTTCTATTTTTTCCCTGACATCACTGAGATATAATTGATATATAACATTGTGTAAGTTTACAGTGTCTGATATGATGGTTTGATGTTTGTATATATTTCAAAATGACCCCTTCACCTGCTGATGGACATTTGGGTTGTACTAGTTTGGGGACTATTACAAATAAAACTGCTAGAAGATTCATGTACAAGTCATTGCATGCACATATACTTTCTTTTTTTCTTGGGGGAATACCCTGGAGTAGAGTGGCCAGATTACATGGGAATAGGAATTTAAGATAGCACAACCCCTTTGGAAAACAGTTAGGCAGTACTATATAAAGTTAAACATACCTACCACATGATCTAGCAAAGCACTTTTAATACAGTCTTCCTAAAAGTGTACCAGAAAACAGAGACTGTGAGTGTAACTGTTGTGCCAGGCACCAGAGACTCTGCTGAGCTCTAATATGTGGGGCAGAGAGGGTTCGGTTCAAGCTGGAGAGTTAAAGTAAAATCTACTACTCAGTGAGAACTTCCTGCGTACCAGGATCTCATTCTTCTGCTGATTTACAACTTTATTGCATTCCATCCTCACAGAAAAGTGATTCTTATTATATTAAATGAAATTCTTATTATGATTTTCCATGTTAGGAAATTGGTCAAGGTCACATGGCTAAGAATGTGATGAAGCCTGAGTTCAAACCCAGGCAGTCTGACCAGGGAGTCTAAGATCCTCAACACCAGGCAATATGGGAAAGGAGGAAGAGAAGTAATGGTGAGTCCCCTGGGAGCCCGCTTAGACTAGAGTGATGCCATATGTACAACTTATGAATGGTCACCTTACACAGTCAAGTTTTAAGACTTGCTACAATTATCTAAAACATATTTCGCAACTTAGGCATTCTTTCAAAGAAATCTGGGTTTCATTTTAGAAAGAGAGAGACAGTCTCACAGTCTGACAAGGCCAGACTCCTTATCTCCTTGTACACAGCATCAGGGAACACAGCAGAGAAAACTGTCCCTGACAGCAAAGAGCCAGCCTAGTCATTTTTAATCTTATTTTATCTTCTGCTCAGTCAGTAAATGAATTCATTGTTTGGCTTCCTAGTTTGAAAACAGTCCATTTCTTTACCCTTTCTTATTTATACAGAATATGATTTACATCCCAGTCTTACACAATGTTCGAACACCGTGGTGGTTTATCCTATGTGGACTGAACTGGAACTGCCCGAAACTCCTTGCCCGCCTGTTTCTAAGGTTCAAGTTTACAGACCACCAGGCCCACTGTGCTCAGGCAGATTGTTTCAGATCTGCTGGTGAAACTGAGCAGGACCCTGCAGAACCCTCCTGGGTACAAATCCTTTCCATGTCCCCTATTTCTTGTTTGTAGGAAAAAGGTTTCAGTCTCCTAGACCTTCCCTGAGTTCCAAAGAGCAGACTTAAGCAGTTACTAATTAGGGAAGGGAGGGGATGCAGAAACAAAAGAAGAGCAGTCAAGAAACAATAGTGCAGCTTTGGGGCAGGATCCTGGTCCCTCCTCAAGGGATATGCATAACAATATCTTTGAGTTCTTCTACAGGAACTAAGGCCCCCACCCAGGAGGAGGATGGTAACTTCAGGCTGAGCACAAGATTCCTGAAGCTCCACATTTTTACCTCACCACTAACCAAACAGAAGAAAGCCACACACCCTGCAGCCCTCAACCCAAATTTTGCTATAAAAACTTTTCCCCAAAAACTGTTGGGGAGTTCAGAGTTTTCGAGCGTGAGCTGCCCTTTCTCCTTGCTTGGCTCTGCAATAAACCTTTCTCAGCTCCAAAGTCCGACGTTTTGGTTTGTTTGGCCTCACTGTGCGTCAGGCACAAGAACTTGGATTCGACAACATTGGTTCTCTTTGCAGACCCACAGCATGGCCTGTGTCCCCTGTTTTGGCTTTTCTGTGACCCTGAACAGCTACTCCTGCAGGCCGTGCACGTGACTGACACTGGCATTGATGGTGGCTGGTAAGGGTCTGGTTTGTCCTCAAGTTTCCAGGCTGTGCTCACACTCTTGTCTCTGCACCTACCTTTTCTTCCTTTTCTTCCTGACTGCTGGCCCCTGTGATTCCAGGCCTGTCACCACAGACAGAAGCAGCAGCTTTCCACAGCCTTCTTTTCCTGCTCCCCCCTGCATAATGGGAATGGCTAAACCCTGTAACAAAACTTTCGTGACGTGTCACTCGTGGTGGTAGCTCCCCTGAGTGTCCCCTGACTGCTGCAGGGGCCACCGGATACATTTTGGAGTTTCCTGTTAATTACTCCACTTGTTAAAGGGAGATGCATGTGTTTATTTAAAGTTCCCCCTTCTCTAAAAGAAGATGTTTTAATATTATGTTTCTTCTGTGAGGAGGAAGTGTAGTAAGTGCTGAGCTCTACAGAGAGCACGTCAAGATCAGGGACAGAAGTGGGGGCTCAGCAAGGAAAGAGGACTAGTAAACCCAAGATTGGGAGGGAAATCAGGAGACACGGTATCACAGAAGACAAGGAAGAAGCATTTCAAGTAGGAAAAACATATGGCTGTTTCTTTTCAAAGACAATGTACCTACTGGTTTTCATTTTGATTTTACAGTTAAAGCTATAGCATAACATTTCTCCAAAAATGCAAAATATCTTCCTTGAACATAATTTTAAATGGAATCAGCTGTGTTATATCAGACTTTCTTTAAATAATAGATTATTATTTCTTACAGATTATTTCCAATACCTTTAATTAAGAAAACTTCAATAAATAAACTTACATTCAAACTTACATTCTATATACTATTGTAATATTTTTCTCAAAATACGACTTTAGAAGTGAATTTTTGTATTTTTGATATACATTGTAAAGTTTATCTCATAAAAATACATAGAGCCCTTGTAAGTCACCAGTAACAGGGCTAAAAGAGACTTTTGGAATGGGGACCACTAGCTCCATACACCATCCCTAGGCACTTTTGTCTAAATCAGGTGCCCAGAGTTCCAGCTTCTGGAGCCTGTGAAGATGAGTGGGTCTGCTTCCCATGGCTCCTTGGGGGCAATCAGCAGGATATAAGGGCATGGGACCCACAGCCTGACTGTTCCCAGAGGGAGTTTGCCATTCATGCTAAGCATAATCCTGAGCAGCCAAGGTCAAGGTTGATCCTGCCTGAGTTGGCCCATTCTCCCTTCAGAAGGGAAGTAAACGTGTCGGAAAACTTTCCCTACCCATTATGCTGGGAGAGGACAAGTTTATGGGGCCATAGACGTGATTTTTATCTTTCACCGACTTGGGGGTTCATACCATTAAGGATATTCCAACTCATCAGTTGTGATCTCAGGGAAGCCAAGTAATGGTAAAAATTATAATAGCAAAAATGATAATTTGAGGCTCTTCAGAAGCCAGAATGAAGAGAATTCATGTCAACAATGAGAACACAAACCTAGTTTGTCTCCTACTCTGGAGACACATGGACACCTGAATTAATAATGATGATGGTGGTGATGACAGCACAGTAGATGCAAATGCAACAAGCAAAATAAGACTTTCTGAGGCTTAACTTGTTCAAACTAAAAACAAAACAAAACGTTTTTAGATATATTTTAGGTAAATTAAAGGAGAGGGCAATAATTTAAGCACCCAGCCCCTTTTCCCTTGGAAAATCAGTTGCTCAATTACATTTCCCAGCCCCCCTCACTGTGAGTGCACAGATGTGACCTACGTTCCACTAAACTGTTACCTGCGGGCATGATGTTTATTGGAATGTGAACCACATGATGAATGTGCTCTGTGTGGAACTGGCTTTTGGTCCTGGCAACTTATACCCTGGGGTTTTCCCTGTTTCCAAGGCCAGGCTCCCAATGGAGAACTGGTACCATATGTGGCATGAGAACAATTGCAACAGACATATTTTCTGGCATTTTATGCCCAGCCGCATATGTATGTGTGTATCACTTGGGTTGGGACATTGTGTCTGAAAGCTTAAACTCAGTCCTTTTAATTCACCTTCTCTATAATCCTATAACTTACCTCGTATCCATTATCTGTTTAACTCTATTTAAATCCCTTATCTCTTTAACCTGAACCCATCCTATTACTAGCAACTAAGAATATATTCTAAATTGGAATAAATTTACATTGGGCACCGTGTTACAAAAGAACTTTGGAGATTACTTATAAAACTATAAATGTTCAAGGTAATAGTGAGATCTTCCAAAAGTCATCATATATATCTATTTTACATACATTTGTATAAAATATGTATTTCAACAAACAGACTCAAAAACAAGATAAACACACATGCATATACCTCATAGACAACAGAGCAACATAACAGCAATTATGGGACTGGAATCAGGGAATAGAGCCAGTAAGATGCCGTTCGTTCTATTGAGGAACAAGGAATTACAGCATCCAATGCATGGAGCTGTGGAAAGGGACCCCCTGAATGACAGAGAGGGACATGAGGCGGCAGTCCTGCCTTTGAATAAATCTGAGAGTATTGGTCAGGGTGCGTTAGCTACTAGAATAAATAATTGCAAAATTACAGTTCCAGTAAACAACAAAGTCTCCATTCTTTATTATGTCACAGTGGGATGAATGTTGATGCCTACAAGAGTCTTCTTCACGTAATGATCTACAGACCCTGAGTCCTTGTACCAGTGACGCGACCACCCTCTTGGCCTTAAATTACTTTGTTGTTTTGAAGCCAGGTGGCCAATGAGAGATAAGAAATTATGTGCAGAATCTTGTAAGAGAATTTAGAGGCCAAGCCTGCAAATGTCAACTGTTATCTCTGCTCCTATTCCATTGGCTTGAACTCAGTCTTATGGACCCATTTAACTCTTCCATTTTTGTGTTGCTCAGTATCTGTGCAAATATTGTTCTTTTTCAATTTTACCTTGGCTATTCTTGGGTTTTGCATTGCCACATAGTTTTAAATAATTTTATATTTTTTTTTTTTTTTTTTTTTGAGAGAATGTTTTGCTTATCTCTTTTAAATTTTATTTATTTATTTATTTATGGCTGTGTTGGGTCTTCGCCTCTGTGCGAGGGCCCTCTCCAGTTGTGGCAAGTGGGGGCCACTCTTCATCGCAGTGCACGGGCCTCTCACCATCACGGCCCCTCCCGTTGCGGAGCACAGGCTCCAGACGCGCAGGCTCAGCAACCGTGGCTCACGGGCCCAGCCGCTCCGCGGCATGCGGGATCCTCCGGGACCAGGGCTCGAACCCGTGTGCCCTGCATTGGCAGGCGGATTCTTAACCACTGCGCCACCAGGGAAGCCCTATATATGTTTTTATATGTTTAGATTGGGACAGTAGGGATTTACTATTTTCAACTGTAGGTGATTTGCCCTCACCAGTAAAGACTTATTTGGGTAGTGGTCTCCACATTGTAAGAGACAGTGTCTCTATCTAGTATTAATCAAACATTTCAACTCTATTATTCCCACCTTCAGTCTTAGGGTTAGCTTGGGGCTTACAGTACTTCTTAAAGCCAAAATCTAGGCTCTTGTTTCTACAAATATTCTGTCTTTCCTCTCCTCTTGAGACTCCAGCTCCACTTATGAGAGAATTTTTCACTGTGTTCTCTTTGTCTCTTGCATTTGTTTTCTTCCATTACTTTTCCACTTTGTGTTTCAGTTAGGATATATTTTTCTGGATTCATTGAGGTATAGTTGAAAATTTTAAATTGTATATATTTAATGTGTGCAAGCTGATGATTTGATATACGTGTGCATTGTTAGATATTCACTACGATCAAGGTATTCAATGTATCCAACAGGGCACATGGTTTCTTTCTTTTCTTTCTTCTTTCTTTGCTCTCTCTTTCTTTTTTCTTCTTTCTTTTTTTGTGGTGAGAACACTTAAGATCTATCTTCTCAGCAAATTTTAACTACACAGAATAATATTAACTATAATCATACTGTTGTACATTAAATCTCCAGAACTTATTTATCTTACACAACTGAGACTTTGTACCCCTTGACCAACATCTACCCATTTCCTCTACACCTCAGGCCCTGGAAATCACTGTTGTAGTCTCTGCTTCTATGAGTTTGATTTTTTTTAGATCCCACATATATGTGAGATCATGCAGTATTTGTCTTCCTGTATCTGGCTTATTTCACTTATCACAGTGGTCCTGTGAACATGATTCATCCATGTTGTTGCAAATGGTAGAATCTTCTTTTTCAAATTTGCAGTTTATATATGTATATAAAATATAAAAAATACATATATAAAATGCAGATTTAAAAAAGAAGATTTATACATATTATTTATCCATTCATCCACTGATGTACATTTAGATTGTTGGCTATTTTGATAATACTGAAATAAACATGGGGTGCAGATATCTCTTTGATATCCTCAAATGATGTCCTTATATATCCTTCTGGATATATAACCAAAAGAGGAATTGCTGGATCATAAGGTAGTTCTATGTTTAATTTTTTGAGGACCCTCCTCACTGCTTTCCATATGGCTGTATCAATTTATATTCCCACCCACAATGTACAAGGGCTCCCTTTTCTCCACACCCTCATCAAAACTTATCTCTTGTGTGTTTGATAGTAACCATCCTAACAGTTGTGTATTATATCATTATAATGTCATTTTGCTTTTCCCTGATGATGTGTGAGGTTGAGTACCTCTTCATGTACTTGTTGACCATTTGTATGTCTCATTGATTATCTTCTAGTTTACTAACTCGATTGCATGCTATGTCTGATTTACTTTTAGACCCACCTGATAAGTTTTCAGTATTAATTATGCATTTATTATTCTTGTATTTCAATTTGATTTTATAGATTAAAAATTATAACTGAAATTCCCTATTTCTGATTTTTCTCTCTCTTCTATTTTTTGAACATATTAGTCACAGTCATGTAAAAGTCCGTACCTGATAACTCATTATCTAAGTTACCTTTAGATCTATTGCTCTTATTTGCTTTACTTATTGAATTTTCTGTGGCTTGATGCTACCTCTTGGTATGCTTACTAATTCCTCACTGAGTTCTGAAAGTAACTTGCAGAAACACTGGATGTGCTTTCTCCAAGCAAAGAATGTTTACCCTTTTCCTTTGCTAGGGTAGATAGAGTGGGGCCACATCACCTTAATCTAATGGGTAACCGTGCAGACTTCATACTTGGAGAAATTTTGGCAAATATCCATTCATTTCTAGTTTGTTCTTGCTCCTGAAATGTGATTTTCCATGGATTTCAATTGATAACTTGTAGTTTTCACCGGGATCTTGGATTCTTCTTTATTTCATGCTAATTTTGACTAATTTTCCCCAAAAATAAGTTTATTGTATGCCTGATATCACTTTTTTAAATTTGTTATCTTTAAAACCTAGCATTATTTTGTTTTAAATGTGTCTCTAAAGGTCCACACGTTTGATGTGTGTGAACCACTATTTTCTGGAAAATAATCTGAGAATCTTCTAGATTCCCATTCCTAATTAGATTGCTTCCTGGTTCTAAGCATTGATATCACCTTGTGCTTTCTTTCTTTCTTTTCTCCTGGAATGTTTTCACTGTTCCTTAAATTCCATGTTTACTTCTTTCATAGGTCTATTTCTGCTTTTGCTGGAATAAATTCCACATATTTTCAGAAAGTATATATAAGAATTTTAGTTTCTGTCTTTGTATGAAATGTATTGCTTGAAAATGTATTGGTTTCTTCACTTGATTTTGTATTTGATTGAATAAAGAAATCTATGTTCAGAATCATTTATCTCAAGATGCAAAGTATATTGTTCCATTGTTTCATTCCTGTGGCGTTGATGCTGATTAATCTGACAGCAGTTTTCCTTGCGATTACTTGATATTTTTACATGCTATTCCCTGGAACTTTTCAGATTTCTATTTTGTTCTTGGTTTTGTGAGGTTTTACCAGGTTATCTTTAGATGTTTGTGTGTGTGTGTGTGTGTGTGTGTTTTGTGTATCTTGATGTGAGCCCCCGGTAATGTGTGTGTTGTTTTATTGCAAAAATACATCTTCTACTAAAGCAGCATCCTCCATTTCTGTTTCATTTTCCCCAGCTTTTAAATAACTTTGTGTTCTATATTTTGAAAAAAACAAAAAAGTTAGACTTTCTCTTTTTTACTTGAGTGGCTTTTTAAGGTAACCATATTTTAATTTTTTTTTTTTTAAGGCTTATTATTAATTAATTTATTTTTGGCTGTGTTGGGTCTTCGTTTCTGTGCGAGGGCTTTCTCTAGTTGCGGCAAGTGGGGGCCACTCTTCATTGCGGTGTGTGGGCCTCTCACTATCGCGGCCTCTCTTGTTGTGGAGCACAGGCTCCAGACGCGCAGGCTCAGTAGTTGTGGCTCATGGGCCCAGTTGCTCTGCGGCACGTGGGATCTTCCCAGACCAGGGCTCAAACTCGTGTCCCCTGCATTAGCAGACAGATTCTCAACCACTGCGCCACCAGGGAAGCCCCCTAAATTTTTATTTATGTTTTCTTTGTTTCTTCTTCATACCAAGCTATTACCATATTTCACAGACAATATCATTGTGATATGTCCTGAGGACACAAGAACTTTTAGTGTTTTCTTCTCAGACATATTCATTTTTTCTGAATAATGTTTTTCTTCATTTTCATTTTAGTTTTCCTCAAATATCTGTTAATTTTTGATTGTCCATTCACATAGAAAAATAGAAACTATTTTGAATAAATGTGGGTGGCATGAGTTTCCCCTGGATATGGTATGTTTTTTCCCATAAAACCAAGCTCTGAAGAGTAAGGATGCCAGTGAGTACTCTTCCCACAACCATCCATCTTCCCTTAAAGAAGACAAGCAGGGGGAGAGATGTAGGCTTCCCCACACCCCACTAAAGCCAACGTGGTGAATTCTTTTCTTTTCTTGGAATGAAGAGGATCCAAGAAAGAATGATCTGTGTCACAGCCTGTATTTTTTTCTTTTCTTTTATTATTTTTAAAATTTTACTTAATTTGGAAATGTTTAGTGATCTCAATATGCACAATATGCACAATCGTTCGGCTTCTCCCTCGATTGCCAACATCCCAGCTAGCCCTTCTCTCAAAGTGTTCTTTTTATTTCTTATTTTTATTTGTTTGTTTCTTTGAGAGAACGAGAGAAGTAGTTCTGTCAAGAGGCAGCAAGGGCGAGGGGGAGAGCCGAACAGACCGGTTGTTAAAGAGGCTTCCTCTCAATTAATCACACGATTATTATGCATCCACGTTGGTTTCCATACCTAAAAACTGGACACCTGGGAATGATCAAGGCCTCCAAAATGAAAAAGAAATTCCTCCTTACCACTTCCAGAAATTACTGATGGGCTGAAAATATCTGTGCTCTTTATTATGTACAAATACAACCTGTGGAAAAATGGAGACCACTCAAATATGAGCAAACAGAGGATATTTATTTAGAGATTTTTATAGTGAGGGGGGTCCGCCACCATCTGCATTTGACAGGTACTTAAAGTCAGGCAGAGAGTGGGAAGATTTATAGTTTAAAAAAAGGGATGCGGGAAGCCTTCAGGTATGTTCTTTACACTCATCAGGAGTTGTTATACCTCAGTAAAACTGAAAAAAAAAAAAGACTATAAATAAGAAATGGCTTACAAGAAAATCTGCATGAAACTTGATAACTCAGAAAACCTAAATGAAATAGGTTATTTTTTCAGAAAATTTAAATCTATAAAGTTAATGCAAGAAATAGAAAACCAGGATAGAAAAATTATCATAGAAGAATTTTTAAAAGCAATAAAATATCCATACCTGAAAAAAAATAAGGAACAAACATTAAGAACAAATACTTTTTAATAGACATATTTCACCATACTTTCGAAGATCAAGTAATCTCCATGGTATATAAACTCTTCCACATAGAAATATGGAAAGCTTTCTGATTTATTTTTTGAGACTGACATAACCTGAAAACATAATCAATCAAACAAGGATAACATCAAAAAGGAAAACTAGCTGTTAGCCAATTATAATGATGAATAAAATGTTAAGACTACTAAATATAATATTAGCAATCAAATCTTAGTGACCAAATAAAATACTTATTCCAAGGATGCAAGTGTATCCAAAATGAGGAAATCTGTTTCTGTACATCCTTACTATAACTCATTAAAGGAGGAAGACCATATGATTACCTTACTTGATGTTTAAAAAAAGCTTTTGATAACACCTGATTAAAAATATAGTGTGCCAACAATAGAAATATATTCTTTAGCAGGAAAAAAGAAGCTGGCTTATATGAACACATAAAATCAATAACCTCTGTGTTACTAAAAATACTATGACTAAAGCAAAAATAATTGGCAAATGGAAAAAGTGTATTTATGAGAAGGACAAATACAGAGAGAGCATCTCTAAATGAATGAGAAATGGGAAAACATGCCAATAGATATCTGGGGAAAAATTGTAAAAAAGCTATTAATTAAAACTCAGTAATAAGATCATAGAAAAATCATTTGACTTCACCAAGAGTCAGGAAATTGCAGCCTTAAACGGGACACAATTTTCACTCTTCAGATTGATAAAATTTAAAAGATTGGAAATGTCCGGTTTTGAAAGAGTGGTGGGGAAAAGCATTTTCATTAATTGTTAGTGTAATTTCAATCTTAGAACAGAATCTGGCAAAATTCATTGTTGATATGAGGAAGCTGGAGGTGAGCTAACAAGAAACAGGGCACCTTTGTGATTAGTCTGGGAATATATTTGGCTTTATCTGGTTGATCCTGAGGTGGAAGCAAGGAGAAAATATGGGGCAGTTGTCCGTCACTGACCAAGTTCTGACCAGTTCCTTGTCAATCACTAGAGATTGTAGATTGACTTTCCAGACGGTTGCTGCAACGTGTTGGTCAGAGTTCTATGTCATATATGGTCTATACATTTCATAACCTGTCCCTCAAATTTCTTCAGCTTTTCATTTCTAGGAAATCCTCAAAGTTTCTGATTTGAATATGGCACCCTCTTTTTTTCAGTGATGCTTTGGACTTATTAATATTTGTACATTTTTATCATAACTTCAATGGCATTTTGGAATTATGATAGGAAAATATATTAGCTTATTTTATATTTTTAATTAAGGGCTAGATGAGAACATATTCTTGGTATTATGTGATCTAATTAGTAAGATATGAATATGTAAGTATTTATAATCAATATAAATTTATGTATATATATAATTTTAAAATGTTTAAGTTGACAAAACAGATCATATTTTGCATCATCATTTTCTCAGTCAATTCTAACTTTAAAATTCTCTATACTTTTTCAAAATTTGCTTAATTTTCTTGGTATTTCTAAAGTTTAATATTTATACAAATGACTAATTTATTCAGAATTTATTTCATTTTGTCTTTTATGTTTATTCGTATGATCTTTGGTATGTAGTTAGGATCATGATTTAATAACTGTGTAATGGTGCTAAGTCATTTTTACAATATGGAATGATTTGCAATATCCACTCCCTCACCCAAAATTTTAAATTTCTAACATTTGATAGCATAAAAGGCAGTACCTTTCACTTCTTTACTTCTTTCCAAATTTTTACAATTTAAATATCAATGTTTTAAACATTAAAACTTTTTTTTTTCTGATAACTCTATTTTTTCTTTAACATCTTTATTGGAGTGTAATTGCTTTACAATGGTGTGTTAGTTTCTGCTTTATAACAAAGTGAATCAGCTATACATATACATATATCCCCATATCTCCTCCCACTTGCGTCTCCCTCCCACCCTCCCTATCCCACCCCTCTAGGTGGTCACAAAGCACCAAGCTGATCTCCCTGTGCTATGTGGCTGCTTCCCACTGAAAACTAAGTTCTTGATTTACTTTCAAAATAATGTTTGTTTTTATTTTATTTTTTTCAGATGCATTTCTGAAAGCCATTTTATTAAGAATAAACTAATATTCTCTTTAAATTTTAGGGGACGTCCTCTATATCTTCCTCTATGGTGATTAGAAAATAACTGAAATGTTTACAATATTCAAATCTTCTTTACCATTACCAAGACTTGTGTTTTCATTTTTTCAAGTCATATTTATTTCTATCCATAATGACCTTAATATTTTATAATATACTTAGAATTACAAGTTAAGTTTTCAATTATGTCTTCGTTGATACAAAGCCACTCACACAAAAAGGAACACTTTAGCAACCAAAAAGCTAAGACTAAAATGTTTTCAAAATGAAATACAAGGTCAACTGGCAAAATTCATTATGTACACAGTGAAAACTTCCCTTCAAAGTCTGTTGGATGATCCACTGACTTCCTTCTTCAGAAGCAGCCAAGGTTCTTGGTTCCTTGTGGATCCTTTTAGATATATTCTAGGAAGACGTTTACAAAGGCACATATAGATATAAATATACACTCAAGTTTCCCATTTTTTTAAAGAAATAGATACAAATAAACAAAAGTACAAAAATACAATGATACAATCTAATTCCCTCCATTAATCATGCCAACTCAATCCCTGAACTGTTTTTTTCCATTTTACTGCTGCACTGTGTGTCAATGTATGAGCACGTCATCACTTATGTAACCAGATCTCTCTTGATAACCAGTTGTGAGGCTCATCCAGGGAGAGGCAGGCACTACCGGAGGACCCCCAAGGGGTAGACAGGACTTTAAGGAGAAATGCTTCCCTGTGCTCCCAGAGAGGCTCATTTATGAGGACACTTCTCTCAAATTCATCAAAGACACTTATACATGAACTTGGCACAGAATTAGCTGAGCTTCCCTTTTTCCAATAAATAATGTGCATCCCAGGGGTAAGTGCCCCTCAGTACCTTGCCAAGTGTTTACCAGGGACAGATATAATTTGATTTAGAAAAATAAACTCATGTGACATTTCTTAAATCCAGAGTTGTAAAGTATTTAGATAAAGTATTTGCCCGAAACATACATATGAAAGATATGTGCTTGCTTCCAATTCTTCCAGATAAATATCTAGAAGTGGTATTGCTGGATCATATGGTAGTTGTATTTTTAATTTTATGAGGAACCTCAATGCTGTTTTCCATAGTTGCTGTACCATTTATTAGCACTCTCATGTTCACGGAAGCACTATTCATAACAGGCAAAATGTGGAAACAATCTAAATGTTCATTGACACATGAATGAACAGAGGTTAGCCCCAAAGAAGTGGGCTAGCTCTAAACAGCACCAGTTAAAGCATTCTTAAAACTTTACCACAATCTCTGAAATTAATTTCATCAAAATAAAATGAGTCAGTTGAAGAATAATATTGTTATCACAGATCACTTGACATTTCCTTTGATCCAACTAGCCCTGCTTGAAATCTTCTTTGATGCTTGAAATGCTCTTGTTTAACAATGGATGCAACACTCAAGGGAGCCCCTTCTGTTAAGACTACACCTAAAGGACGCACAGTCCTCGTCAGTCTGTCAGGGCCCTCATTCTGATTAGAGTGTTAACTAGCTTGTTTGTGTCTCTCATTTTACAGTTCTGACTGGCTACTCATTTTTATGTGAAATGGAGACGATTTACCTTGGCAAGAACTACATAATGAAAATAATGATGAATAGAAAACATGGCTCAAATGAGAAATACAGATAATACCAATATTGGTGAGGGTGGGAAGAGATTGGAATCCTCAAAGCACTGATGACGGGAGTATCGAATGTAGTAACCAGAATGGAAGTATGTTTGGCAATATCTACTTACATGGATATAAGTATACTGTATGACCCCAAATAAATGCATAAATGTGTTTAAAAACAAAAATAGCTATAGAGATAAACATGACAACACATTTTTAATAACTTTACATTTGAAAGTATGCAATATATATCAATATTAAAATAAATAAGTAAATTGTGATAGATTTAACAATGGGACACCTTTAATTCAGCAATATTTGCTATGCTCGCCAACATGTTAAAACTCACAAACATAAACTTGAGAAAAAGAAACTAGATGAAAAAAAGCACTTTCTGTATTATTCCATGTGCACTCTCTTCTGTATCCAATAAAACTATGCTTAAACATGTTGAAATAAGCCATAGCTTCACAATTCCTAAAATAAGATTGATTCAACAATCAACTAAGAGGATAGAACTGAAGTATTTTTCTTGAAGCTGTAATTTTAAAGCAATTTACATAAACTTGAAAAATACTCAATTTTCCGTTTTAAAGAAAGTGTGTTGGTGGCAAAGACTGCGGAGTTGATCTAAGGAAATCCACCACAAGCTAAAGCTTGCACTCCAACCACTGGCTTCACTGACTGCACCTGATGTTAACAGACCCAGATGTACCTGGAACTGTGGGTACACCTCAGGTAGATAAAGGATAGAGATAAAGAACAGCAAATCTTTGTTGTTCATCTTTTATCAAAGACTCTATCCTTGCCATTTTCTGTACTGTATCCAAGTCTGATGGCTTATTAATTTTAAAATGTATACATGCATTAGTATTGAAGCATGCCTTTTTGAACCATCTGAAACTTTAACCTGCCCTACCCAAATTTCACCATTCATCAATAGGTGTTAAAAGACCGACTTGATATAATTATGAAAATTAAATCAAGTAATAAATGCAAAGTGTCAAGCATAGTACCTGCTATTCCACGGAGGGTAAATAGGTCCCCTCTCAAATCCATTACTGTGTAGAACATGATTTATTCCTTCTTTGTTTGGAAGAGAAGCCCAGCTCTCAGTGGGGCACATGGTGGCCTAGAAGACAGACCGCATTTACTTTGTGTTCTTCCCTGTCAGCTGAGTGCGGCTGTGTGCTGCGGTGGTAGCCAACGAGATGTAGATGAGAAATAGTAACACCTTCCCCCAAACCACCTGACCGCAGAGCTGGCACACACCCTGTGCCCCTTTCCTCCCACCCCTGCCTTCGAGGCTGCCAGGAATGTAGATGCGGAGGAGAAGGGCCAGGGTCATTGGGGTGACAGGGCAGAGCACTTCAAGGAGCCTGCTAGCCTGGCGACCTTGAGGACCTCATCAGGGCGACTTCATGCCTGCAGACTTCCAGAACGTTCCTGGATTGACCCTCCCAACCTCCATTACACCCTGTCTTCTGCTTAGAGAATTCGAAAAGCTAAACGCTATCTTTTGCAGAATCCCTTATAGTCGGAGTTTGGGCATCACTTCAGTCCCGACCCTGACGGCATTTGTGTGCTGTTTGGAGACAGACACAGGTCTGCAGGCCACAAGGAAACAGCAGGGCCCTGCATTCCTGCAGCAGGTCCCAGGACTCTTTCTCCAGTTTCTGGAAGACCAGAAGCGATTGCGGGCATGGCTGATTTCTTGCTCGACTTCCCATCCCTTGGGTCATAGCTTTGGGTGGCCAGTCTCCAGCCCCATGTGCCCTGAGGCTGTTGTGCATCAGGGGGGCTTCTGGGGGCATCAGAGGCAGGGCCGCCCCTACTGGGGCACCTCCGAGTTGCTCCCTGCCTGTAACAGTGCCTTCTGCCCTTCCAGTGACACAGTAATAAGCCAAAGCCCTGAATAAAACCCTTTCCTGCTTTAAAATGCTTATCCTTCCCTGCTCTGAATTCCGGCAGAGAGAGGATTTATGTTATGCTCGTGTTAAGTAAAAGGTCGTTTTAATTAGGCCACTGTTATTTGGGACTTTCTGTCACTTGAAACCAATATAATTCTAACTCATAAGTCACCAGATCACTAACTTGGAAGCGATTTTTGCAAACCTGAAAGATGATTTTTCAAAGTAGACCCTTAATTTTCTACACATGGACTTTTTAATTAAGTATATAGGTGGAAGTTTCATTCAGTCATGTCAGTGGAGCACGTGTGGGTTGGGCATTCTGTCTGATGGGGGTGCCAGGATTAAGAATAAAGCAACATAATCTATGTTGTATATAGTTTAACTATTGAGTGACTTCATAGGCAACCTCGGAGGGGCCCATACAAAAGCCTTTATTTTTTGTTGATTTAAGCAACACAATTTGTTGTTACATTCCTACAATCTCTAAAATGCTTAAATCAGAATAAATTCAGAGTTTTCAAACTTTAAAGGCATTTAAAAAATATTTTCCATTTGATTATTTTAATTTATATCTCAATATTGCAATATTCCATTTTCTATATTTCTATATTTTTTCTATATTTCTATATTTTTAAATACATTTACATAGTTGCTTCACTCAGGGAACTAGGAGAGTTATGCAATGTAGGGCTAGTTTAACATTTTGAACTTTGGATGTGCTGGTTTACTTCACTACTGCCTATAGACTGAACTCCCAAATTCTGCTAAACATCACAATGTGCTTAATGCAGGCAAAAGGTGAACCCAGGCAGAGCATGGAGAGAAGCACAGAGTCGTTTTCACTGCCAAGAGCCCACAGGGCATGGGCTCCACTGAGAATGGCGGAGTGAAGTCAGTCTCGTTCAGATGAACAATACACAGGTTGTTACTGCTGGAACCCAGGTGGCGTTGACCACAGAGGGCAAGGATGTCATTGGGAGAGTGTGCTTGTTTAAAATACCTTTTAATTTTCTGTAAGTCTGAATCTGCTGTTTAATATTCATTTCAAAAACTGGAGAATAAATGGAATTATATTTTCATTTTTATCAAGTTTCTTCAATACCCTGTAACTTAGAGCTGGTTTCGTCATGAGAAACCTCCAGATGGGTGAATGGTAGAATAAGTTTAAACCTGTTGGATATTTGTCATTTACTCATTAAAGTAAGGATTCACAGAGGGAAAATGTATGCCAGTTGGGGACTAGTTCAATAAAAATAAATCATCAAATAAAATATGACAATAGGGGCTTCCCTGGTGGCGCAGTGGTTGAGAATCTGCCTGCCAATGCAGGGGACACGGGTTCGAGCCCTGGTCTGGGAAGATCCCACATGCCACGGAGCAACTGGGCCCGTGAGCCACAATTACTGAGCCTGCGCGTCTGGAGCCTGTGCTCCGCAACAAGAGAGGCCGTGATGGTGAGAGGCCCGCGCACCGCGATGAAGAGTGGTCCCCGCTTGCCGCAACTGGGGAAAGCCCTCGCACAGAAACGAAGACTCAACACAGTCATAAATAAATAAATAAATAAATAAAAGAATGTGAATTTCTTTAAAAAAAAAAAAATATGACAATAACAATTCTGCAGTGGAATTTTTAACCCGTGAAACAGACTGCCCATTAGTCTCTTCAAGGGAGAATAAGTTTAAACAGTGTTTCATACAGGATAAGAAATCGCTAAATATTTGCTCAATTGAATTTGTCTATGCTACAAATTAGGGAAAAATCACTCGATAAAATGTGTGGTTATTCTTTTCAAATCAATATTTAAACGCAGAGTGAAGCCTGCAGGTTTTCTCCCTTTTTTGTTCCCCTGTGTATCTCCCTCCTTACTCGGGTTCTAGGACTAGGAGAGAATGTTGAGGCCGTGTTGTCAAAGCCCTCACCCAGTAGCTCAGTTCCACACACAGGTTTCCGAGTGGCTGATTGAACAAACTCAAACGTGGAGTACGCCCATGGCATTTTCATGGTGGTCCATCCTTCTATTTGTTATGCTGTTCTCTAGAGATTAGTTGTTGTTTGAATTTTATAAGTTCTTCAATTTTTTCAGATGATAAAAGTAAACATATGCAATATGAAATTATAATGAAGTGATTTGCCATTATTAAATACCCTCATCAATGATAGCTGTAATTGCAGTTAAACATGTTAAAGGACCTATTGATGCCATCGGCTAATAAATATTTTATCATTTACCCCACTGCTACCCTGTGAGAAAGTGTCAGTTCATCCAGTTACCCAACTAAGTAGTATCAGGAATGAGATTTAAACCCGACTTTAACTGGCACCTCTATTTATATTTTTATCATTGTGAAAAGTATGGTTTCCTCTACCAATTAAATTTCCACACAAATATATTAAAGATGATATATTAATATACCTAAAGGACATTATGTAATTACACCTATAGATCAAAAATATGTTTTTAAAACATCAAAAATAATAATGTATTAAAAATAAAACAATAAAATGGGAATAAATGTCATGGAGTATTGTTATTTTAATATGCTGTTTAATTTTATTTACTGTTTTATTGAGACTTTGTACATAAATATTCATAAAGGAGATTATTATGTAGTTTTTGTTTTTGTAATATCTTTGAACTTGGTATCAAGTTTAGAGTAGCACAGAAACATTTTAGAAACTCCTTTTTCAACATTCTGAGGAATTTTTAAAGTGTTAGAATCTGTTCTTTCTAATCTTTGAAAATTACTTTTTGAAATTATCTGAGCATACTATTATTTATGGGATGATTTTTAATAAATTATTTTATGTGTTCTATGACAATTGGATTGCTTAGATTTTCAGTCTCTCTAAGGTCAAACTATAATATACAATGTGGCAAATCATTCATTTTATCCATTTCAAGTTTATTCCCCTAGAATAGAGCAAAGTAGTCTGTAACACCCCTGGAACATTTGGCTGTTTCCACATTTAATTTCTTATTTTGTATGTTTACTATTCTCCTTCCCCTTTTTCTTGATTCAGTTAGCTGACAAAATAACTATGTAGTTATTTTCCTCAAATAAATTGCTCTTGAAATAAGTCTATTAGCTATACTTTTTTCCCTTTTTCTTATTTATTTCTGTTTTCTTTATTGCCTACTTTTGTTTCCCTTGAGTATATTTTTGTTGTTCTATCTGAACTGGACTATTAAATGTATTTATTTATTTTGCTCTTTCTTGCTTATTAATTTGGCCTTTTCATCTGAGAACTGAATTATCTGTGCCTTATATATTAGAATATAAATATTATGTAGTACCCCTGTATAAGAGGAAGAGGTTTATAATTGTCTATGTACTGAGCAATTTACATTTTTGTGATTCCTTTTTCTCAAACAATGTTTGAGAAAGATCAGGAAAACATCCCAGATTGTAGGATGTTTGCCTAGATTACCTTTAATATCCAATTTTACTATAATGTGATGTGTAGTGGTTTGCTTGAGAATTTATCCACATATCCTTGGTATATTTTTTCATTATTCCAAGGGCACATGAGTTCAGTATGAACCCCTAATGTACTTTCCAACCAGGTCAACTTGGTAAGAATGACATTTTCTCAGAAAGCTTTTTTCTGTAGCTGTATTTGACTTTTGGGTGGATATATTTTGTACTTTGACTTTGGTAAATGTGTTTGAGATGTATTATTTGTCAACCCTATTGTTTTCATTTTTCTTCTTTAAAGGAAAAGGATATCATTTCCAGATAAAATTGCCTTTGAAAGGACACTGCATTTTACAGCAATTATGAAAAGGAATAGCCCTCCCATGTAAAAGAGAGTGAGGGAGAAGAAGTGGAACAGGAAGGGTAAAAGGTCAACAGAGGGAAGAGGGGGTGAGGGGAGGAAATCAGCAGTGATGTGCTGGGAGGTGGGCTGGAGACAGGAGGAAAAGGCAGCTAGGAGAGCATGTGTTTCTTCTGCATTCAAAAGAAAATGCACTATTGTGAATTTTGATGCTGTTCAAAGTTTATTAAGTTTATCTTATCAACAAAACTTTCTTAATTGGCACAAAATAACAACAACAAATACAGAAACCTATAAACTCCCAGGGAAGATGTTAGGCCTGAAGCTTTCTGACAAGATAATTTCCTAGTTGATTACATTTGACAGATATTATAGGCTAAGAGAAAGTTAAAGACATATTGAATTGAAAAGTCAAGTGAGTTAGCCACTTTGACAGCCTTTGACCTGATCTCATAAAATGATGAAAAAAGGAAGAGATTGATGGTATCATTTCAGTCTTGAGAAATGTGTGTGTCTTGGAAGGTCTACTGCAGAAGGGAACAATCTGCATGTAAGCAGTGTTAATGATGAGAATTTTATTAACTTGCATGTGCAAAAGTCAAATATGTCTTTCCATCAACAGAGTAGTCACCAGGTTAGAAAGCTAATAGAAGCGGCCCAGCTTACCAACACTTTCAGCTCTACTAACTTCACAAAGAATAATTAGAAGTACGTAAAATTCATGAAATACTAGATTTTCATACACCACACACTTCAGTTATACCTACTTAAGTGGAAATACCAAATGCGATCCTTAGATTCTCTTAGTGCCGCCACCTCTCAGCTGCCTGCCCGCCTCAGCCCTTCCCCTCTGCTCTGTCCCTCACCTGAAAGAGTCTACGCCGCCCTGTGGAGGCAGGGAGGGGGGGAACCACTGCACACATTCAGGGTCCGGCTGTCCCACCACGTCTATATTCAGGGGAAACACCCCATCACTAGGTGGGGAGTCGAGGAGGAGGGTATGGCTTCTTGAGAAACTGCCAAGCAGGTCAAGGTCAAACGTTTCATCCTGTAAAGGCAGAAAAGTTAACTCCAATGGGGCCAATATTGACCGGTGCAAATATGGGAGAGAGCATGGCAGGTGGATTAATCTCTTCTCCTTCCTCCTCTTGCAGGACGTTTCTCAGGCGTGGTTCCTGTGCACAATCCACCTAGAGATGCCCTGCATGCTTGAGGGCGTGCCCTGGAGGAATGGTGAGCTCTGTGTCCTATGGTTGAGCAGGGGCCACCTTGCTAATATATAACCTCACATTGCCTTTCCCTCTGTCTCCTGCACTGGGATCACCTCTAGATAAAGCCATAGATTTTTGTTGTTGTTGTTGTTGTTTTGTTTTGTTTTTCTAACATCTTTATTGGAGTATAATTGCTTTACAATGGTGTGTTAGTAAAGCCATAGTTGTTTTTTTTTTTTTTTTTTTAATTTATTTATGCCTGTGTTGGGTCTTCGTTTCTGCGCGAGGGCTTTCTCTAGTTGCGGCGAGCGGGGGCCACTCTTCATCGCGGTGCGCGGGCCTCTCACTATCGCGGCCTCTCTTGTTGCGGAGCACAGGCTCCAGACGCGCAGGCTCAGTAATTGTGGCTCACGGGCCTAGTTGCTCCGCGGCATGTGGCATCTTCCCAGGCCAGGGCTCGAACCCGTGTTCCCTGCATTAGCAGGCAGATTCTCAACCACTGCGCCACCAGGAAAGCCCAAAGCCATAGTTTTTAATCCTTACCTTGGTCTCTGCTTTCTATGGGACCTAGGCTAAGACAACTAACAACTGAATATGACATAATGATTTAAGAGTTAATGATTTGTATCTCTATTACTCTGACCTTCCATGCACAATGAGAAATGCAGGGAAATGTAAGCTGGAGTTAGAACAAAGAAGATTCCTGTGGGTCTTGAATTATTGTGATTAGATTATAATGATGTATAGGCTTGAGAGTATTTATAAAATAATAGAAGGATTATATTTGGAGGGAGCAGACCAACTTACCACAAATTTGAGACTGGAAAATAAAAAATAATTTCCAGGGCTTCCCTGGTGGCGCAGTGGTTGAGGGTCTGCCTGCCAATGCAGGGGACACGGGTTCGAGCCCTGGTCTGGGAGGATCCCACATGCCGCGGAGCAACTGGGCCCGTGGGCCACAACTGCTGAGCCTGCGCGTCTGGAGCTTGTGCTCAGCAACAGGAGAGGCCGTGATAGTGAGAGGCCCGCACACTGCGATGAGGAGTGGCCCCCGCTTGCCGCAACTGGAGAAAGCCCTCGCACAGAAACGAAGACCCAACACAGCCAAAAATAAATAAATAAATAAATAAATTTAAAAAAAAAAAAAAAAAAAAAAAAATAATTTCCAAACAATATTTTCCACGATGGCCAGCTTACAATATTAGATGCCCAAAAAGCCAATCAATGTAATATATAATATGTTTTATTCCCCTTAAGTCATACTGTATCTTTTTTCTTTAATTTAAAATCAGGGCCTTTATTCTCAGAGTTAGGACTAAAGATTGGAACAGTTCCCAGCTCCTTTTTTCAATTTAGCACTTTAATTTTGCCTGGTGTTCAAAGGTAGTTTCCACGATAACCCAAACAATATTTTGGATTTGAATTTACTATGTATAATTTATAGGACAACAGTCATGGAATGGTATTGGGTTGGCCAAAAAGTTCGTTCGGGTTTTTCCATAAGATGTTACGGAAAAACCTGAATGAATTTTTGTCAATAAAAGGATAGATCTGGATTACTTTAGTTAACTCTTCTCCAGCCATATGCTTATTGCAATGAATTCAGCATTCTTTGTATAAGGCATAAAAAAATACTAAAAAAAATACTACCAAAAAAAAGTCAATGAATAATGCAGTTAGCAAGTAAAGGCACCAAAAACCTGTTTTTATTCACTCAACCTTGTGTCCATTGAAAGATAGCACCAGGATCAGGGATACGTTTTAGGTATAAAAGTGGCTCATGCTAAAGACCATAAATAATTCTGAACAAAGGCTCAATATGTAATTATTGACCTTTCCTCTAATATCCAGAAGTGGTCTGAGGAATAGTGACCCAATCATTGAAATTACATGATAAAAATATATTTATGGATATAAAAATTTTCAGTTCAATGCTAATGAAAATACTGTTTTGTAATCTGATTTTTATAACATTTATAAAATCTTTTTTCATGAAATATTTATAAAATAAAATTTATAAAATAAAATCTGATTTTGAAACATGGACATGCACATCTCCTGTAAAAATATGAAAAATATATGCCAAGAAGTTATCAGGAGTGGCAGAAATACGTATCTTTATTTTATCTTTTGTTCATACCTGTAGTTTCTAAATTTTGTATAGCAAGCCTATTTCCCTCATGTTCTAAAGTATTGCATGCCGTGCTCCCTTTGCTCAACACCAATTGTGGCATTGAGGTCCTCAGTAACAATCAGATCTGCAGTGGGGTGTGCAGAATAAACCTTAGAAGATCAGAAAAATGAAGCAGTGTATTCAAACATTCCCATACCAATCAGCAGGGGAATGAAAGTGTGGAGAAAAATCATATATGGCTTGCCAAGAAGCTAGTATAAAAATTGGCTAAAAAGAAAATTGCTGTGTGAACCATACAGCTCTATATCATTCATTTCCTTTATTCCTTCCAAAGCTTTTTCTCCCTTCTGATGGCCAGATAGATAAAAGTCCTAAGAGTATGAATATGAAGAAAGAAATATAAAATCATAATTATGAGAGGAGATAGATAAATGTTCTAAAATTCCACATATCATAAACCTTAATAACCTCAAAGACCCTAGAAAATCAATACAATAGTGTTCTCATGGCTAGGGCTCCACCATGTTATGTCCCTGAGTAAGGCTTTTAGTAATTTTAGAATAAATTCCAGAAAGTTTAGTATGCCAAAATAATTTAAAATAATTTAAAGTAATTCATCGTCCTTAATGAGGATCTTTTCACACAATAGTGCTCTGTGTACCATAAAGCTTCATATTTCAAGTATGGCAGCCAAGTCCATCAGGATCAAAGGGCTGATATGAAGAGTCAGCATAGCTTACTTTGGAGTGGGACTTTTGCAAAGCTAGGCAAAACAAAATACAAAGATTATCATTGAAAAGAGAACATGGAGTACAATGACGCTGGGTTTGGAAGAGAGGGAAAGGAAAATAGAATTGTTTAGAATAATCTCTCAGTTGGGAAAGGGTTAGGAAAATTCAACCTAGTTCCTGACTCTTGAGTGTGGGTGGAAGAGATGGGATTTAGGTAATTGGTATAAAAGAAAATTATAATAATCCTTTACTAAAACACTATGTAGAATCCAAGGGAATATTTGAGAGGAGAGACTAAGAAAAGTAAAAGGAGAGGTAAAAAAATGCCTAGTCACTGAAGATTGGTAAATAATCTTTAAAGAGTATGATCTCCCTAGGAGGGGTCACTATTCTTTTTGGGGGGTCAGGACAAAATTTCGAGCAATTGTTTACAATGTTAAAGTATTATTTTACCAAAGTATAAAACAAATACCAAAAAGTGCACACATAGTAAATGTTTTTCTCTGAATTTTCACAAGGTCAATGCACCCATGTGACCAGATAAAGGAATAGAAATTAGCAGTACCCCAGAAAGCCTCCTGGTACCTGCTTCCTTCCATTTCCTCAGGTCACGATGATCCTGCCTTGTTTTCATGAATCAGATTTGCCTATTTTGGTACTATATATAAATGGAAAAACACAGTATAGGGACTCTGGCTGTGTGACTGAAATCTTTTGCTTATCGTGATGTTTGTGAGATTTATTCATATTGTCTCACAGAGCAGTAGATTGGATTTTCTTGTGGATACAGAATATTCAACTGTATGCATATTCTACAGTTTATCCATTCTGCTATCATGGCACATTTGAATTTTTTTTCCCAGTTTTCAGCCAATATGAATAGAGCTACTACAAACGATTTTGTACATACACATTTTTGTAGCAGTTCTGTTAGGTATGTAGCTAGGATACATACTTTCAGCTTTAGTAGAAACTGTCAAGTATTTTTCCAAAACATCTGTGCCTATTTACACTCCTACCAGCAGTATGCAAGAGTCCCAGTTACTTCACCAGCCATGGTAAGGCCAGTGTCCCTCATTTAGCCATTCAGATGGGTGTGTAGTGATATCACCTTGTGGTTTTAATTAGCATCTTCCTGACGTCTAATGAGCTGAGCACATCTCAAATGATTTGGGTTATTTGCTCACCCTCTTTTGTCAAGGGAGTGCTCAAATTGTTTTGCCCTTTGGTTTATCAGATTGTCTGTCAGTCTCTGACTTGTAGAAGTTATCATATAAAAGTGAACTGTCCTTATTTGAACTTATACTTCAATATTTTGGAACTCTATGCTTTGTCGTAATGATAGTGAACAGAAGGCCTTAATTCATGGAGTCTGATTGGCCTATTTTCCCCCTTATGTTTGTTTGTTTGTTTAGGTCTTTTTAAAAGAAATGCTTTCATAACTCAACATACGGAAAACAACTTCCTGTGTTTTCTTATTAATGCTTTATTGTTTTACTTTCCCATTTAAATCTATATCCATGGAATTGATATTTGAATATAGTGTGAGATAAGATATATTCATTTTCTCCCATGTGGCTATCCAGTTGATCCAGTATTATTTAATGAAAGAACATGCAGTGTCGTTCTAATCATAGATTAGGTGACCATATATGTGTGGGTCTATGTCTAGACCCTCTATTCTGTTTCCTTGGTCTATTTCCCTATGCCTGCATCAATATAACCCTAAAGTACTTTTGTAATTTTATATTGTCTTAAGATCTAGTAATAAAATATTTTAATAATAATACTGAATCAGTCAAGAGTCATCAATGGATGCAAAAATCAGTAAGTGAAAGTTTGAGGAGTAAGAGGGAATTTATAGCCTCAAAGTATTTCCCCCAAAAGATACTTAGTAATTACAGAAGGAAAAGCAGTGGTATCTTTACAGATGAGACACTGGGAAGGCACCACCTTAACCAAGTAATCCAAGTTAACATTACCAGGAATTCGATGAATCAACATTACCTGACTCCCAATATGATGCACAGAGAAAAACACGTTCTGTCAAAAATGCATAACCAGGGTTTAAATGTGAGAAAACACTGGACAATCTCAAATGGAGAGAGACTCTATGAATAAACTGTCCTCTTCAAAACTGCCCATGTCACCAAAGACAAACTAGACCGAGGAACAGTTCCTAATCAAAGGAGAGGCAACAACTAAAAGTAACACATAACCCAGGATTTCCTTTTGCCATAAAGCAACTCTCCCCAACCTTTTTGGCATCAGGGACCAGTTTCGGTGGGGGCGGGGCATGGTTCAGGTGGTAATGCCAGCACGATGGGGGGCGATGGGGAGAGGCAGATGAAGCTTCGTTCAGCCACCTGCCACTCACCTCCTGCTCTGGGGCCCATTTCCTAACAGACCCAGAGGGGGCCTGTTAGTCCGGTACTGGTCCTCAGCCAGGGAGTTGGGGACCCCTGCCATAAAGAACATAATAGGAGATTGGTGAAATATAAATTAAACGTTCAGATTAGAAAATAGTGCTGAATAAGCATTAACTTCTTGATTCTGATCCTTAAACCATGGTATTTATGAAAATGTTGTTGTTAGGAAAAACACACTAAAGTATTTAGCAGTAAAGGGGCACATGTCTGCAACGCCTGAAAAACAAAATACCAGTATATAACATGGACAAAGGGATCAAGCAAATAGGATGTTGAAGTTTGGAGAATTCAGGTGAAGGGTATTTGGGAAGTCTTTGTGCTAGTCTTGCAAATGTTCAGTAAGTCTGAATTTATATCAAAATCAAAAGTAAAATAAAATGTTTCTTTTTCATGACCCTTTTTCTGATTGAGGCACCCAATGTTCCCATTATCACCAATAAATTGTTCGAGATACAATCAATATAATCCACATAACTGGTCTTTTAACAGTTTTATATTTTCAAGAACTAAACCTTTAATTTATTCAGCATGAAGTTGGTACTGCAGAGGTTTCCAGAAATTTGTATTTTTATTACGGCTTCAAAGAGATTGTAGGCAAGATTTGAGATCAGAAAACTTAGCCAAAGACAGAGCCAGCCAAGAGCTCTCAGTAACCGTTCCCCACAAGAGAGCTTGACAACCAGTAAGAAGACTGGAGTTCAGGCTCAGACACTTAACAAATACTTAGGAGTGATTTACGGGCAACTAACTGACATATTTGGGTCTGGGTCACACTGTGTATAAAACAAGGACATTGGACTCATCAAATTCTAAAACATGTTCTCTTTTTCTACAACTATTTGTCAGATGAGGGGAATATATGATGAAAAATTGACAAAGCCTTTGAGCCTGCGTAACACATATGCTATTTCTCAAATATTAGAATGTTAAGAAGTAGAAAGGTTTTGGAAAGCAAGATGGCAGTTTTAAAAGTTAGATGACAGTAAGAGTTCAGTGTAAAAATATATTCAACATCCAGTTAAAGATATATTTAAAATACATAAAAATATAAGCAAAGGGTCTGAGAGAGAGGCCTAAGAGTTTTTCAGACATAAAATACTAATCATAACTAATGTTCTGATTTCAGTGTCACCACTAACTCAACTCTATGAAACTGTGTGGTCTTAACTACCCATTGCAGTTTTGTTTTCCCAGTATATTGAGAATCTCTAAGGTGCTAAACTACAATGATTCTGTTGTTTGTTACAAGAGCCTGAAGGTGTCATTGACCATTTCAAGTAATGATCATGGAAAATAGGTAATTATTTCAAAGAGCATATTTTTGAAAATTGTTTATTCAGATTCTGGGCTGAATATTTTTTCTACCTGTATCTAAGCTAATATTGCAAAGATTCATTACCCTAACATATCTTTCATGTTTTGTTTCCTTTGTGGTTTTCCATCATTTCAAATAAAATTGCCCCTTGATTTCATAGATGAAAACATTTTCTGCATGATGAAATTTCAGTGTTGCTGGGAAAAGGGTTTAAAATGAGAGCATTATGTTTTATGAAATTATTCAGATTGAAATGCGTCTACTCTAGTAAAGTTATTTTTTGATTTATGGCAGAGGTTTATATTTTCTTTTTAAACTAAATCTCATTCAGTGATCATTGAAATCCAATGGAAAATCAGGGTTAGTTAAAGGATCTGATGTGAAAAGACAGTCCTATAAGGGTGCCAGTTTTGAGAATATTTTGTTAAGATTGGTATCATGGAAAGGAGAAATCTGAGTGTGGATTGTTGCTTAGTTTCTTTAGTAAACTCTCTTGATTGCTAAAAACAAAGTGTGTCAAGAATTGTAAGCCTGAGATTTTATTCAATTTGCAAGCTAAAAAGTTAGCATGCCTCAGTTTCATGGATTCTGGCAGAAGACACGAGACCCCTCGGTTTTAGACACAAGACATTGTTACTCGTGACAATACAGGATATCAGCATTTCACATGTAGCAATCAGATCTCCAGTTCCCACAGGGTGACAGCAGAGGGGCCAGGTGACATCTGTACTGGACGTTCACTGCATCACATGAGAGGAACCGCGAACTTAGGGAACTCAAGTCTTTGATGAACCTGACTGACCTTTGTTCTAGAGACGACACTATCTCTACCTATCAGCTCTACAAACATCATGAAAAGAGTCCAAAATAAAGACAGTATAAATTGAGAGACCTAGGGTGAAATGTCCCCCAACACAGCAATATGGGATGACCCAGAAAGAAACACCTTATTTACTGGTTACTATTTTCTTCAGAATTTCTAAGTTGAGAAAAACTCTCTTTACACAATATATTTCCCCCTTGATTTCTGAATCCATTTATTTCATTGCCTATTATGAAATCGGACTCCAAAAGGCTAAGGTCATACAAGAGTAAAGATCCAAGATGGATTCCAATCCAAGCTCTGTCTCAGAGTACATTCTCTTACCCTTGAGCTACATGCCCCAACTGGAGTCCACTGCGGCCAGAATTGACTCTCTTTCTTAGTAAATGGTCTCACCATCCTCTTGGTCACCGTGCCTGAATCTTGGGTGGTATCCTAGATACATAGTTTCTTTTCCTCTTATTCTATAGGTGAAAATGTCCATAAACCTCTTTCCCATGCCAATGCTACCATCTTGGTTCAGGCCTACCTTCTGTGTCAAATGGACTTCTGTAAATAAATCTTATTAGGGATGCTATCTTGCTTTAAACCATTTTCAATATTATCTTCAGAATTGTATTTCTAAGAGAAAAACAAACCAGGCTACGTCCCTACGGAAATTGTTCCATGTTGCCATTTACCTTAGGATAACTTCAGCTTATTTATGGCATAAAGTCCCTTTATGATGTCACACTTACTTCATTCACCTTCACTCGTGTCTCTGCTTTCCTGCACCCACTCTTCATTCCAGCCATTCTTGTTTTCTTGCAGTTACCCTAAGATGCCACGCTGATTTATACCCACACAGCTGGGAACATGCTGCTCCTTTTGTCAGAAATTATCTTCTGTTGTCTCTCAAGTAAAACCTTAGTTCCTTTTCAGTGCTCAGTTCGGTGGTTGCCTCCATTGGAAAGACTCCTCTGCTTGATTCAAACAGAGTTCATCCCCTTTTTCTCATTGATGCCATAACTGTGTCTTCTACATAAATCTAGCATGAGTTATTATACTATTGTGAAGCCATAGATATGTCTAAGGATCTAATAAAGGTTATAGACTCTGAATTCCACCTAAACACTTATATACAAAGATTTGTACACTAATTAGGGGCTTGAAGCTCAGAGCCTCCAGATTAAGAATACCTAACATCCAATGGATCTCATGCTCTCTCTGCAGCTGAGAATTTGCATGTCAATCATGAAATTGCTTGAGAGCTCCTTAATGGCAGGACGTGGAGACCTACTTTAGATATTTTAATAGTTGTAACCTGGCAGAATATCTAGCATGCTGTATGTGCTCAATAGACGTTATTTTAAATTAAGAATGGAATGGATGGCATGAAGAAACATCCTGCCCTCAAAGAGCTGGCTTTCCTTCATTTAGTCAATGGCATCATCAGAGATTCTTAAGAGTAATAATGCTCAAACATTTTTGATGATATCAGAAGTTTTAGTAACTACACAAAGACTTCTTGGATTCTCAAACAAGACCTGTTCCTTAGATCACATTCAAAGTTGTTCTATTGGTGAATATTTTTAGGAGCTAACAGTTATCAAATTTTATTATAGGCCAAACGCTCTGATAAGTGCTTTACGTATATACATGCATTCCATCAAAAAGAAAATGATATTAAATAGCTATTGTTTTAAATTTCATTTTTAAAAAGAGGAAACCTGGCTAACAAGTGGCAGAGTTAAGATTTGAAATTAGAAAGTATAATCAGAGAGCCTACTCTTGAATATATTATAATTGTCTCACCCAATTATATTATTTCTAAAAAGTGAATTCCTTTGTCTTCAAATATAATAATAATAATAAATTATACTACCAAATTAAAAACAAAACCAATCCTTAAGATCCAACTTGAAGTATTTCTAAGATTATGTATATATTAGGCTACAAAATGATCTGGAAAAAGAATTCTATACTGAAAGATATTTTTCTGCAAGCTACTTTGTTTCCAAATTTTAAAATGGTACTTAAATAAGAGTCCTTGCTTATTCAATTATATATTGACAGATTGATACTTAAAATTTTTATTGTGTGACTGGAGTTAGAGTCACATAATTCTGACAGTGTTTTCTCTAAACCATCTGTTTTGGGGGAAAAAAGCATTGCAAATATAATTTATGTAATTTGTAGAAAGCATGCTTTCACAACACATCATAATTAAGTAGCTACAGGTATTCATATGTCAAAACAGAAAGGTGTGTTTTCTGTTTGTTTTTTGTTGTTGATTTATTTGTTATGGTGGCTGAAGCTGAATCTATTCACAGTAGCACATGACTCCTTGAGTATTTATTGTACCAAGAGTTACTAGCTGAGGGTGGCCCCCTTTATGTATGCAATTCAATCATTTTTCAGAAAACCATAAGTTATTTGTCACAGATGAGAACTTTCAGTAGCTTTTACTTGCTGTGAGTGGTATAGCAAATTAAATATTTATATGTACAACTACTTTAAAATGTTTTTAAATAGTACTTTCTGATCAAAAAAGGTAATTTTTAAAAATAAAGAAAAATATAAATAAGAAATGTAATTCTGATAATTCCTACACTCGAAATTATCATTGCAAACATTTTAGTGCATTCTGTTTCTATACATGCATACACACACACATACAATCACTCACAAAATTAGAGAGATTTTGTAGTATGTATTTTTACTTATCAGTTTAAGAAGATATTTATTATCTAATTAATAATTACTTCATTAACTACTTCATTAACCATTTAAAAATATGATAATTAATGTCTTCATAGTATTATATTGTGTGATTACTTTAAAATTAATTTAAACACACTCTAAGTGTATGGAATTGTTTGTTTTTAATATTTTTCTATTAGTAAAATGTTAAATTAAAAATATATTAATTATAATATTGAGATCAGACTCTGTATGCAAATGCTATCTCAGGCTTACACTAGGATGAAATTTCTATCTTATATGAACGTGAACTATTTCACTTAAGGTATCCAGAATCTCACTTGTTGGAGAAAAACCTATATAATTTTCTTGATAAGATTCTTGACGATAATTCCAGTAGTTAGATTCTTTTCTATAACACCAGGAGCAGCAACATAAAATCCAGACTCTCCAATAAAGAAAAACTATTCTCTGGCCTCTGAAAATGAAATTGCAAAAAATTTCACAATGTATTTATAACCCTTTCTAGGGATTTATTGTATCGTTTAAAGTACTTCAGTCTGAGGTCTAGGTGGTAGACCGAATGAGTTTATAATTTATTCACACTTATCTGAAGTTGGGCAAACACACCTTTAAAACCAAAGTATTTGTCATCCAACATTAACAAACATTCATTGACTATTATACTGGTCTTTCCATTGCCAGAGCAGAGCACACAGATTCCCATTAGACAGGGTCCCTGCCTTCAAAGTGGTTTTAGTGGTTGTAATACATGGTGGTGGTAAGAAGCTAAGGAAAAATACCCACGAGACCACACTGAATAGAATGGGAATGAATTTCACAAGTGAGACATAAACAATACACGATGGGAACTAAGAGAAGGAAAGATAGTATTTACCTACAGGGATCAGAGAAGATTTTATAAAGAGTCGATAAAGGTGGTAGGCTCATGGGAAGAATTTACTCCCCAACAAAGTTTTTCCACCAAAATGAGCTAAAACTTAGAATTCCTTTGTTAAAGTTACTTCCTTGATTTTAGAATAACTGAAGAATTATATCATGAAAACATGAAACACTCTACCACTGAAATATGGTATTCGGTCAAGTTTTCGTCATAAACCATGCTGTGGGCTGAGAATAGCACAGATAAGACTAAGAATGTAGCGTTGATAGTTGATGCTTCAAATTCCCATTCAGTGGATACATCACAGTCTTACATTTATGTTTTCGAAAACTGGACCAACAGATGCATCGAGCTAGGAGCATTTCAGGGCACAGGAGGGATAGGGTAGCAGTGCAGTCCTCACCAGGAAACTTTTGTGACAGAAGTAATCTCCTTAGGTGTCCCCTCTTTCCAAGCCACAGAGCCCTGAGAGATGGGGTACACATTCCCCAGTTTTAAGGACTCCTCTCTGATGCTTGTCCCATGTTAATCGGCAGCATTTCACACCTCTGTGGACTGTGGCAGTTACTTAAGGAAGCTTCCTGAAATGCATATATAAAGACCCTGAAAAGATACACAGACTGTGATAGCTTCTATCCTCAAATCATGGAGCACGGTGTGTTTTCACTCATATTTCTTTTCTTTAACCTCGTTATGACTACAGAATCAATCACTTGAGGAGTTTATGTAATGGTTGGGCCTTAACCCATACCCTCTGAGTCTGAATATTTAAGGCTACATCGTCCAGCTTCTACTCTGAGATGCTGTATAAGATGATCAAATTTTATATTTTACATTTCAGTGGCTCCGGTTCAGTCCTTCTCCTCAGCTGATCTGGTTTAGAAAGCCAAAAATAAACCACAAACAGTGCACTGTTTTTTACTTCCCTTAACTAAACCATATAGACATATTTCTGACAGTTTGTGAAACCAGCAATTGAAGATGTATAATCATGAAATTATATGTACCTAAAACATAGCCCTGAAACATATGAATAAAAAACTCAGTTAATGGGATTTATATATTATTAAAATCCATTTTGTCACAATGTAGCATATCATTATTTTAAATCAATTACCGTAAATCATCACATGATAAGAATTACAGGATATCTTGCGACAACATATTTTGTGATAGCAAGATTTAAGTAAGTTGCGGTAAGTAGTAATTTTTTAATTAATTTTTATTGGAGTATAGTTGCTTTACAGTGCTGTGTTAGTTTCTACTTACAGCAAAATGAATCAGCTATGCATATACATACATCCTCTCTTTTTTGTTGGATTTATTTCCCATTTAGGTCACCACAGAGCATTAAGTAGAGCTCCCTGTGCTATACGGCATGTTCTCATTAGTTATCTATTTTATACATAAGTAAGTAATAATTACTGGTTATTTTGCTTTTTAATACTTTGTTGCCATTAAAAATAAAAAACATTTCCATGAATCTACTTGAAGATAATCTTTGATAGTTGCAATTAATTCCTTAAGTGGAATTGCCCCATTAAATATATGAATAAGTCGGAGAATTTTAAGTTGATTTGTCAAATAACCTCTGCAAACACTATAGCAATTTACACTAAAAATAATATCCTACTATGTGCCATTCTTCACATGAATTAATGATGAGTTTTTTTAAATAAGCTGAGATATTATTAACTTTATATTTGATAATTAACTTAAAATCTTATTGTTTTAGTGAGTTTAAAATTTGCTAATAAAATTGGGTATTTTTCATAGGATGGGTAATTTGGGGGTGAATTTGCATTTGTGTCCGCTGACTGTTTTTACGGTAGTGTTCATCTTTTCCTCATTGATCTGTAACACGCCCAGATGCAATATATACGGTAATCAGCTGTCTGTCATAGATGTTCAATTATTTTTCCATCTGTTCGTCCACACAGTTCTGCATATGTGCATATTTAAACAACAAAATTTCAGAAAATCGTTTTGCCTTTGAGCCAGTTTCAGTAACTTTGCTTTGAAGAGAAGTTGTGCCTTAAAGAGCTTACCTAGTTTTAACTTGATTCTCTTTTTCTTTAACATTTGTACAGAAAAAAAGTGTCAGATTTCCACATCAGACCCTGAGGTTTCTTCTGGAGCTGTCACTGTAATGACACCACCAGATGTTTTCAGCGTGTTCATAGCCCCTTCATTTGTTGGTCTTTTATTTTCAGGTCACCACTGCCACTGAAATGCTTGTTTCTTGCATGTGCTGAATAGAAAAATAAAGTGAATATGGACATTTCACTGAAAATACGCAGGTTCTCTAGTTTTTTCACAACTGAAAAGGCGCCTCTGTAAGGCAGCCCCTGCATCACATCATGGCATTTGGCCTGACATTATGGGGACTTAAACATGCCTGTGACACACCAGCAAGCACTATGGCTACCCCAAGAGGACCCTCACTTTGAATGTCACTATGCTCTGCCTTTTAGTTTACAGGCGTCTCAAGTCTTTGAACCAGTAAGAACCCAGGTGCTCTCAGCTGGGTCTGCAGACGTGAGAACTAGGACAGGCACCCAGCAGGACACCGTTCTCGTCTTCCTCCCAGCACCTGGGACTGTTCTCAAGAGATGCAAAGAGGTCATCTGTATCGGCACAGAGTGCATTTACAACCACTGATGCCAGAATTCCATGAATAAAACCCTGTTTTGGAAGGAGTATGTCTTGCTGAAGTTTTAGACTTGGAGTCATTCTTCTTAATGGAATTGACTCACACTGAAAAAGATGTTTTTAGAAACACCAGGTTCTGATTAGAACAACACAACACACTGACTCAACTCCCTCTGTCCTTACATGGCTTCTGCTTCATTTGTCCTGTTAATTATGTTATTTTTCCTTCTTTCTTTCTTTTTATGGAGTGAAAAAATTCATAAGTGTACCTGATGCTAGCTATTGCTTTTAAAGATGTAGAAATGTTACTCATGTTGAAATTTAGGAATTAATCAAATTTTAAAATTAATTATTTATATAAATATTTTTGGAAATCATTCAGTAGGTATTTAATGTGGAATATATCATCTTTTCTTGTCATCCTATAATTTGTTAGACTGATTTTCATAATGTCTAAATTAAGATTTTATTTTTCCCAAAAATATCTACAATTAAACCATACAGGTCTTACAGGACAAAAAGCAACATTGTCAGAGTTTTTGAGACCCAGGCAGTAGAGAGAACCCTGGGTTGCCAAAGCGGGGTCCAGCTGGAGGTCCAGTCCTGCCCCCAAATGCCACACAACCTGAGTCCTGAACCTTAGGACCCCAGGAAACAGAACGGAAGGAATGACCTGAACGCTCTTTAACATTTCAAAAATGGAGATGATAGTTTTAGGAAAAGGGGGAGCTTTGCCAAGTTATACAGAGAATCACCTAGTGTCATGAGGTTGTTTATTGGCTTCTCTCTAATGTAGATAGCAAAGGTAACACAGAAAGGATCAATTTCATGATTCCACTAGCCGTTGTCTGGAAGCAGAAGTGCTGAAATACGTAATGTTCAACCTCACGATTCCATCATTTTTCTGTAATCATTTGCATACAGTCCCTTCAATCTGGACAGCCTCCCTCTGGGAAAGGAGGCTGGACATCCCACCTACACGCTTGACCTATGGTTTTCTTGATCTGCTCCTTTTAATCAAATGTTGCCTCTTTTGTCACTTTTCAACTTCCTTTTCATTTTTTTAAAAGAAACTTTAATAAGTAAATCAAGTTTTTATCCATCAGAAATAACCACATGACAGATTTTAACCAGCTTTCAAATAAAGGGTTGACAAGGGGAGTTCCCACTCTATCCACACTATGGCAGGTCAGTGGTACATTTGGAAACAGTGGGTCCTTTGCAAATCAAATCCATTACCCAGACCGAGCACCAAACACCCTAGGAGGACACAATCTTGGTTTATCCTAAGTGGGTAGGGATAAGACTCAAAGGACAAAGTCAGTTTAACTAAATCCACACTGAGTCTCTCTGCCCAACTTTTTTGGAGTCATTTATGAAAGGAAGCAGGAGTTTTAACAGTCACGTCCTGCATCACCAATACATTCCTGCACTGCGGGAAGATGTCTGAAGTGTACCACACGCCTTACTCCAAAATAGACATAGGACGTTCTCCCCAGGACTATGGGCTTCCAGGGGAAAGGTGGGCATGCTCCCCATCTGCTCTTTCCCTTTGATGGGACCATGCTCTCCAGGGGGCACTTGGCACCCCCTGGTCCTCTTGAAAAGGTGACTTCTTTTCTGAAATGTCTGTGGGAGGCACTTGGACCCATTTTACACCAGATCTGGGTGAGAAATTCTGCGGTTTGCCATGGTAGTGTGCTGGCACATTTGGGTGGTAAGCCCTGAAGTACAGTTTGATTGTGGAGGAAAGAGTCAAAGCAGGCGTTTGTCTAGCTTCTCCAAAACCAAGATCACTTCCAAAAATGAATTTCCCTGTGGTGAGCACAGTTTACAAGGGTCTGCCCCAGAGTTTGGAAACAAAACCCCATTTAATTATGGAGTATATATATAATCTCCATTTTTAGGCATTCTTAGGTCTCCTGACAATGTTGTTCTCTCTCCATCTACCTCATTTCATCAACCTCAGCAAGAACAGAATGCTGAGGAATATGATTTTTTTCACGTCTTTGGCAATAATTCAGGGTTTTTAAAGCACATTTGGAAATAGCCCAACTATACATAGTAAAAATAAATAAATAAAAACTAAACATCATCATTCAGACTACCCCTCCGCCAAATCCTTGGGTTTTATTAACCAATGTTTACAGGGAAAAAATTATATAAATAAGTGCTCATACACAGATATCCTAGGTAAAAATTCAGAAACTAGTAAGCTGAAAATTGAGGCAACTTTATATTTAAAAATTTTATGAGATATCAAACTTGAAGTACTTCATTTGGTCAAGACCACAGAGAAGAGGACAAGAGTCCAACAAGCCTAGAGCAAGAATGAATGTGTTCATCCCTCTGGGGCTGATGCAGGGGATGTTTATAATTCAACGACAGCAGTAATGTGAAGGTGTATGGCCCATTAGTATTAGTATTGGTATATGCCATTAGTATTAGTATTAGTATATTCTCATTAGTATTTTTAAGCTAAATTGTGCCATGAACTTAAATAATTTTGTCACTCAATTCCTATGAGTTGGAGGCAAACACAATGACCTAACTTTATTTTAAATTAAGTGAGAAGTGTTGCAAGAAAAATTTCCAAAGCTGAACGATCCAGTATAAGGTTTCCAGACAGGATCACTTAGTGTGGCTTCACTAATCATCTTTTAGGGGGAAGAAGACTCTATTCACCCATTTTTCACCTTTGATTCTATCTTCAGACCTTGATGAGATCTAAAATTGAAGTCAAAAGGGAGAGATGTTGAGAAACGTCTCTCTTAGGATAAGCAGTACCTTCTAGCTCTTATCAGAGAATTCAGAATAGATAGAAACAAACCCAAAACAAGGAAGATCACACAGTAAGTCTCTCACCATGTTTTTGACTGGTTTATCCACTCAAACCCTCTCTCTAAAGGGATGGGCTATAAGATACTTAATTTCATGTGGGAGGAGGGGTCGGGTCTGTTTTTCCTAGAACCAATCAAGAGGAGACAGAGGAATCTGAATGACACTTCATCAGAATTGGGATAACAATAATCAGACATACAGATGAAGAAACTAGTCTGGACACCTGGAACTCAATGCAGAGAGAATTAAAGAAAAGCATAGGATATTTTAAAAATATTTACAAAGTTTTGACCATTTATTTGAATAATTGTTTCATGTGCAATGAATAAAACATTGATTCTCCTGACTTGTGTCATTAGTAAGAAACTTTCTCTCTCCCCTCAACCCATCTGTTAGAACAGCCTTAAGGAAAAGGGGCAGTTTTGGTCAGCACACAGGAGAGTGCAGAATAGGGGGGCGAGGAGAGGAAGGTTTGTGAAGGAAGAGCAAGCAAGCAAGGCAGTATCAAACACCTTCGCAGGGCTGGATTGTCCCGAAGAGAAATAGAAAACCAGAGGGCATTTAGATGGCATTGCACTTGAGGCTCTAGGAGAAAGGGAGCCACTTTGTCACATGTCCCTGCAGTAAGTTGAAGGGACAACATCAAGAAGAGACTCTGAACAGTAATCTTGAGCTGCTCTGCTATTTGTTGTGTGACAGGGAAAGAACCAAAAGTTCTTCTTTTTTGCACCAAAGGGGGCTTAACACTTGGCTTGGGAGATAGCCAGGGTGGGTATTAGCGGTAGGGACAAAGTGACCTGGACCACAAGGCATCAGAGCCAAATCTAGAAGAAGTCATCACCGGAATCCGGGTGGCTGTCAGCCCCCTGACAAGGCAGCAAGAGGAGCGGCACCGTCCACCTCTGGGAAGGAAAGCGCCGCCCACCCTTGGAGTGTGTCACGTGGCAATAGAATCCATCTCCTGGCAGAATGCTGAAAAAAACTAAAACAACCAAGAGAAACTCTTTGTTTAACCAAAGTAATTGATATCTATGGGATGGGATGCTAGACAGATATTAAAAGCATGCGGCTGGAGAGTACGTGTTGACAAATAAAAAGACAGCTACCAGATTTAATTCACAGCTAAATATGTATGTGTATGCAAATGAAGATAAGCAAAGGAATGCACCGTGATATTTGTAAAGCTCACTGTTGGGAGGTGGAATTAGAGGTTTTCCGTGGGGGCTTTCTGGTCTTTTTCATGTGTTTTGCACAAAGCACGCATATTAGCCAGGCTACGTTATGCTGTGGCAAAAAACAGCCAAGAATCTAAGTCACGAAGAATGGCTTATTCGCTCTCCCGCTCCCCTTGCAGGACAAGTGCGCAGCAGACCTCTGGCCCTCACAGATGCTCATTTCCGTGACTTCTGAGACAGGACCGCTGAGATGAGGCAATGTGAGCTTCTTCAGGATCCGTCTCCCATTTCACCAGTCAGGGTCAGCGACAGCCCCCCTGAATCAGCAGGTCCCCTGGGACTGAGCAGAGAACTAGCTAGCAGAGACCAACACAAACCACCACTTCACCATCTATTTCTTGTCAGATAAAGAGAAAATTTTATAAAATTTTTCAATATTAGGTTTGTAAGAAGAATTTTCCCAGCTGAGTTCTCACTGATGCCCAAAAAATTGGGAAAAAATAAAATAAAATAAAATGTTAAAACACCTTCAGAACTTCTGTAAGTAAAAGCAGAAAATCAAAAGTACAATTTGGAGTATTTTAGAACCTTACTCAGGTCTTTTTTCTCCTATTCCAAGAGCTATAGTTAATTTCATTTTTAATTGTTTTCGTTGCAATTGTACAGGTTTTGTCTTCGTAAATACATGCTTACTTTAAATCATGTTCTCTAGCCTCAGTAGTTGTATGCCACGTTTTTGCGCATCATTTTAAGTTGTTTTAATTTTCCTCTGCCTCCTTAGAGGAATTTTCGGGTTTTAAGTCTTTTCCACATCAAATACGTCTATGCGGTCCCCAGTGAGGATTTTCATCTTGTTCGGATGTTTCTGCTTCCATGTAGCTATCTTCACTCACCAGAAAGCTTTCAATCTTTCCTACCCTCTGATTTGCATTTGTGGGACTATACTTTCTTTATACCTGAAATTATTCTTCCTTGGATTTTTGGTCTAATTCCAAGGGGCTATGCCTTCTTCTAGTCTATGAAGGGAGTAAATAGCTTGCTGAAATTATTTTAGGATGCCTGGGATTAAATTATTTTCACAGATAGTCTTTTCTTCAATAATGAGAAATCACCGTCTTGGTCTATTCTGCAGTATTTTGTTTCATGAATCTCAATATTATCTTTTATCTGGTTATATTTACCAGGAATAGATATCCAGACACCGGATTTCCTCAGAATATGTGCATTTCCCACAGCTCTGTTCACTGTCTGCTGACGCTGTGGGTAGAGCTCCTTTTAGAGGAGAACCCGGTTTATACACATGATTCTTGTCCGTTGATGGATTCAGCAGATGTTGCTGGAGTTGGTTCCATCCCCTAAACTAGAGCTGTGGTCTCCCCCACGCCGACTGAGCCATAACAATACACAACAGGGAGTCAGGCTCTTTCGTCCTATCCCAGCTGCTGGGCAAGTGTCCTTCCTTGTGGAGCCTCCTCCCTTGCCACCTCCTCTGTGTCTGCAGTAATGCCCTTCCCCTACCTGTGCTCTCTGCTCCCTAAGGGCTAAGAAGAAAGCCCAGGGTCAGGGGCACTCCAAAAAACACCCAGAATACAGCACCCATGTCAATAGACAGCTTTGCGGGTCACCTCTAATAATGTCATCCTCCCTTCTCTCTGTTCGTGGAACTTCTCTGATAATTTTTTTTTAAAGGACATTTGCTCTTTTTGTGACTTTGAGTTAATTTAAATACTGAAGCTTTTCCCCAGTCTTGTGTAAAATGATCTGATTTCATCACATCAACCTTAATTTTAATCTAAGATTTGTGCAACACATTTTTTTTCCTAAAATAAGTTTAATTATTTTTGACTGCACCATTTTTGCTTTAATAAAAATATGTAAAAGAAATCCTTATTTTTAAGTTAGTTTCAAAAGTTGGCATTCTGTTTTGCTAGTGATGAATTATGAGACATTTTAATAGTTTTATATATTATATATTTTATGCATATATATATGTATATATATGTCCCATGTTTTTTTATCATCATTTCATTTATTACTTTATTTATCAAGGACAAAATACAGCCACATAGCCATCTTAGTATATATTTGGCACAAAATGTTCTATTTCTTTAATGAAAATTATATTATTCCCATGGGGTGGAAGTGCTTCAGGAGCTCCTTCTGACTCATGCTGAAAGAAAACCAAACGCTGATAGATGGATAAAATGCTGACAAGAAGCGGGGGAAAAAAATGTTGCTATTATTAAAATAGAGTTCGCAGGTGTAAATGAGATCTAAGTGATTAGGAGTCTGTATACCAGAGTTTTCGTCCTTCTTCGCCATAAATATATGAGCTCAGAAACGTCATTTTTTCATTATCGGTTCCATGTGGAGTCACTTTCATCACTTCACAACTGTATCAACTGTTGTAAAGAGTCACCATGACAGCCATGTTGGCTGCTACACAAGCAGAAACAGTGCCTCAAGGTAGGTCACTAAGGTGGTACGTGGAGAGCACCACTGACAAGGCTGGAAAGGATAGGACACCACGCTGTGGGCGCTCACGCCGCTCCTGCCTCCAGCTCAGCTCCCACTGCTGTTTCAGGAGGCTCACTCTCCCCGAAATCCCACCCCAAACGCCACGAGGAAGAGGGTTCTGAGCTGTGCACATCCAGGTGTCACTCGTCCTCATGCAAAGTCCCTGTATGTGGCCCTGGTGACTGAGTAACCAGCTGCAAGGGAGGCTGGGAGACAAAGGACTTATTTCCCACCAAGACTCAGGAGGAGAAGTATGGTGAGCCTCAGAGAAAAGAACAAACTTTCACACGTGAAGAGAAGCGATCAGAATTATCCCATGAGTCCATCAAAGACTGGCCCTGGTTTGTTTGTCTGGCAGCTAGAAATGGGACCACCTTTGTCCCCACTGGGAGGGGACATGCTCGAGTGGAGCCTCCTGTAGACTTCTTCCCCTGAGACCGAGGAGCCGCAGCTGCCCACGGGCTCCAAGGATTCCACAAGCTGGCAGGTAGACTTACCACAAATTGATGCACATGGTTCAGACTGTCTATTGCCAAGCATTCTACTTATTCAAGGTGACTATCACATCTACACCATCAGAAAATCTGGGCAGATCAATAAACTTATTAAAAAGTATATTAAGAAAAGGTTAACACAAACAGTTCAACTCTCCATCTTTCCATCTTTCTAGTTTCCAACCATTACCTACTTCTGAGTATTATAGTGGAAAGAAAACTCAGGAGATAGGAGACTGAAGGATGTGAGGATTCCACTACCTCCACCAGGTCTTTATGGAAAATCATGTATAAAGAAAAAATCTGATCTGGCAGATAAGGACACATGCTCTAGTTCTACACTGTACTTCTCATGACCATTCATGCACCTTTTATTCTGGCATCTTTTTGGATCAATCCGTGTGTTCCTGCTTTGGTTCTCTAAACTCTCAGATACTACTTAAATAATTCAAGGCAATAGAAAAAATCTCAAGTGGTTTCATAGGAATTGGTTGTTAAAATAATATAATAACTATAAATAATCAACACAATGTAAATATCAGTAATATTATAGTATAATATAAATAGGATTCTTTACCATTTTTCTTCATTAAGGAATATAACGTACATAGAAGAAATTATATATAAATTGCCTGTAAATTTGGAAGAGAGAGTTTGATTTCCACTGTAGTTGTTTTATGTTGAAATGGGGACAGTTTCCGTTCTGACACTTAAGGATTGAACCGCCTATTGTAAGTTCTCTCTGCCCTCCACGCCTCCACTCCCACAATGCCTATCAAATTCAGGCTCTAGGCCACCAGTAGTCTGCAAATACATTCGTGGAGAATGAATAGTTTACTTTGCACTGGAAGTATTTTCAACTCATGTTGCAATATCAGTTGTCTTACAAAGATCAGTTCAAATTCAAAACATCTTTTCTTAATAAACTATAAATATAAATATTTTCACTTACACAGATTTATTACCTTTCAGAACATGGGTTTATGAAGAGAAAAATATGAAAAATACCTCCAGTAATAAATTAAAAAATCCCCAACAGACTAGATAATCTATAACCAGGCTTTTGTTTCCATAATTCTAAACCTATACTGTGGAAGCTCTTTTAAATTAGTGTATATAGAAATTGTTTGTATTCTGAATATCCTCTGTGCACTAAAAAATCATTATTCTCAAACCAGGTACTGCAGTGTCTTGCTGAGTCAGAGAAAGGGATTCTGCATGACATGATGTGATTTTCCCAAATCAACTGGAAACGCATGATCCCTAAGGTAAGGAGTTACCTCAATATCTGGTTGTTTCCACAACAACAGAACATTTGCTTTACTGGTTTATGATCAAAACTCTACTCAGTTTAGCAACTACCCCTTTATGTGAATTAATTTTGTACTCCCTGTGTGGAATAAAATGCCATATATTCAGGACTGAATGAAGAAAAAGAGTAGACATTTCCTAATGGTATAAATTCATGAGTTCAGTATAGGGATCCAGAGTATCACCTTTCTCCCCATCAAAACTTCTGGCTTTATTATAGCTGCCTAAAAATTCTTTACACAGGGTAAATCTTCTCATCCCGTCATTAAAATTAAATGGATAAGCCCTGGAGCAATAAGGCATCAGCAAAGTATTTCATGTTAAGGTGCATGTGACTGACATAAATTCCCTCTTCCTACCTTCAAACTGATTCAGAGATAATAGAACATCACGAGATCACTTGACACCATCATGAAACTATGTAAGAAAAGTATGAAAGTAAAGTATATAGATGGGTGTGGGAGGGAGGCGGGTGTTGATTGTTTCCAGTGCTTATTTCTCAGTTTTCCTTAGAGTGAATCTGATTGTGAAGACATTGTCCAATCAAGAAGAAAGGACTTTCTACATATATAAAAACTTCATATAGAAAATATTTTAAAAATTTGATTTTTATAATTCAGCATAGAGAAAATTTAACTTTTGATACTTATTATTCAAATTTATGTAAGATCTACAGTTATAAGATATTTAGCAACGTGTAATAACAGTATTTAAATTTACTAAAAATCCATAGTTCTAGGGAATTAATAGATGCTGAAATTTGAACAAAATTTAAAGGAATTATGAGAAGCTAATTAGGAGAAGAACCCAAACTAGAAATCAAGGTCCCCCTAATCTCATTGCAGAGGCCTTGCCTTTATTACCTGGTACTGCTCTTTCTCACCAGACAGCACAACTTCAGCTTCTCAACTGAAATAAACGGACTGATTCAGTGAATGAAAAGTCTGTGGAGTTAGAACAGTTTTCATGTAACCATGATACAAGAACTCGTGATCAGAGATACTGCTAAAATAAATACATACTCCCCGCTGGACAGGATGCATTTCTGCCTTAGTTAAATCTGCTGGAAGAAATGCTTATCCAACAAAACAAATTGATTAGTACATTGGAAGATGTGCTTCCCCAGGGTAAATGTTACCAGGAATGCCAGTTCAGACACATTCAGAAATGACAAGCATCGGTTGTTGAATGCAGTGCAGCTAGCGTCTAATAGCACATGTTTAAATGTGAGCCTGTTACGAGCAGAATAGACTGGGCACCAAGTCACTCCCATATATCAGTGACTTCAACTGTTATACCTGACACATTCACTTCCCAGCACACCTAACCAAGAGGGCAGGTAAAACTGTTAGGAAAAAACAGCATCAGCACCATCTTTGGGGAAACACTCACTTGCAATGGTTGTTAGCTCACAGTTTAATGTTCCAAGAATTCCAAGCACCTCAAGAAGAACATTAATCATTAGGGAAAAGAGATAGAGTCATCTTCTGCTATTCCAGCCATTTTTATACATTTCATACTCTGTCATTAGATGACTTGTTCCATCTCAATTTTGCTTAATGTACTTGCTTTGTAACCGAAAATACAATCATTCTTCGTATCTCTGTAATTTTTTCTTACTTTTTCTGTTTTTGGACTTCTCTTTCTCTTCTATTTTTTAAAAAATCTCATTTCTTTACCAACTTTATCTAATAATTTTTCATTTTCTGTCAGATATTCAATCAACCCATTCTTTATGCTCTGTCTTCCAGACAATTAAGGCAGATTTTATAACTGCAAGATCAAATAATCACATATAATAATAAACATGCCCCCAGAAAAGCCAGAGGTTTGAAACTTAACACGTGGAGGCTTTGGGGAACCCTGATGATGGAGAGAATTTTGCACAAGGCTCCAGTGTGTTTGTTTCTACACGGATAGAATGTATTTTAAATTCCACACTCTCCCTCTCTCTGCAGTGTCTCCTCTGATGTGAATCAATACCATATACAATAGGCATGGCTTTCTGGTCTTTTTACTTGATTCTCATTTATTTAAACTCTTCTTCCCTTGTCTCTGAGCAAAATTATATTTTCCTTTTCTTTAGTCTTATAAATTTGAAATTTTGCCAGTAGCTGTGGACCATTTTTCATTGTTTATGCTCTGCTTGCCTTGGCCTTTCACACTGAAAGCTCAGTGTGCCTCTCTCTATGGTGTCATGAGATCATTATTATTATTATTATTATTATTATTATTTCCATCATTCTTTTTTTCCTTCTTCTCTAGACTGCTTATGGACAAATACTTTATTTTCTAGCTTTTATACTCAATATGTGTGCCCATATGCCCATCTCCTGATTGTTTTTCTGTGTTTCCTATTGTAGGGGGGGTGTAAAATTTGCCACCCCAAAATATCTCTTTGGCCTGTGGATCATTTCAGGCAGAAACCAATCAAACCCCAAAAGACTCAGGAAGAACCTTTGACCTTCCCTTTAACTGCCTAAAGAATGATGATAGAAGACCTGGTCCAAGAAGGGAGCTGTCATTATAGATCACCACGTGAACCGCCTTTCTCCCCCTTGAAGTCCTACTACCACTACCCCCTAATATCCTTTTTTATTTTTACCTGAATGTGATATTTAAGGTGAGGGCTTCAGCCATTATGGCAAATTACTAAGTTTTTCTGGGTCTCTCCCATGTATATATGTTATTAAACTGTTGTTTGATTATCTCCTGTTAATCTATCTCATGTCAATTTAATTCTTAGACCAGCCAGAAGAACCTGGAAGGGTAGAGAAAAATTTCTTCCTTCCTGACAGCACCATTGTTTAAATCAGTCCTCCTATTTGACCTATTTAATTTCTTTAAAAATATACTGGCATCAATATTTTTAATTTACAAGAATATTTTTCAAGTTCTCTACTCCAATTTCATTATATCATATTCTTTTGCTAAGGAGACATAATATTTCAGAATCCATCTGAGAGTACTGAGTAGAAAATTATTTCAATTGTTTGTTTCCTGAAGTATCTATTTCTTCTGAGGTTAGTTTTTCTGTTCATTCATTTGCATTGTCTCTTTCATGCTCCAAATTTTCTTGCTATCTACTAATCCTACGCTCCAAATCAGTGGTTGAATCCACAGTGTGGTCAGTTCTGCATCTTTTCCTTGGCTGTGCAGGCTACAGGATCAGTCCTCTCACTGGTCCAAGGGCTGGTTAGCATGGTCCCTAGATCTGTCAAGGTCACTAGTCACACTCTGCCTTTCAGTACTGAGAACAGAAAGAATAACAGAACGAACTATATTTATCTAGTGAGGATGGGGTTAGTAAATGTTCTGTTTACTTCTCTGGGTAATTTAATGTACCTGTAATCATTACAGCTACTGTCTCTAGTGGTCCAGGTTCAGGCCTGACCTGAACCATATGTAATAACCTTCAGCATATCATAAGACCAGCCTATTTACAAAACGGGTCCAGTCTGGAAGGAGACAGTGGAATATCCTGAAGGTCAAACATGAACCTCATTCAAAATATCAGCCATAACTGATCATCCTCTGATGAGAATTTTGAGGTTGGAAGTTTGTACCTCCATCTGACCTGCATAGGTTGCCTTTTATCCTTCTTATATATCATTTTCAGTGACTTTATTTGGTCTCCTTTAAGTGAGAAAACTCTTGTGTCCAGTATTTTCATTAATCTGAACCTACTTAATATAGTGACAGAGCCAAGCCTCCATCCCAGGTGGGACATCTGGAACTGTAGGCCCCACAGATGCCCTAAGCATCTTTGCATATATGCTATTGGAAAGATGCAGAAAGGCTTCACCCATTCATCAGTATATCTTTTTTCATGCACAATAATTCTAAGAATAGCTCAGCTATGTCTTTTTTTTTTTTTTGTCTTATTCTTGATCTTTGTAACATCTGGATTTGCCCCAGGCTCTATTCTTTTCTAAAGACTCCAAACTCATATTAGAAGCTTGCTGTAAATAATGGCTTAATTTATTTTGAAATCAGTGTGTTCAGCTTTCTCCTGAGGCCAAATAACTATAGGCAATAAATCCTTATAAACAAGTGGAGATGTGGGGCATATAGGCTCAGATGCTTTAAAGATAATCATTTCATTAATTTCATGATGATTTTCCAAGGCAGGTCCCTGTGTCTGTAGACTGGGAATTTGTAATTTCTTGAGTCTCATGGAGGAGATCAACAGTGTTTGTACAGCAGCCCACTCGTATTCAATCTTCAGGTTTGGATTTGCTCTTTTCTGGTTTTCCTATCAATTAGATAATATCTTCCTTTCTTATTAAAATACCCCAACATGCTTAGTTTGGTGGTTGCATCCATTCTTATCTTCCAATATTTGTATAATGATCATGAAAACTATTTTTCCTGCTTTCTAAACTCTACGTGGAAAGCAAGCAATCTGCTATCTTGAACGGTAAACAAGTTTAGAAAATTTAAACTTTTATTCTCTCTATAGAAGTAATTCACTGTTGCTTTATCTACTTGTTAGTAGCATGACTATTATATTGAGGTAACATTTGATTTGTGGGGAGTGGATCAAGGTGCATCCTACATGAAAAAGTGCGGGGTAGAAAAGGAACTCAGTGTGCTAGGAAAAAGCTCTGAGTCACAGACAGGCAGGGTTTCTGGTAACCATGAAGGACACCAAGAGTGAGTGGTTATTAATGGGAGACATGACAAAAGAAGACAGGGTCCCCAGAAGTGAGAAAAGGCAGAAAACCATGTTATTTAAAAAATAAAGTAGCATCTTCTTATTCAACCATCAAATCATTCTTTTACTCTCGTTGTGAATTTTGGCATTGGTTCAGTTTTATCTACAGGTCAGCTCCACACAACTGTGCTGTGACCTCACCACACACAAGCACAACCCAGTTTGCACTGGCCTCACATTTCCTTCACCTCCTCCACCCGGTGACATTCACTCCCACTTTAATTCAGCATCACACTTCTTGGGGCTCACCCTTGACATTGGTATAAACCACAACAATTCCACCACTAAAGTACAAAATACTGTTCTTTGTACACAATCTCACAATATGTCACAATAAGTTGACTTTTCAGCTTGAAGGAACTTCTAAAATCATTATGAAAAATAAACAAAATGCCATATTTACTGTTTCAAGTAAAATGCCTGATACATCACAGGCTCTCAATGTTAATTCCTTTCTCTCTTTACCCAAGATAAATTCAATGATCAATTACTTTCTTCCCCAGTCCAATTTTCACTCAACCTGGTATTGATAACTACATATCTGAAGATAACCATATAACAACTGTATTCATTTAGAAGAGATTCACTCTTCAAAAATTTTATGCAGGGGTTGAAAAAATATCTAATTCTTTGCAAACATGTATTGAATAAAAAACAGGTACAGAAAAGTTTACAACTGTAATTGTACAGCTCAGTGATTTAGCCAAAGGGAACTCACCCATGTAAACAACAGCCAGGTTAAGTAATAAAATGTTACCAGCACAGCAGAAGTCCCAAGGTACCTTTGTCCACTACCACCACTTTTCTTCCTCCCAGACACAACCATTCCCTTGGATTTCTAAAATTACTGATTAGTTTGATTAGTACTTGAGATTTATATGAAAGGACTCATACAGTATACATTTGGTTGTATTCTGCACATGACTTTTGATGTGGCTTAACTCCTCACTGGACAGCTAAGTTGCAAAAGAGTGCATTGCAAATAGTGATAACAGGAGCTGAGATCCCTTAGAGGCCCCGCATCAGCACCAGCTGCATCTCATTGGTGAAAATAGGGCCTGGGTCAACCCAGACCCAAGGGCGGTGGCATCAGATTTTACCTAACAATGGGAAGCTTGGCCAAAAATTTCCCATCAATTTTATTCCACCACAGAGACCATGTAATTGGGCTGGACTTTGTATGTATTAAATGAATCCTTTTAAAATATATGTATTAATATAAAAATAAATACACTTACCTCAGTCTAGATACATTTTTACCCACGCTCACTTTTCAAGGCCTGGGTTATTGCCCCATTCTCCGGGAACCACATTATTTTTATCCCACCATTAGAAATCATGACTTTCACTTCATATTAATTGCATTATAACATTTTTCATGCCCAGAATCATACTTGAGATTTGTATTCAATTCTTTTCTTCACGACATAGTAAGCAAGTTGAGAAAAGAGTAATATTTCATTCATAATTATTTCCAAGTGACTATAACCATATCTATATTATTAGCTCTTAATAAATAATTTTTGAATACTTGATAATGCTAAATTATAACTTGAATTAAATATGGGATTAAAAATTTAACAAAAGAAGCTTTGTGATGGGTAGAATTAATTTTAATATTTAACACCATGTATTATTATATATTTTTTATTCTACTTGTTGTGGAAAATTTGGAAATTATAAACAAAAAAGAAGAAAAAAAATCCATAGTCTTATCATTCAGTTAATCACAGTTAAATTCTGATTGATTGCTTGCACTCTATTTTTATCAGCACTTCCATTTTTTGAAGAACACACATGACATATCTACATTCCGAATTTTGTTATTACTTCTCACATTTGAAAGTAACAAATACAACTCATACATTTCACCAATAACAACTGAGAAAACCAAAAGCTACCATAACTAATATTTTGTGGCCAGAGTGAACCTTTAGTTTCATCTCTGGTGCTCATTCTGTTATTAGAAAATGATTAAATTTTGATGTCTCTTTTTCCCAAAAGCAATCTAGAATTTCTCCATGTACTATGGAAAAATTTTCCGTTAGAAAATTACAAAAATGAACCTCAAATAATACAATTTTATCAAATTATAAAATTAATTAAAATTCTCATATAATTTTCTTAAAACTAGTTTGTGTTATATAAAAATAATTTACTATTTTATATAATGTTGCGAACAATATTGTTTAGTTAAAACTGCCTGTTCACCAAAGGTTGTTGTTTGTTTCTTTGGATAGATTTTGTGAAATGGAATGACTGAGAAAAACATAGAGCCTATATTAATAGTATGTGAATTAAAAGGGAGGGTGGATGTTAATGTGTATTTACAAATAGATATTTCCCTATGGTACCATTCTACCAGTCAACTTTTGGTGATATATCTTCTAAAGTTCTTTGCTTTGTGGTGCATTTATTTCAATGTGCATATGTTGTTTTTCATAATTGCTTACAATTTGCTTCTAAATTAATAATCAAGATTCACCTTAACGTTTTGACATCAAACACAATAAGCCATAGCTTAGAAGTCAGCAGCCAGAAAAATTATTAGGTACCTAGAAATGCTAAATAATGTTGATGATCCCACAGTATCTTAGGTGAAATGACTCATAACTGATTTGATCATGAAAAAGTCAAATCACAATAAGAGAGAAGGAACAATTCTGAATGACGTTACCTTAACCCAAAATCCCACCCAGTGGCTTAATTTCGACTTTCTTAATGATGAATCCTTAAGAAAAAAGAAGATCTACGTTTGAATGTGATCCAATTTGTCCACCTTTCCCATTATAGTTAATGCCTTTTGTATCCTTTGAAGAAAGTGAATCACAATGCACACCTGGGAGCTAAGAGACATGTGCTTTGGATTTTTACGGGAGCTTCAGGTGTGGCATATAAATTACAGATGCTTCTGATCTTCTTGTAAACTCCTTGAACTGAAGTCATTGCTGTCAAAACTCTCTCCACCCAATTAAAAAGTTTCTGGATCCTTTGCGGTGTTTCATTGGTCTAATATCTATTTTGTTGAAAATACCACACTGTTTTATTTACTGTAGCTACATAATGAGGGTTGATTTTATATTAATGAATATAAAATTCATTTGTCATCCTTTGTCATGATTGTCTTTGCCGTTCTTGTTCCTTTGTAATTCTATATAACTTTTAAAAGCAGCTTGTGAATTTCCACAAAACAACCTGTTAAGCATTTTGATTGCGATTACAATGAATTTTAGATCGATAAGAAAACAATTGGAATATTTAAAATATGGATATTTACAATTAATTAACATCTTATATCCTTCTATTTCTTTAGGCATTGAAATATTTCTAATAGTAATGTTTTACTATTTTCTCTATAAAGTGTTTTGCTGGACTAATTCTTAGGCAGTTTATTTTTTGATGTCCTGGTATATAATTTTCTGTTTGCTATCCTATTTCAGAAATGACTTATTTTTGCTAATAGTGGGCAGGTAGTTGCGGGGGAATCACCCTAATAATCCAGTGAGGGACTGATATGATTCCTCTGTGGTGTGCTCAGATTAGCCCTTTGAATAGTCCTTTGGGTCCCCAAGTGGAATCCTGAGAGGTTCATTGGGGCCTCTCATCTTTGGCAGGTCCTAAACTCCACTCCCATAAGCCTGCCAAAAGTTCTGTCTTCTTTATCACCTCAAATGCCAATTAAACTTGGGAAATCAGTAACCACTTTAAAAGGGAAAAACAGCTGAAACAACAGACTTACCCCTCACTACTTCCTCTTCCATATGATCAGATGTTGGCCCACAAAGTCTCACTGCTTTGCTTACCAGCCAAGGCAATCATATAGTTATACTTACATTTTGCCCTGTTTTTCACCACAGGTTTGAAAAAAATTAAGTAATTTCAGAGAATCAATATTTCACTTTGCTAATTCTGTTTGTATTTCATTATATTAATTTCTTTCGTATCACCACCCTTTACCTTCTCTCTGATTATATATTTTAAGGAATTTCTTTATGTCTTCATAACAAACATCATAATCATCTTCTGTTATGACCTTCATGTTGAAAGCACAAGATATCTTTCCAGAGAGAAAGTCTTACAGTTGTTATTGAATGTGAAGAAAAAGGATCGCATCAGCACCAGATGAGTGTCATATTATGGGATCTGACCTACCTGGCGTCTCTTTCAGCTTCTTCAGAGGGTCCAGGTTTCCACAGCAGAGATTAACTTTTAGATTCTCAAAGAAAACATGTGATATGAGTGTGGGTGTCATATTTGATTAATAATATGCATATTTGACTATCATGGTTTCTAACGTAACTAAAAAAAACATACTTTAGAAAATGTTAGAATTTACTTTTAAAAATTATTTGGATGAGCTAGTTAAAAACAACAATACTCATATCTTACCTCCAAGAATTCAGATTTAGTAATGTAACTGGGCTCGTATATCCCTCATATATATGCAATGATATTTGCTATAACTGGGCTTGTATATTGCATGTTTTGCCAGTAAATTAGATGATTCTGATATTTGCTCTAAAGATCACAATTTTAAAACATTGCTTTAAAGTGAAAATGAATCATAATACCTCTCTGGGTGTTAAAAGAAAATGCTTGCAAACTTTGCATATTCAGCAGTGATTCAGATGTGTTACAAACAATTCTAAACTTTTCCTTCATTCAATAGAACTCATCACTGTTGTCAAATTCTTTCCACCCAACTGAGCATTTTTAATAATGATAAAGAAGATATCAAATATGCCATTTCTAAAGTGAACAACCAACACATTTCTCTGGCACCAACATTCTTTTTAAGCCATAAGAGAAAAAGCAGTAGTGTATGCATTTATTAATAATTCACAACATATTGGCACTGGGAATATTTCGAATATTTAAGATATGGAATATGTAATAACTTTCTAAGTTTAGACTCTTTAATACACTTCATTTTTGTATATTCAAGGTATTTCTTCTGGACAGAAGCTATTTGCTTAGTTATATTTATCAAGGGACTGTGACTTCTCACAATACTTAATTGAAGTTCCTAATTTTTTTTTTTTTTTGCAATATCACCAACTAATCATTTTAAGATAAAGAAGTTAAAATAGGAGGCTGAGAGAAGATGGCGGAAGAGTAAGACGCAGAGATTACCTTCCTCCCCACAGATACATCAGAAATACATCTACACATGGAACTGCTCCTACAGAACACCCACTGAACGCTGGCAGAACACGTCAGACCTCCCAAAAGGCGAGAAACTCCCCACGTACCTGGGTAGGGCAAAAGAAAAAAGAAATAACAGAGACAAAAGAATAGGGACGGGGCCTGCAGCAGTGGGAGGGAGCTGTGAAGGAGGAAAGGTTTCCACACACTAGGAGCCCCTTCACGGGCGGAGACTGTGGGTGGCAGAGGGGGGAGCTTCGGAGCCACGGAGGAGAGCGCAGACACAGGGGTGCTGAGGGCAAAGCGGAGAGATTCCCGCACGGAGGATCGGTGCCGAGCAACACTCACCAGCCTGAGAGGCATGTCTGCTCCCCCGCCAGGGCGGGCGGGGCTGGGAGCTGAGGCTTGGGCTTCGGTCGGATCGCAGGGAGAGGACTGTGTTTGGCGGCGTGAACACAGCCTGAAGGAGCTAGTGCGCCACGGCTAGCCGGGAGGGAGTCCGGGAAAAGGTCTGGAGCTGCCGAAGAGGCAAGAGACTTTTTCTTACCTCTTTGTTTCCTGGTGCACGAGGAGAGGGGATTCAGAGCGCCACCTAAACGAGCTCCAGAGACAGGCGCGAGCCGCGGTTATCAGCGCAGACCCCAGAGACGGGCATGAGACGCCAAGGCTGCTGCTGCCGCCACCAAGAAGCCTGTGTGCGAGCACAGGTCACTCTCCACACCGCCCCTCCAGGGAGCCGGTGCAGCCCGCCACGGCCAGGCTCCCGTGATCCAGGGGACAACTTCCCAGGGAGAACGCACGGCGCACCTCAGGCTGGTGCAACGTCATGACGCCTCTGCCGCCGCAGGCTCGCCCCGCCTCCTCCGTACCCCTCCCTCCCGCCGGCCTGAGTGAGCCAGAGCCCCCGAAGCAGCTGCTCCTTTAACCCCGTCCGGTCTGAACGAAGAACAGACGCCCTCAGGTGATGTACACACAGAGGCGGGGCCAAATCCAAAGCTGAACCCCTGGAGCTGTACGAACAAAGAAGAGAAAGGGAAATCTCTCCCAGCAGCCTCAGAAGTAGCGGATTAAAGCTCCACAATCAACTTGATGTACCTGCATCTGTGGAATACCTGAATAGAAAACAAATCATCCCAAATTGAGGAGGTGGACTCTGGGAGCAACGATATATATATATATATTTTTTCCCTTTTTCTCTTTTTGTGAGTGTGTATGTGTATGCTTCTGTGTGTGACTTGTCTGTATAGCTTTGCTTTCACCATTTGTCCTAGGGTTCTGTCTGTCCGTTTTTTTTTCTTTTTACTTAAAAAACATTTTTTTCTTAATAATTATTTTTTATTTTTTATTTTAATAACTATATTTTATTTTATCTTTTTCTTTCTTTCTTTCTTTCTTTTCTGCCTTTTATTCTGAGCTGTGTGGAGGACAGGTTCTTGGTGCTCCAGCCAGGCATCACGGCTGTGCCACTGAGGTGGGAGAGCCAAGATAAGGACACTGGTCACCAAGAGACCTCCCAGCTCCATGTAATATCAAACGGTGAAAATCTCCCGGCGATCTCCATCTCAACACAAGTCCCAGCTCCACTAAACGACCAGCAAGCTACAGTGCTGGACACCCTATGCCAAACAACTAACAAGACAGGAACACAGCCCCATGCATTAGCAGAGACACTGCCTAAGATCATAATAAAGCCACAGACACCCCAAAACACACCAGCAGACGTGGACCTGCCAACCAGAAAGACAAGATCCAGACTCATCCACCATAACACAGGCACTAGTCCCCTCCACCAGGAAGCCTACACAACCCACTGAACCAACCTTAGCCACTGGGGACAGACACCAAAAACAACGGAAACTACGAACCTGTAGCCTGTGAAAAGGAGAACCCAAACACAGTAAGTTAAGCAAAATGAGAAGGCAGAGAAACACACAGCAGATGAAGGACCAAGGCAAAAACCCACCAGACCAAACAAATGAAGAGGAAATAGACAGTCTCCCTGAAAAAGAATTCAGAGTAATGATAGTAAGATGATCCAAAATCTTGGAAATAGAGTGGAGAAAATACAAGAAACGTTTAACAAGGACCTAGAAGATCTAAAGAGCAAACAAACAGAGATGAACAACACAATAAATGAAATTAAAAATTCTCTGGAAGGAATCAATAGCAGAATAACTGAGGCAGAAGAACGGATAAGTGACCTGGAAGATAAAATAGTGGAAATAACTACTGCAGAGCAAAATAAAGAAAAAAGAATGAAAAGAATTAAGGACAGTCTCAGAGAACTCTGGGACAACATTAAATGCACCAACATTCGAATTATAGGGGTCCCAGAAGAAGAAGAGAAAAAGAAAGGGACTGAGAAAATATTTGAAGAGCTTATAGTTGAAAACTTCCCTAATATGGGAAAGGAAATAGTCAATCAAGTCCAGGAAGAACAGAGACACCCATGCAGGATAAATCCAAGGAGAAACACACCAGGACACTTATTAATCAAACTATCAAATACTAAACACAAAGAACAAATATTAAAAGCAGCAAGGGAAAAACAACAAGTAACACATAAGGGAATTGCCATAAGGTTAACAGCTGACCTTTCAGCAGAAACTCTGCAAGCCATAAGGGAGTGGAAGGACATATTTAAAGTGATGAAAGAGAAAAACCTACAAACAAGATTACTCTACCCAGCAAGGATCTCATTCAGATTTGATGGAGAAATTAAAAGCTTTACAGACAAGCAAAAGCTAAGAGAATTCAGCACCACCAAACCAGCTTTACAACAAATACTAAAGGAACTTCTCTAGGCAGGAAACATAAGAAAGGAAAAGACCTACAATAAAAAACCCAAAACAATTAAGAAAATGGTCATAGGAACATACATATCGATAATTACCTTAAATGTAAATGGACTAAATGCTCCAACCAAAAGACATAGACTGGCTGAATGGATACAAAAACAAGGCCCGTATATATGCTGTCTACAAGAGACCCACTTCAGACCTAGGGACACATACAGACTGAAAGTGAGGGGATGGAAAAGATATTCCATGTAAATGGAAATCAAAAGAAAGCTGGAGTAGCAGTTCTCTTATCAGACAAAATATACTTTAAAATAAAGCCTATTACAAGAGACAAAGAAGGACACTACATAATGATCAAGGGATCAATCCAAAAAGAAAACATAACAATTGTAAATATTTATGTACCCAACATAGGAGGACCTCAATACATAAGGCAAACACTAACAGCCATAAAAGGGGAAATCAACAGTAATACAATCATAGTAGGGGACTTTAACACCCCACTTTCACCAATGGACAGATCATCCAAAATGAAAATAAATAAGGAAATGCAAGCTTTAAATGATACATTAAACAAGATGGACTTGATTGATATTTATAGGACATTCCATCCAAAAATAACAGAATACACATTCTTCTCAATTGCTCATGGAACATTCTCTAGGATAGATCATATCTTGGGTCACAAATCAAGCCTTGGTAAATTTAAGAAAATTGAAATCGTATCAAGTATCTTTTCCAACCACAACGCTATGAGACTAGATGTCAATTACAGGAAAAAAATCTGTAAGAAATACAAACACATGGAGGCTAAACAACACACTACTTAATAAACAAGAGATTACTGAAGAAATCAAAGAGGAAATAAAAAAATACCTAGAGAGAAATGAAAATGAAAACACAACCATTCAAAACCTATGGGATGCAGCAAAAGCAGTTCTAAGAGGGAAGTTTATAGCTATACAAGCCTACCTTAAGAAACAAGAAACATCTCAAATAAACATCCTAACCTTTCACCTAATGCAATTAGAGAAAGAAGAACAAAAAAAACCCAAAGTTAGCAGAAGGAAAGAAATCATAAAGATCAGAGCAGAAATAAATGAAAAAGAAATGAAGGAAATGATAACAAAGATCAATAAAACTAAAAGCTGGTTCTTTGAGAAGATAAACACAATTGATAAACCATTAGCCAGACTTATCAAGAAAAAAAGAAGACTCACATCAATAGAATTAGAAATGAAAAAGGAGAAGTAACAACTGACACTGCAGAAATACAAAGGATCATGAGAGATTACTACAAGCAACTATATGCCAATAAAATGCACAACCTGGAAGAAATGGACAAATTCTTAGAAATGCACAACCTTCTGAGGCTGAACCAGGAAGAAATAGAAAATATGAACAGACCAATCACAAGCACTGAAATTGAAACTGTGATTAAAAATCTAACAAACAAAAGCCCAGGACCAGACAGCTTCACAGGCGAATTCTATCAAACATTTAGAGAAGAGCTAACACCTATCCTTCTCAAACTCTTCCAAAATATAGCAGAGGGAGGAACACTCCCAAACTCATTCTACGAGGCCACCATCACTCTGATACCAAAACCAAAGATGTCACAAAGAAAGAAAACTACAGGCCAATATCACTGATGAACATAGATGCAAAAATCCTCAACAAAGTACTAGCAAACAGAGTCCAACAGCACATTAAAAGGATCATACACCATGATCAAGTGGGGTTTATCCCAGGAATGCAAGGATTCTTCAATATACACAAATCAATCAACGTGATGCACCATATGAACAAACTGAAGGAGAAAAACCATATGATCATCTCAATAGATGCAGAGAAAGCTTTTGACAAAATTCACCACCCATTTATGATAAAAACCCTCCAGAAAGTAGGCATAGAGGGAACCTACCTCAACATAATAAAGGCGATATCTGACAAACCCACAGTCAACATTGTCCTTAATGGTGAAAAACTGAAACCATTTCCACTAAGATCAGGAACAAGACAAGGTTGCCCACTCTCACCACTATTATTCAACATAGTTTTGAAAGTTTTAGCCACAGCCAGCATAGAAGAAAAAGAAATAAAAGGAATCCAAATTGGAAAAGAAGAAGTAAAGCTGTCACTGTCTGCAGATGACATGATACTATACATACAGAATCCTAAAGATGTTACCAGAAAACTACTAGAGCTAGTCAATGAATTTGGTAAAGTAGCAGGATACAAAATTAATGCACAGAAATCTCTTGCATTCCTATACACTAATGATGAAAAACCTGAAAGTGAAATTAAGAAAACACTCCCATTTACCATTGCAACAAAAAGGATAAAATATCTAGGAACAAATCTACCTAACGGGGCAAATGACCTGTATGCAGAAAATTATAAGACACTGATGAAAGAAATTAAAGATGATACATATAGATGGAGAGATATACCATATTCTTGGTTTGGAAGAATCAACATTGTGAAAATGACTCTACTACCCAAAGCAATCTACAGATTCAATGCAATCCCTATCAAACTACCACTGGCATTTTTCACAGAACTAGAACAAAAAATTTCACAATTTGTATGGAAACATAAAAGACCCTGAAGAGCCAAAGCAATCTTGAGAAAGAAAAACGGAGCTGGAGGAATCAGGCTCCCTGACTTCAGACTATACTACAAAGCTACAGTAATCAAGACAGTATGGTACTGGCACAAAAACAGAAATATAGATCAATGGAACAGGATAGAAAGCCGAGAGATAAACCCACACACATATGGTCACCTTATCTTTGATAAAGGAGGCAAGAATATACAGTGGAGAAAAGACAGCCTCTTCAATAAATGGTGCTGGGAAAACTGGACAGCAACATGTAAAAGTATGAAATTAGAACACTCCCTAACACCATACACAAAAATAAACTCAAAATGGATTAAAGATCTAAATGTAAGGCCAGACACCGTCAAACTCTTAGAGGAAAACATAGGCAGAACACTCTAACACATAAATCACAGCAAGATCCTTTTTGACCCACCTCCTAGAGAAATGGAAATAAAAACAAAAATAAACAAATGAGACCTAATGAAACTTAAAAGCTTTTGCACAGTGAAGGAAACCATAAACAAGGTGAAAAGACAACCCTCAGAATGGGAGAAAATATTTGCAAATGAAGCAACTGACAAAGGATTAATCTCGAAAACATACAATTAACGCATGCAGCTCAATATCAAAAAAACAAACAACCCAATCCAAAAATGGGCAGAAGACCTAAATAGACATTTCTCCAAAGAAGATATACAGATTGCCAACAAACATATGAAAGAATGCTCAGCATCATTAATCATTAGAGAAATGCAAATCAAAACTACAATGAGATATCATCTCACACCGGTCAGAATGGCCATCCTCAAAAAATCTAGAAACAATAAATGCTGGAGAGGGTGTGGAGAAAAGGGAACCCTCTTGCACTCTTGGTGGGAATGTAAACTGATACAGCCACTATGGAGAACAGTATGGAGGTTCCTTAAAAAACTAAAAATAGAACTACCATACAACCCAGCAATCCCACTACTGGGCATATACCCTGAGAAAACCATAATTGAAAAAGAGTCATGTACCAAAATGTTCATTGCAGCTTTATTTACAACAGCCTGGACATGGAAGCAACCTAAGTGTCCATCAACAGATGAATGGATAAAGAATATGTGGCACATATATACAATGGAATATTACTCAGCCATAAAAGGAAACGAAATTGAGTTATTTGTAGTGAGGTGGATGGACCTAGAGACTGTCATACAGAGTGAAGTAAGTCAGAAAGAGAAAAACAAATAGCATATGCTAACACATATATATGGAATCTAAAAAAAAAAAAAAAGAAAGAAAATGGTCAGAAGAACCTAGGGGCAAGATGGGAATAAAGACGCAGACCTACTAGAGAATGGACATGAGGATATGGGGAGGGGGAAGGGTGAGCTGTGACAAAGTGAGAGAGTGGCATGGACATATATACACTACCAAATGTAAAATAGATAGCTAGTGGGAAGCAGCCGCATAGCACAGGGAGATCAGCTTGGTGCTTTGTGACCACGTAGAGGGGAGGGATAGGGAGGGTGGGAAGGAGGGAGATGCAAGAGGGAAGAGATATGGGGACATATGTATATGTATAAGTGATCCACTTTGTTATAAAGCAGAAACTGACACACCATTGTAAAGCAATTATACTCTAATATAGATGTTTAAAAAATAAATGAATAAATAAATAAATAAAATGTTTATTTTAACAATATGTATTTCTAACACAACATTTTAAGTCAACTATATTTCAATACAAATTTTTTAAATATGTATTCCTATGAACAAAATTTCTTTCATAAAATTTTGTAAACTTATGTTTAAGTCATGGTTTAAGGCTATTAATATAAAACACCAAATATTCACAATTATTTATTAAGGACTAATAGAAAAGATGCAGTGTTAGGTACTTGGTGAAAATATATGAATAACACACAAACTTACTTTCTCTCAGCTTGCCTGCATTCCAGTGAAGATAGAAGTGAATATATTATTTAAGTGCTATGCTGGGCAAGAAGAGCATTATAATTTAATTAAAATGAAAAGAAAGCCATTATCCAATAGATGAATTAAAAAGGCATCCCAGAGAATGGATAATTAAAATACTTCTTGAAATATTAGTGCTCTTTCAGCTGACAGAGTGCGAATGAAATGTGCTCTTGGCTTAGATGAAAGCATTCATTCTTTCATTCCTTCATTCTTTCAAAGAATATTTATTTAATACACACTAAGTCAAGACCCAATTTTGTAGATTCTGTAGCAAATATATTTTACCGCTATTCTAATCAATAGGTAGAGACTACTTTCATCCCCCTTGAATCTGGGCCAGTCCAGTGACTTGTTTTAACGAGGAAAAGGCAGGGAGTGATGCAATGTAGCTTCCAAGTCAGAGACTTAAGGAGATCATTTCTTCGAAGGCTGCCTTTTGGAACCCAGTCATTAAATGAGAAAGAAGCCCAAGCAACATGGTTTGTTCAGGTGGATGGAAACACAGGTGCCCTGGCCAACAGCCTTCGGGAGCCCCCGGTGGAGACGAGCACCAGCCGCCTGCAGTGTGAGTCAGCCCTTTCAGAGTTGCAGCCTCAGGCACCAACTATAGCCTGCACCTGACGCTTAGTGGAACGAGAACCTCGGGAAGTCGGTGGCAGCTGTGTGCACTTTTACATGAAAGAATGTAAATAATCTACAGTCAGTCAACGCATGGAATTGTGAAAAATCGTAAATATTTTACACCATTAACTTTGAGGGCTTTTGTTATTCATCAATATATAATTGAAACAGAAGATGGTACTTGTGAAGGTGGCTTTGGAATCAGGCAGAAGATCAAGTTTAGAGCAGGCTGTGAAGGCTGGGAAGGCAGTAAGAAATTTGCCTACAGAATTACTATTTAAGTCTTCAGAAAAGAGATCCCAGCTTATACACAGTATAAATGCTAGCTGAATATTCCATGCAGTAAGATGGAAGCAAGAAAATGTATAAAATGAACTTGTGAATCTGAAAAAGGAGATTTCCAGGAAGAATGAATACCAACTGGCTTCCTTTAACTGACTATGAAAAACTACAAAACCAAAAGAAAAAAAAAAAAGAAAAAGCAACTTTCAGTAACAGTGGCTGGTAATTTAGAGAATTTCCAACCTAGGACTTACTGAGTTGAAAAACAAAATGGTTCCCTCAGTTTCACCAGGGATCCAAAGTTTGGCCAGTAAGAAATGGCTCCAGTGCAAAGACCAAATCTAGGGGGCTGCCAGTGTAAAGATTAAGTCAAGGGTATGTCTGTCAGACCCTCTGTTGAAACCTTAGAAAGCTTTAGGACGTTACCCACAGTTCTTCCACTAAACAAAAGGGCTTCTAAGAAATTGAGGGCAGTGTCGCACAGTACTGTGAAGGGCTCTTCCCAAAGCTGAGAGGGGCCCATCTGTGAGAATTCATGGGTATTGCTTTAATATCATAGAGTGGATTGTAATTTGATACCTAGAATTTAATCCACAGTATTAAAAGGAGGTATTTTACTTGTACTGAGAGTGGCAGAAACACTTCAAAGTGAAAAAGATGCCTTTGAGCCCCCAAACTTCTATGGTCAGGAAGCAGGCTTAGAAAATTACTCAGCTGCAAACACAGGCCGTTTCTTATGGAACAGGAACACAGGAACCCAGATGATGGAGCCAAAAGCCATGAGGAAGCATCCCTGTTAAACAGAACTGATTCCTAACCAAGGACCACTCTCTGTTCCAGGAACAGGGGGAATGTGCAGCATGGGCTTGGCTGGATTCAGAAGACTGTAGTCTAATGAGTGTTATGAGGCTCTTGTCCTTCCCTTGTGTATTAGTAGGTGGATTAGGTCCCACCCGGATGGCCCCAATTTACCACAGTCTTGTCTTTTTAAAAGCCTTATCTCCAAATACAGTCAACATATGAATTGGGGGAACACAATTTAGCCCTTAACACCTCCTTTTTGCACAGGAGTGTCTGTTGCAGTTACCCTGTTTCTTTGGCCCCATTTCATATTGGGCATGAGGGGTGGTGAGGTAGGTAGATCTCCACACCTGAAGAAACACACAAAGAACCTCATCTACAATTGAACCTGATTTAAATGATGAAATCCTGTATCTTAAGCCTGAGCATGATAAGAATTCATTCATATAGGATGAGAATTCAGGAGGTTTTAAGAGGGGTACATGTACTCTGCAGGTGTGAGAAATGTAAGTAATTTTGATCGGGGAGCAGACCCTGGGGATTAGAGATGCTGCAGATGCTTTCCCACTCCTCCTATTGAAAGGTGGAGTCCATTTCCACTCCCCTTCATCCTGGCTGGCCCTGTGGCTTGTTGCGGCCCATACGGTGAGGCACAGGTGACCCCACTTAGCATCTGTGACATCCGCCTGTGGTGCTGGGGGGGCTCTGTCTGGACCCTAGTGGCTGGGCTGAGAGAAGCATAAGTCATGTGGAGAAGCCACGTGCAGGAGAACCGGGGTGTCCCAGCTGACAAACCTAGCTGAGCCCTCAGCTAAAAGCTGGCATCTCCTGCCAGACATGTAACTGAGCCACCTGGAACGTGTGCACCCCAGTCAAACCTCCAGGTGATGGCAACTCCAGCCAACACCAAACGGAGCAGAGAAACCACCTACCTGAGCTGCATCAACCCGCACTTGAGGATGGTCAAGGTGGGCTTCAGCCTCTATGATTCTGGGTGGGTGTAATGTAACAATAAAGAACTGAAACTGTCCTCCTATATATTACCATATATCACGGAAACTTTAAAACTCAAATAATCTAAAAAAATTTTGTGAGCTGTGAAATAACAAAGAGGTTTTCAGATACAGAAAAGTAAGTGTTCTGGTGAAACTACTTTAGATAAGGCCTCTGTGAATTTAGAGATATATTTGGGTTTTGGACATATTAATTTTGACATACCTTTTGCAAAACCAAGTGGAATTTTTAATTAGTAGTTGGATAGGAAAGTCTAGAATTTAGTTCCAGTTGGAAATAAACATTTTGGAAACTTTGCCTAAAGAAGGTTTTTAAAGTCATATGATATTTATCACACGGAGTGAGAATTCCAAGGAAGAATGGAAGAGGAAGCAGCAAAGGGGTCAAGAAAGAAATTCCCGACACCAGGAAGACTGTCTAGCTTTGCAGATAGAATGGGGTTCCTAGGGTGTGATCCAGGTGGGGCAGGGGTGGCCCTTGTCAGAGCACTCAGGAGCACAGTGATTCACCTCCCAGCAAGAGTGTCCCCCCGTGTGCCCACTCCACATGGCATATTAGTGATGGACCTGGGGCAGACAGGTCCTGGGAGAACACTGCCACAGAGACAGCCCAGATTTCAGGCGGCTATGCAGCCGCCTTAATTCCCGAAGCCCAGACGCCTCAACCTCTGGCCTTCTCCATGCCACATCCTTGCACCAGATCTGGGATGAATACAGCAGAGGAAGGAACACAGCCTTGGGCTGCTTCTGAGTGGAACCACGAATGCCTGCACAGGCGATGCATAGGTTCTCTCTGACCACAGGGGCCTCACTTGCTTTCAGCAATCACCTCCTTTGGGGCAGGGCATTTACTCAAGGGTAAAGGAGTGTGATTTAACCCAACCTTCAGGGCTTCTACTCCAAAAGCTGGGGAACAGACCCCACCCCTGACAGGGTGGCAACAGCCACACGCAGAGAGGAAGCCCCACCTGACACCCTGCATAGACTTTAGATAATCCAAACCAACAGCATCTGCTATTCAGGGGATAATGACCAGCACACTCATAGTAAAGACCTGGTACCAAGATCATCCCTCGCAGCAAAGACATTGGACACACACAGTCTACACAGGGATGTTCCTACATAGACACACCCCTTCAAGATCACAGTAGATAAATTTCTGTCTATGAATTTAGGAGAAACAATTAAGAAAAAAAAGAAGAAAGAAAGAAAAGAGAGAGAAAGAAAGAAAGAAAGAAAAGAAAGAAAGAAAGAAAGAAAGAAAGAAAGAAAGAAAGAAAGAAAGAAAGAAAAAAGAAAGAGAAAAGAGGGAAGGAAGAAAGAAAAGAAAGAAAGAAAGAAAGAAAGAAAGAAAGAAAGAAAGAAAGAAAGAAAGAAAGAAAGAAAGAAAGAAAGAAAGAAAAAGTGCTTTGCCGCTTTGCCCATGATGTGATGGGTCATCTTCATATTTTGTATAAGTTCTGTATCTCAACATCTTTCTAAGGAAGAGATTAAACTTTGTGTGTTTGCATGTATTAATATGATATGATACCCTGTGATATAATAGTGCATCAAAATCTCATTTTCGAGAAAAAGTTCCATTTCTCATTAGAGAGTAGAGAGAGGAGACCTAGTTTTCAATTATTTAATCTTTAAAATGCACTGTATTTTAAGAAAGGTCCAATTATTTCTGAGAAAATGAGAATTTACACTCGCTCTTTAACTAATCTACACTTTCACAAGCAATTCTAGGCTCTTAAACACAGTCTCTCATCTTCCCAACTTCATCCTCCCCTCACATCACTTGTACCTAGACTAAAATTAACAATCTGCTCTTTCCTTTAGGTTGCCACCCTGTTCCTTTCGTCTTGTCTATGTGATAAACCATCTCTTACAACTCCCTTCTGATAACACCCTGAACACTCTTCAGGCCCACATCAAATTTCATTTCCTGCTCAAACAGTCTCAAAGTAACTGAAAGGATTATTCTCTTTCTCTGCAGCGAACAAGGACATTGAAATATGTGTTTCTTATATAAAAACAAAAACTAGTTACAAATTATAATAGAGGAAAGGATTCCAGTTATGACAGTAACAACAACAAATAAGTTACTGGGAGTATACATGGGAAATGTGAAGTGACACAATAAAAATACTAAAATTCTCCTGTGGAATGGCCTGATTCCCTTAATGGGTAAAACAGTCCAGTAGTAGAGCTGAGCGGGAAGGAGAGTGTAAAATAATCAGATCAGGATAAAGAGGAAAATGGGACCCACACACTCCTCCATATTTGAAATGAGAGGTCTCATTTTAAGGTCAATGGAAAACCAGTGAAGATTTTTAAGATTGTAGTTACATAATTAGATTTTCGTTTATGGAAGAGCATTATTTTAAAAGACAGTAGAGCAGACTGCATGGTGATGAATATGAGATATGAAGAGAGACCTACCAGAGGATTGTGAGGTATACTGGTGACATTTAACAAGCCCTGAAGTCATCGGTTCAACTTTCATAGGATTTTCTGAAACAGGATACACTCAGCAGGTGCAGGCTTGGTGTGGAAGATGATGAGATATGATCAGTGAAATGTAAAGTGACTGCAATTCACCTCTGTATGTATGAGGATACATAGTCCTAGACTCAGGAACGATGTTTGGCCTGGCCCATCATAGGCTTTCAGTAGCATAAATTGAATAACCAGACAAATGAGCCATTGGCATATATCTGTAATTGAGGTCACTGATGGGATAAATTCAGGGCACTTGTGTAACGTGGGATGAGAAGTCTTATGACAGAGGCATAAGGACCTTGAACTTTAAGAATGAGATGAAAGGAGAGATCCCAAAAGAGAATGAGAGAGAATAGCTTTTGTTGTATCAGGCACACCTGGAAGACCAAATGCTTTAAAGTCTGAATGGCTCACAGTGGTGAGTGCCATAGAGAAGCCAGACACAAAGACCTTTAAAATGTCATATTTATTTAAAGGCACTGAGGTAACAGATGACTTTAGCAAAGCTTTCCAGTGATGTGAGAGGTGAGGAGTGACAGTCAATGAGGCCAAGTATTGGTCAATGGCTGATATTGACAATGTAGTCCATAAGAGTTACATTGATTAAATTTTAAATTGGAGGATCTTACACAGGTTTACTTGATGATGGGAGGGATCCAGCAGTGAAGGAAAGTACTGGAGTGATAGCAGTTGATCCCTGAGAAGCCAAGATTTTGAAGCCTGGACCAGAGGTCGGAGGCTTGGCCTTAATCTGGAACCTGAATTTGTTGTTTCTTTCTCGACATGTTTGAATTCCCATTCTGAGAATTTCTCAAGTCATACACTATATCACTAATTTCATTCCCATGGTTTGAAATTTGTTATTCACACTTGCCTTATGAGACATAATTTCAAAAGTAAGCTGTTCTTCCTCAGTCCCAATTCCTCCTTCCCTTAAATTGCAGCATCTTTTCATAGACCACCACCTCCTAAAATGGGGCAACATCAACTTTTGTCAAAAGAAGTAAGATATAAGAGGATAAGTATTTATTCCAGGGTTACGGAATTTTCCTACTATATTTGTGAAAGTCAAAGATATTAGTATTTCTTATTTCTATAAATCACCCTGCAATTTTATCAGCTAATTCACAAAGCAAAATGAAATGATAAAAATGTAAATTATTTGATTCCATAGATCCCTTCCTTGAAATTCTGTGCACTGATAAATTATTTAGTATATAGAAAGCATACTCTGAAGGAAATAAAGACCATCTTGCTGGGAAGCAGCATGTAGAGTTGAGGACAAGTCATGAAATTTGCATTTAATAGACTAGGCTTAAGCCCTGGATCTTCCACTCATTAGTTGTTTATCTTTGCACAGATTGTTAACTTGATTGTCAGCTTTCTCACTGACAACTAGGTAGATTAATTCGCAAGTAGTTTGAGAGATTTAAATGGGATAATCTGGTGCTATCAAGCTCTGAAAAAGCATTGGAAATAGAACAGAGCGATTATAAAATGGAATTTATGTATAGGAACAAAAATTAGTCAGAACATTTCCACATCAACCTGAGTCAGATAGCCAAAAGATCAGAATGTCACATGTAGGTGAGATGGAAATTATAGACAAATATCACTATGGGGAGGTAACAGGATACAAGTCAATCATATATTTCACTATAAGAACATCAACAAAATTTAGTAGAGAAATTTTAGAAGTTAAAGTATAATTTGTTCTCTATGAATTGAAAGTTCTATAAAACAGTGTTTTTATCCCTAAAGCTTGTAGTATTGTCATCTAGTTCTCTTGCTAGGACTTGGCGTCGCAATTATTGCTGTGTTTTCTGAGTAAGCGCTGTAGATCTGACAGGGACCCTGTCTTCCGTTCAGCTGTGTTATAATTGTAGACAGTGTTGTCATTATGTAACAGGCAGAACTCTTATCTTGGGACTGACAGTTTTCTCCCTACTCAGTTATTGGAAGTCAGAATTTCTCTGCTCTCTTTAGTCGTTTATCTGTGAGTCACTTAATAATAAAGTTTATTGAATTATTAGTAACAACAGTGGATGGTATGCATGTTAGCTTTGACGTTGCCCTGTCAGTTCTCATTGCCAACATCAGTAGAATTTGACAGTAGATTCCATTCTTTGCAGTTTCTTTCACAAAGCCATGCCTTAAGATATAATTAGGAACTTGGCAATAGTACCATGATAAATGTTCAGTGTTCTGAAATGATCTTTTTTCCCCCACATCAGTAAGCTTTATGCTGCATCTAAAGGCAGTCATTCAAAATTTCTTAATGATGGTGATTGCGGCATTTTGCTGACTATTCTGCAGTGCACTATAGCTGTAAGAGCTGACAATTAACTTCAAAGAAACTGAATTCATGTCAGTCTACACTAAGCATAATCCACAGGCTGTCCAAATTGCATATGGGCAATTCAGACCTGCAAATTACTTTGAATTTTGCTGTGTTGGCAGCAGTTCTAATAAACAAGGCATTCAAATACCAAATAAGAAAATCAGATTTGACAACATCTGGTGTTAATATCATATGCATAGAGGAAGGTATAGAGGATCTGAGAAAAAGCTGAAAAAAAAAAAAGAAAAAGAAAGAAAGAAAAAAGAGAGTGAGAGAACCCTGACAGCAGCTTCTGTGTGTTCATGGCAGCAGGTGAACCAGAGTGCCCATGACCAGTCCATATTAGCAAATCATGCCAACCTCCCTCTCATCTTTCCCTTCGACTCTGATAAAATACATGATGACAGGAATCATTAAATATATGACAACAGTCTATTTCAGAGGGCAGTGCTGGAACTGTCTATGACACCTGCCTCACAACCCACTAGATACTAAAATAGAAGCAGATTTTTCACAGTTGGAAAGAAATCAGGAGATAATTGATGAAAGGCTCACTCCTATGCAGCCCTGATATATGTTTGTTCAGGAGTACTCAAATATTCCTAGTTTCAGGGAACTCATTATTCAGCAGGTAAAGTGATATATTTGGGGTTTCATAGACATAAATTTGAATCCTTGATCTACTTTGCTAGTAAATTACCTTGAGAGAGTTAAATAAATTATCTAATGCTCAATTTCCTCATTTTAGAATAGGGATGTAATCTCAAGCCAAAGACCATATTCATTATTATTCAAAGATTATGTTGGGTTTTTTTTTTCTCTCTCTTTTTCTCAGCTGTCCACAACCTTAATTCTGAGCCAAGCTTGAATTACATATCCATTAGTATATCAGTGGTTCACGTGTATTTTCTCCACTCACCTCCAGGATAAAGACAGGAGTGAAGGTCACTTAAAACCACCCCCATAGATACAGATATCAGTGATTGAGTAATCATTTTGTTATCTCTTAGTATTGTTACTCCAAGCTAGACCCAGAATCCACCAACCTCTAGGTTAGCTATAGCACCTGGAAAACTGCTTTGGCAGGGTACCTTTGATCTTAAGTAACAAGATACCAGTTTAAACCTAAAAGGATTAAGTTCTGACTCCTGCAGTTTTAGAGATATATGGGATTTGATACATCAAGTCAGTGACATCCCTGAGGGACTACCTCCTTTATGTCTTTCTGTTCTGCCTTCTAAAAGATCGGCTTCATTTTAAGATTAGTGACCTCACATGGCTACAAGGTGAATGCTAACAGTTCCTAGGATTATATGTTTAGCACTTGTACAAATGCCCCTAGCTTTACTCCAGACCAAAGTAAGGTATATGCCAACCCTGAAACGTTCAGGACTTTCAGACTACATACTGGTGGTCTTAGATGGGTGTTGGGCACTCAGACCTAAACCAATCACTGTGACTTGGGGAAAGGGGACTAGGAATGGGGTTAATCCTGTACATTACACTGCTGCTACTCAGATGGTATTGAATGAATGTAAGAGAGGCAATTACACTGTCCACCATATCTGGATTGCCACTAAGACTTCTGTGTCCTCCTAATGTCCCACTATGTTTCTGGATACTCAGTCCAATATCATGTACTTACCTCAAGACAAATGATTTATGGTAAATCTTCTTTCACGTTTAGGTAGCCTAATACCTATATTTCTGCTACTGGCCTTCATCCTATCTGTGGAATATTTCACAAAATATCTTTATTATTAAATTTAAGTTTTAAGAGCACCAAACCAAACCAAAGTGTATAGGTATAACAAACCAAAGTGAGTTATGAGACAGACCATCTTTGGGGATTTGCTGAAAGAAGACAAATAAAAATCAGTTACACTCCCGGTAACTCATAAGCCCCTCCCTCTCATTAAGGATGAAAAGAGAATGCAGATTGCAGGAGGGCTCTATGAGGAAGACTTTTCTATGGTGATCTTTAGGTGTACTTCCAATCCCACCTCTTCCCCTCAAAAACGAGAGGAGTGAAGATATTTCTCACTAGCTTAAGTCAAAGAGAAGGGCTCATAAAGACTTATCTAAGGAATTACTGGGTGCCTTATCCATGCAGAGTGGAAGAGTGGAAGACAAGCTTGCGCTTGTGTCAGTCTCACACCTCAAAGATCTAAAGGGTAAGAGGTAGACTCAGCAGCTCCGGCTTTCAGCAGTGAGGAAGCGACCGGCATGGGGGAGAGGGGGGACTGCATTCTAAGATTTTGTAGTTACAAAACATGTTAGATTTTCCTGGGGCCACACTCAGTCAATGCAAAAGGGTCAGTTGGCATAGGGATGAATGCAGACCTGCCCCGTAGAGTAGGGTAGCTGCGGAGGTTTGGGGCGTGAATCCTCAGTGCTTCCACTTGGCCACAGCGACTGATGGGCTTTTGCAAATATGACTTGTCTGGGAGTCATTTAGCTCCACCACCTCTACTTTTTGGAACCAGACTGGGTCCAGGGAGGCTTCTGCTGCCAGCTTTTAAACCCCACTTTGTTATTGTAAGCAGGTGTGGACCTTGCCTCCAAGAAGCACTCTTTAGTGGCTGTTCTGAAAGCAGCACCATGGTGTCGTCTCCTGGCAGCTTTTACAGGTCTTCCTTCTCAGTTCCCACTGCATTTGACAGCTCTGCACCTTTTGGGTTTGGAACAATAGTTGCCTAGTTTCAACCATAATGGAATTTATATTTTTGTTACACACTATCATTATTGCTTTTACATGCTTCCCAGGAAAAAAAGGTGGGAACTAACAGTTTTATGTCATTGACGTTTTACCAGAATTCTCTCAATGTTTTCTTAGCAGGGGAATTTGAGGCACATAAATCAGCATAACTCTTTTCAGTTATTCTCTGTACTTTCTCCTCAGATCATGCCACTCCTATATGATCAGTCTTCAGACTTATATCTTTTGTTATTCAGCGATTTCACTGGCTTTGAGGGGCAATCAAATATATTTTTTCCTAGACTGATGATTCTTGTGTATAGCAATCCATTCTTGTTTTATAGATGTGCTATCCTCTTCATCTATTTTTTTGGTTGTTGTTCTCTCTTTCTCTAGATATGAATCCTACTGATTTTATCCTTCTGTTTCCTCATTTAGTTCATTTTGTATGTGTTTACAGACATACCACATTTTATTGTGCTTCATTTTACTGTATTTCACAGATACTGGGTTTTTTACAAATCGGAGTTTTCTGTTGTCAGATGATGCTTAGCATTCTTTATCAATAAATTATTTTTAAATTAAGGTAAGTACTTCTTTTCTTTTTTTAGACATAATGCGACTGCACACTTAATAGACTACAGTATTGTATAAACATAACTTTTATGTGCACTCAGATATCAAAAAGTCCGTGTGACTCATTTTATTGTGATATTCGCTTGATTGCGGTGGTCTGGATCCAAACCCGCAATATCTGTGAGGTATGGCTGTAATCTCTTTCCTAGTTTTCATACAACTTGTTCTTATCAACTAGTTGTGATTCTTTGATACCTGTTCACACTCACAAATGAAAGACTTGATGGATAAGTGTTAATAGCTTGTGTGGGTACCCCACTCATTAATATAAAACTCCCTCCTTTTTGCCAGTGGCGCTCACACTGTTTCAGACCCTGTGTGATCTTCAGCCTTCTTGCTCATCTTTTCCGCTGGGTCTCTCCCCAGTCTCCGGGGGTGGTTTCCTCACACATTAATCAGTACTTAGCTGAATAATACTCAAATAGGCCCCTTCATAGGTCTCCAGAGAACCTTCTAAGCAGCCCTCTCTTTCTAGTACTGCTGTCTCATAAACTCTAGCCACTTGGCCTTCCTGGACTCTTAGCTCCATCTCCTCAGGGAAGGAAGTCTTTCAGCATCTCCAGCTTTCCCATTCAGAGGGGTTTTAGATGGAAGGAAAGCTACATATATGTTCTCATTTAGTCTGGGTGTTCTTCCATTTAGTCAAGTCACCTGATTCAAGTTTAAAAAATGTTAAGACATGAGAAATATGTATTACATGTACAACTATATGTGAAGAATTCTCATATTATTAATAGCTTATACTTCCAGACTAATAAGAAAAGATTTTTGGACTTGACACCCTCCTCATCTGTGACAAACTCACGAGTCATAATATCAAACATATATTAGAAAATCATCGAAATAGTGGAAAGTGAATTGTCAATTTTTTTCTTTTCAGTGTTTACATTATAATATAGATCAAATGGGTTTTATGTTTAAAGTAATAACTTGCAGTGGGAAATAACATTTTAGTTTCCTAAACTATATTTCAGGTTAAAGAAATTGCTGAGAGTCACTATATGGAATTAGCTATATTAAGAATAATAATTTTATTTATTTTGTTTCGTGAACAACCCCAACATTCAAATATGACTTATTAGATTATAAAAATTGTCCAAGACTAAAGATTTAGTGCGTATGCAGTAAGCCTCAGTTAAAGGGGATCTTTTTCGCTTGAGCCTCACTACAAAGTAAAATCCTGAGTTATTTTGTCTGACAAATATGCAGATATGCCCACAATGTGTATCACCTATAGTCCTTTTGCAAGAATAGAAAGAAGGTTATATGAACAATTTAATTCATATATCGTATTTATTTCAAAAATGTATAGGAAGCTTAAATCAAACATTTGTTTATAAATAAATATCTAAGGAATATAACACAGTTTTCACACCACTTGATTTTTGTTTTGAATTGTGGTATACATAATAATCATTTTAACTTAATAGTGTGTGGTGATATTTGTACTGATATTTTGTACTGATATTTGTCCTGAAAATGCGAAGAGGGCATAACCTCAGGGTGGGGTCGGGGGGAGGAAATGTATGAATCCTCCTCCTGAGCATTTTAAAGGTGTCCATCTTCAGTATGTGAAAAAACAGAATCTCATTCCTTATTCAAGAAATGATTCTTCCTTAGAATTACCCAACTCTCTCTGTTTAGAGTCGGTATGAGATCCCTTCCATAACAAGGTAGAAATGTGTTCAACAGAAACTAATGCATTTACATCTTTGGAAGTGAGTGTTTCTAACTATCGAGTTCACATTTTGTGTGGCCCACAATTATGTGTGATTACATGAGCTCTCATCACTGGTGGTTTTTGCGGGCCCCAAGCCAAGTTTCTTCAGTGATAATATCTTTCTGAGCTCTTTCTCCTTTTTTCTACTACTTTATCTGTCTCTCTTTTTTTTTCTTTTTTTCACTCTCCAAGATTAACATAGGGGTATTCAAATATGCCAGCTCTATAAATTTGGAAATTTCTTTCAAATTACCTATGCTTTATTCAACTTTACTAATAACCATAAAACTAAAGGAAGTACTCCACCTGGAGAATGGAATGTATTTAATAAGTATATCAATAGAGTAGAAAATGATTCTTCATGAAGAGACATTGGTAAGTAGAATAAGAGGCAAACCTGCATGATATACACAAATAATTATCTGTGACTGTAAATTTCAAAACTCAGAAATTGACTGTAGCTATTTCCAGTTGTTAACTTTTTTTCTAACAACTTAGTTTAAGAACATTTATGTATTATGGTAGAACTATCTGAGCTTACGTTGATGGATCCTACTGAGTCTTACAGGTACAATACAAAATTGGCATGCTGACAGAGATAGTTACAGAATTGGATTCCTGCCCAGAAAATTATTACCTTTAGGCCAACTGTGGCTGTGACAGAGAAAAAAATCACAACCCCTAAGAAATAACCAATATCAGAAGCTTTGAAGTTAAATTGGTCTGGAAGTTGGGGCCATCCTTCATGAACGATCTTGTACCTGAACCCCTGAGAGATTTATTGCCTAAAGAAAAACAAAGATTATTGTGATGATATGACATTATAATTTTAACATCTTAATTTTTCTCTGCAATAGAATATTTGTTAATATTACTTGTTAAGTATTTATTATTAGTTATTTTAGGTTCTTAAAATATATGTAAATCAGGTTTCTCTGTGTGTATTAAAGAGAGTGTTTGTAAGGCTATTGAAGATTTCTTTTTAATGCCTGACAAAATGGAACTTGGCAGGGCAGACGAGCTAAAGTAATAGATTGTTGTGCTGATATAATAAACTATTAGAGGTACACAGAATGACCCATGGAACACAGGAGGGGCTCAAAAACAGCTGTGTCTTCAGAGATGGCTATTGTGGTGAAATCAAAGGACAGCTGAGTATTGAAGGACAAGTAGAAATACTGAGGGGGGAAAACAATACAAATTCAATGTGGTGGACAGAGAGAATATAGACATTCCTCTACTTTCTGTAGCATTCACACACCAGCCACATAGATATTTGGTGTAAAATGCAATAACATATATTTCCAGACCACTGTCATAGAGCAAATACCACAATAAAGCCAGTAACACAAATTTTTGGTTTCCCAGTGCACACAAGTTATGTTTACATTATACGACAGTCTATTAAGTGTGCAATAGCATTATGTCTTTAAAAATTTACATAACTTAATTAAAAAATACTTTTTTGCTAAAAAATATTAACCGTCATCTAAGCCTTCAGAGAGTTACAATCTTTTTGATGACAATCTCTTTGATGACATCAAAGATCGCCACTCACAGATCACTACACAAAATATAATATTAGTGGAAAAGTTTGAAATATTGTAAGAATTACCAAAATGTGAAACAGAGACATGAAGTAAACAAATACTGTTGGAAATAGGCCTCCAAAAGACTTTTTCAACATGGGATTGCCACAAAACTTCAATTCGTTAAAAAACAGATACCTGTGAAAGGCAAAAAAAGTAAGGCACAATAAATCAAGGTATACCATATTTTCTTTGCCATTCACTCATCGATGGACACTTAGAATGTTTCCATGTCTTGACTATTATAAATAATACTGCAATGATCAAGGGGATGCATTTATCTTTTCAAGTTAGTGTTTTTGTTTTGGTCAGATGAATACCCAGGAGTAGAACTGCTAGGTCATATGGTAGTTCTATTTTTAATTATTTGAGAAATCTCCATAATGTTTTCCATAGTGGCTGCACAACTTTATTAATATATTCCCACCAATGGTGTACAAGGTCTCCCTTTTCTCCACATCCTCACCAACACTTGTTATTTTTTGTCTTTTTGGTAATAACATTTAACAGGTGTGAGGTAATACCTCATTGTGGTTTTAAATTTCAGTACTGGTTAAAAAATCTTTATTGAAGCCAAAGACCTAAGCCTCTAATAGCCTCAATGTAAAAATACCCTTTAAATCCAACATTAATGCCAAAATTTATTTATTCAGCTGAGGTTTGTGGCAAGATTCTAAACAATATGATGATATAAAACATTTTGTGATAAAACTGAAGACAAAGACAATTAAAATTAAATAAGTTTAGTTCAAGAAACCCCAAAAGAGGAAAAAATCAAAATAAAGGTAATAATAAGTAATGAGTAATAATAATAAAGGTAAAAGGAAAAATTAACAAAAGAAGAAAAAGAACTATAGAGGTAATGACAAAGTTAAATTATGTACATATTATACACATAGAGAGATTGATTTTTATTTTAAGGAATTGGCTCACACAATTGTGGGGGCTGGTGGCAAGTCTGAAATCTGTAGGGCAAGCTGGTAGGTTAGAGATAGTTAAGAGCTGATGTTTCAGTCCTGAGTCCAAAGGCTGGAAACTGAGGCAGAACTTCTATGTCACAGTCTGGAAGCAGAATTGTTTCTTCTCTCAGAAACCTCAGTCTTTGCTCTTAAAGCCTTCAACTAATTGAACGAAGCCCACCCAAATTATGGAAGATAATCTGCTTCACTTAAAGTCAACTTATTTGAAATGTTAACCACGTCTAAAAACTACCTTTACAGCAATGTCTAGACTAGCGTTTGACCAAACAACTGGTCACCGTAGTCTAGCCAAGTGGAGACAGAATTGATCATCATACTCACACATGAAAAAGAGTCAGAATGGGACTCAAGGCTGCTTCTTCCAGTGACTTCAGTCCCATTTCTCTCCAGTTCTCTTGGTTCTACTTACCCATGTTTTGGCTTTATCTTCAGACAAGCAGTTAGATATCACAGCATTCTCAGGCCTCACAGTCACGCAGGACACATCCCAGAAGAGGCAAAAAATAGCTTCCAATAACTCATCTAAGAAAAAATTAAAAAGAATGTTCTCAAATCCCCTTGCAAGGATCAGTTGGTATCACATTGGGCAAACTGTGTTCACACAGTCTTTTGAGAATTAATTACTATCTAGGAAGATAGAATTGCCCCTAACCTTGTGAGGTCTGTTCCTGCAATGAGGTAGGATCAGGATCTCTGAGTCCTGTGCTATGGAAAGGCATAGATAACTGAACAACTTGGAGCTCTTTTGGAAATGCTGAAAAGGGGTGGATACAAAGTAGCCAGCAGCAATGTCCCCCACCATCTACAAACCAACAGCTGGTATTAAGGACAATAGAAAATACAACAACAGCAGCAGCAGCAAAATTCATCTGGAGGACACACTGCAGACAAGAATCATTCAATAAGAATAGAGACACCTAAATAAACCCCATGAGAAATAAAAATGGGGCATGACCTGCCGCGGAGCAACTAAGCCCATGTGCCATAACTACTGAGCCTGCGCTCTACAGCCCACGAGCCACAACTACTGAGCCTGCGTGCCACAACTACTGAAGCCCACGCACCTAGAGCCTGTGCTCCACAACAAGAGAAGCCACCGCAATGAGAAGCCCATGCACGGCAATGAAGAGTAACCCCCGGCTGCTGCAACTAGAGAAAGCCTGCGTGCAGCAATGAACACCCAACACAGCCAAAATTTAATTAATTAATTAATTAATTTAATTTAATTAAAAAAAGAAAAATTAAAAAAATAAAAAATAAATGGGGCATGACCATAGCTAGAATATTTTTTAGTTTTAAAGACTACTTTGAACAAATTATGCAACATCTTATTTTGTATTTATTATTTATTATGAAAGGAATGAGTTTAGAAAAGTTATACATTACAAATATATATTTTAAAATGCATAGAAAGGCTAAGTAAAACAACAAAATGAAGAAATTAAATTATGAGTCACCTCTACTCTTTAACCAGAGGATTTAGTTACAGAAAGTTTTACCAACAAGTTCTACCAACCTCAAGGAAGAAATAATCCCTACTAATTGCAAAATGATTCAAAGAATATGAAAGGTGATAAAACTATCCATTTCATTGTATAAGTGTAGTGTAACTTTTATACCAAAATAAGACAAGTAAAGAAAAAAATAGAAAATTATGGCCCAATATAATATATGAGCATAGATGCAAAATTTTTAAGTAAACATAGCAAATTAAGGCTCGCCAAAAACCATTACTAGGCAAATTTTGTTCCAGGTGTGCAAAAATACTTCAACATTATAAATCTATTACTGTAAATCACCACATTAATGGATTTATGTAGAAAAAGACCATAATCAGAAGGATGCAGGAAAATATGTAGAAAAATATAATTAACAAACATTAATTTTTTAAATTCTGAAACATTTGATACATACTAGTGATAAAATATTCTGAGCAGACAAAAACAACTTTAAAATAAACATCTTTTTTATAAATCCTATAGTAAATTTCACACTCAATATTTGATTTTAGAAGTATTCCAATGAAACTCAGGTGGAAATAAATCATAACCATTATAGCCCTTAATATTCCATTGTCAAATAGAACCAGAGCCAGACTCTAGTTAAAGTACTAAAAATAAATGTTATTTAGAAACTATTAGAATAGGGAGAAAAGAGACCTCCTTATAGAACTGGGGCTCAGTTTTGAATATAGTAAAGACAGCTGGAGTTTACCAGCCAGGGAGAAGATTTGGGGGTGGAGGGAGGGGGTCACTGGATGAAAATTACTAAGAGGTGATATCAAGGGTGGGGGGGTTCTTGCGGCTGGATTCTTTCTGAGGGCAGGCCAGCATCACCAGGTATCAAGACTGGAGTTTGAGGAATTTGAGTAGATAGCAAGAGTGAGCACACAACAAGGGTGGGGGAGAGTCTCTCTCAACTGACACCAGGATTCTTGCTAAAACTGGGCCATGCAGATCTGTCAAGGATGTGGCCAAGGTCAAGGCCTTGTCAAGAACAGCCTGACTGAAGTTTGGTCAAGAAGAGTGTCTTCTCCAAGCCAAACAATGAAACAAGAAAAAAAAAGCTAATTTTTCCTTGTTTTAAAATTATACTTTTTTCGGGCTTCCCTGGTGGTGCAGTGGTTGAGAATCCGCCTGCCAATGCAGGGGACACGGGTTCGAGCCCTGGTCCAGGAAGATCCCACATGCCGCGGAGCAACTGGGCCCGTGAGCCACAACTACTGAGCCTGCGCGTCTGGAGCCTGTGCTCCGCAACAAGAAAGGCCGCGATAGTGAGAGGCCCATGCACCGCGATGAAGAGTGGCCCCCCCGCTCTCTGCAACTAGAGAAAGCTCTCGCACAGAAACGAAGACCCAACACAGCCAAAAATATAAATAAATAAATAAATAAATTTATTTATTTAAAAAAAAAAAATTATACTTTTTTCTACCCAGAAAATGCAACAGGATCTATAGACAAATTGTAGAGCAGGCAGATTTGCTGGATAAATGAAAACATGGGAAAACCAACAGCATTCTAACAGCAGTAGCTGCTTAGAAAAATAAACATACCAATAGAAGTCTTAACTTTTCATATCAAAAAATCTATTTAGATTTGAAAAACAATTTTGGAAAAAAATTATTAAAAACACTGTTGAAGTATATAAAAGATGACCTGAAGAAATGAGACAGTCCACTTTCATGGATAAGAAATGCAATTCTGATAAAATTATTAATAATAATAATTAATGCCAACATTTACGGAACACCCTCCATGTGCCAGGTCCCTTTTCCAAATACTTTACAAAATGAATTTATTTAATTCCTACGACATCATTCTGAAGACTGTTCATGACTATGTTCATTTTAAAGTTGGAAGAACAATGCAGGCAGAGGTTACACAATTACTCACTGTCACACTGACAGTAAAAAATGAAGGTGGGATGCAAATTTTCCAATTCTAACCTAACAGTTTAATGCAAATCCAATTAAAAGTCCAAAAGAACAAAACATTTCTGAATTTTTGTCAAAGGCTTATTTTCAGAATACCCAGAAATTTTTACTTTATTAATTCATTTAATCCTTAAAATATACGTATGAAGAATACACTATTCAGATGAGGAAACTGGGACTTCCCTGGTGGTCCAGTGGTTAAGACTCCGCACTCCCAATGCAGGGGACACAGGTTCAATCCCTGATAGGGGAACTAAGATCCCACATACCGCATGGTGCAGCCTTAAAAAATAAAGTAAAATAAGAGGAAACCGGGGCAAAGAAAGTTGAAGTCACATGCCTATGGTAGGTCACACAGCTAGCTGGTGGCAAAGCAGGGATACAAGATAATCCAATTACGCTAATGGTCAAGAAAGTGTAGGGAATCTCTAAGGCACTCTCCCTCAATGAGTTTGCTGCTCTGTGACAGAATTATCTCCTCTTGAATTTCACAGAAAGCGTCTGTTGGTTCTATTATCCACCCTAAATTCTGATAGGGTGGGTGGCAAGAGCAGGGCCTTCTCTCAGCCTGCCACCCAACTTAATCCTCTGTACCAAACAACACTTCCTCCCCTGATCAACCAGGCAGGATAAAGATGTTCTGGTTCCTCGTCTGCTCCCTTTATACTGTTTATTGAATAAAGTAACGTACACTGATTTTTCAAGGACATAGCATTTTGAAACAGAAATAAGTTTTGTCTTTCAATTTTATGAAAAATATAAATGTCTTATTTCTTAACTGAAAAATAATCCTACAGACTGGTACAAATATTCCAGCTTGATGACATTTTTTAAAAAGACACATATATGGAAAAAAAAAATGAATAGCAACATTAATGTCTTCAAAGAGTATTTCAAAACAGAAATAGTTAGTATATTGACTGAAATATGCTAATTAAAGGAGTAGAGAAATCTATTTAGGAAATTTATGCAAATAAGACTTAGAAAAATGAAAACTTAGCATTAAGTTTTGCTGCATAGAAAGTCTAAATTGGATGTCAATTTTATCAGACCTGATACATCCTCTTATTTTAGCCAATATTTTGTAATGACTGTTTTAATATTGAAGTTTAAATAGAATTTATTAATAATAAACTATCTACACATATAAGTTCTAAAATAATTTATAATATCCTCATTATAGTGTAAAGGTCTTTCAGGAAGTATTTTATAGGAAGAAGAGTGTATTTCAAAACTAGAAGATATAATGGACAGTCATGTTTATATCTATTTATCATGAGTAAGTTTCAATTTAAGAGAAGTAAAATGACTATACCCCATTTTCTGCAAAATTTAAAGAGAAATGAAGGAGCAAGTGCATATTTTAAATTAGACACTAGAATAAAAATTAGTTTAAGAATAAGTAAAAATAAGCTATTTATTTTTATGTATGGTAAGAGGTAAATAGCCCTAATTTAAGGAAGGAAAACAAGCAACAATAATTTACTCTTAAAGGAAAGTAAAGAGATGTACTTGCATATCACCTGGACCATATTTGAAGTGTAATATCAACATAAATTTCTTTACCACGTTGTAGGGTATGATTGTAACAAAATATGACAGGAATTGACCTGTCACATATAGACAGATATATTTGGTCTTGAAGATAATATTTTAAATAGGTGATAGAGAAGAGATAGTATACAATTTAATATTAAACTTTAGTGGGTAATATCTGAGTAAGCCAGAAGAACAGCAGGTAACCCTAAGATAAATAAAAAACAGTAATATTCAATTTTCAAAACATAGATTTTTTTCATTCTGCTTCAACCAACATAAAAATATATATGTTAGAAATAACATGATTTTGATTTAATAGTTATTAATAAAATTATTGAGATTCTTGTATTCACTGACATTAACTCAATGATGTTAAGTCTAAAGATCTTACAATGATTCTCAAATTGGATTTTATTGTTTCTGCATTAACTGCACAACTGCACTAAAACCTTTTTCAACCAAATATGTAACTAACAAATGCCATAATAAGTAATTTAGTTTCCATGTAAAGAATTTTAAAAGGATGCAATCTGTCTTCATTTAATTTGAAATATGCTCCTAATTACGTACTCATTTAGAATTAGTGTGTCTTTTTGATAAACCAATCCTTTTATCTTTATGAAATGCCCCTCTTTACCTTGAAGTCCTCATTTTTGATATTGCCACACAGCTTTCTTACACTTGAAGTTTGCAGGGTATATGTAGTTTATTCATTTAACTTTCACTTTCAATCTGTGTTGTTATATTTCAAGTGTCTCTCTTTCAAATGGAATTACTTGAGTCTTTCTTTTTAAAAAGAATAATCTAGATTGACAATCTCTGTCTTTTAATTGGAATGTTTTGTCCAATTTTATTTAGTGCAATTATGCATGTGGTTGAATTTAACTTTACCATCTTGCAGTTTGTTTTTAATTTGTTCCATCTTTTATTTATTTTCTCCTTCTTTACTGCCTACTTTTAGTCAACAAAGTGCTTATTTTTAGCATTCTTTTTTACAAGCTTTACTGTTTTTTAGCTGTACTTCTTTGGGGTTTTTCAATGTGTTTTAAAGTAAGTGCTCTAGAAATTGGAATACACACCCTTAAATTATCACAATCTGCCTTAAATTAATTTTATATGACCATGTATAATGTGAAAACCTTGCAATATTAAATTCCATTTATATCTCCCCCCATTATTTGTGCTACTATTCTTACATGGTTTACTTCCAAATATTTAATATGCCACATAATACATGTTTATAATTTTTTGCTTTAAAATATCAATTGTCACCTTCTATTGAACAATGCTTGTATTAAAGGAGATATACAAGTTAAAATGATTGAATTTCTAACAAAAAATGATAATGGAAAATTAATATATCAGAATCTATAGAATATATTAAAAGCATTGATCTCAGGAAATTTGATACCACTATACACTTTTATAAGTAAAAATTAAAGAATGTATATAAATGAATTAAGGTCCCAGCTTGAAAACCTAGAAAAGGAACACCAGAGTAAACCTAAAGATGGCACAAGAGGGGAAATAATAAAAGAATGAATTAAAGTAACAAAGAATAAAAAGAGTAGACCTAATGAATAAATCAAAATCCTGGTTTGTGAAAAATGTTACAAAATATATAAGCCACTACCTAACTTGCTTAATTTAAAAAAAAATTACTAAAGCATAAAAATACAAAATAAGAAATAAACAAGGATAATTAACCATTGATATGGAAGAAAATATTTTTTTAAATCTTAAGTTATTTTGAAGACCTCTATATACACAAACTTGCACATCACAATCAAATGGATAATTTCCTAGAGAAATACAGACTAAGACAATTAGCCTATATGACACAAAATACTTAAATAAATAAATTCTATGGGTGATACAGAAAATTTTGCTAAAACACTAAAAATGATTTCACAGGGAATTTCTACCAAATCTCCAAAGATCAAGTAGTCTTGTTACTCTATAACAGAGCCTTTGTTTTTGTGCTACTCAACTGAAGTAGTTACAGCAGAGAGAGAGAGAGAATTTCTAAAAAATTACAAACACACGTACACACACATAAGCACACACAGACACACATATATATGTAATGGATTGAATATTGGTTCTAAAATCATATACCCATGTCCTAACCGCTGGTATCTGCCTTTTAACTATATTTGGAAATAGGGTCTTTGTAAATGTAACTAAGTTAAGAGTGAGTCAAATCTAATGACATGTATCCTTAAAAATTACAGATTTGAGACATATCCTTAAAAAAACACGCAGAGAAATAAAGCCAGGTGAAAATGGAAGGAGAGATTAGGGAGCTGCCAAAAGCCAAGGAATGCCAAGGACAGCCGCAGCCACCGGAAGGCATGGGACGATTCTCCCTGAGAACTTTCAGAAGGAACCAACCTTATTAACAACTTGACTTTGGACTTCTGGTCCAGAACTGTGAAAGAATTTGTTATGGCGGTCCTAGGAAATTCATACAGATTTTAATACTGGGAAGAAAGGTGCCGCTGTACAAAATCCTAAAAATGTAGAAGAAATTTGGAAGTAATTAGAAGTAGAAACTGGAAAAATGATGAGGTGGATGACAGAAAAAGCCTAGAGGGTCCTGAAGATATGGCTGGTAGAAATATTAAAGGTGATTATAGGGAGGGCTCAGTTAGAAGTAAAAACATAACAGAGAAAGCTTCTATTTTCTTAACGAATAAATACATTGTTCTGAACACCATGTTGGTAGAAATATGAGCATTAATACAATTGCTTCTTTTGAGGTCTCAGAAGGAGATGAGGAACATGTTATTGGAAACTGGAGAAGAGGCGACCCTTGTTACGAAGTGGCAGAGAATTGTGCTCTCTTGTTGGGTGGAAAGCTGAATTTGTCAGAGATAAATGTGGATGTTTAACTGAGGAGGTTTCCAAGCCAAGTGTTTAAGATGCAGCCTGGTTTCTCCTTCCTGCTTATGCTGAAATGTGAGAGGATAGAGAAAGACAGAGGAAGGAGCTGATAAAACATAACCAAAACTTGATGATTTTGTAAATTATCAGCCTATTTAGATTGCAAGGGATGCTAAAATTGACGTGTTTCTTCTCAGCCCTGCAGGGTTCCCATACTCATCTATGACAGGCCCACTCTTCTGCGTGCCCAATAAACAGAAGGTGCCATGGCTGTCTGTTCACACATGAAAGATTTGCACTTCTCTAATTTTTTCAACCAAACCTTTCTTGCACCCACCTCTATTCAATAACTTCATAGTAAAATATGATTTTATTTTATCTATTATCTTTTTTCCCCGTTTCATTAGGCATGATGGTCATTAACATCATTCTACATTCTAACTGGATGAGATCTTATCATTAATTTTTAACTCTGACAAAAAGTCATTAATATTCTAATATAATAAACATTATATCTTTAAATAATTTCATTTAGGGTCCCATCTTACTTCTATGTAAATAAGGTGTTAAAATTCTTCCTCATCATCGTTGCAGTTTATGAAATAATCTGTCATTCAAAACACTGATGTTAAATTAATTGATGGTATTCATATCAATATTCTATGATTTGTCAGGTATTTTACTAAGATTTTTAATAAATAAATGTTGTCGGTAATAATGAAATAATTAACAAAATACTTGATGCAATCTCTAAAAGTGCTGTAAACTCATGTTTTGGACCAATTATAACAGTTGTTCCCTCTGTTATAGAAGCAATGACATTATTAAAAGGAACTTTTTTCTCATGGAATATTTTTTAAGGTCTGTGTATACTGGTAACCACTTTGTATTCATTATAAATAATTGTGTTAAAATGGCATTTCATCCATGACCTTCTTCATTCCTTAAGTAACTTATATATGCTACTAGTTAAATTTCATTTGTCATACAGGATGGTTTCATTGACTTGTAATAAAAATTTCTTGGATGTTAATCTGTTACAGTTATTTCTGAAATGTTTTGACATCTCATTGATTCTTTTTAAAACAGTACCATTGCTCAGTTGGATAAAAGATATTACTCCACTTGGATTTTTTTATCAGGTTATTAATAACCCCTCTCACACTTAGTAAGATTAATTTTCCTCCAATATTCCATGGCTTATCAGAGTTATGACTTCTTGCTATTTCTTAACTAAAATTGAAGCTTTTGTCCTGCTGATCAGAAGGCATTTAAACATTTTAAAGATAATATTCCATCGTTTTCCTCTGCATGTCAGAAATAAGATATACCTTTCCCAAATTTATCAGTACATGTTGGCAAAATATTTATTTAATCTTGACAGTTAACTTGCTTCATTTAAAAAAATGTTTTGGCAAAGTAGGAACTGTGCACAAAGATATAAAAATTATTCAATTGAATGTCACTGCTTAACTTTGATTATATGAAAGAAGTTTTAAAGTATACTGATACATATACATAGAATGATCACAAATGTTACAACAAAAAATGATGACCAATACAGGTGTATTGAGTTAGTGGCCCAAATACTTACTTGACATAATTTTCTAAATTAGTAAATTCTTGGAAACGTTCCAAACAAAAATATAATTCTCCAGTTATCAATGTATATGCATATCTGAGCAATTCAGTGGATAATAAATATCAAAATATAATTTATTGATATCTAAAATGGATACCTAGTCGAGGATCAGATAATAACAGGCAATTTTTCACCTATATGAATGTCTGTTAGCTATTTTATAGTCATGTGGGATGCATGAAAATTCGTCATGGGCAAGACTTTGTATAACATCATGTGTCACCTAGAACCCCATATCTATACCCACTAAATGCATTTGCACCTTTCAGTCACTGGGACACTAGAATATAAAACAATTTTACAAATTTTACTGTAGGGAGAATATGGCCATTTGGAGAATCACTGACCTAAATGAATTTATAAAAAGCAAGTCTCATAAGTCAAATTTTTTCAATGTAAAAACAAAAGAACTAGAAATTAATAATCAAGAGACATACTGTTAGGTATTGTCTAGGACTAATATGACGTTGAGGGAAACCAGTCCATTTTCCCTGCTGTGCTTCTACCACAGATATGTGGAACATCTTGATGAAACATAGTATTAAAAAGACATGCCTGAACTCAAAAATAAAGAAAAGTTATCTCCAGGCTCTAAAAATGAAGGTGGAATTTAAATCCGGAGAATAAAAATAAAGCTTCTTTTATGGCAGCACACACACACATGCACACAAGCACACACACACCCATGGTCATTATTACAGGTTGAATTATGTCCCCCAAATTCCTATATTGAAGTCATAACTTCCAGTACCTCAGAATAGGGCCTTATTTGAAAATAGGATCATTGCCAATGTAATCAGTTAGGACGAGGCAACACTGGAGTAGGGTGGGACCCTAACCCAGTATGTCTGGTGTCCTTATAAAAAGGGGGAATTTGGAAACAGAGCCACACACACAGGGACAACACCATGTAAAGACTGGAGTGATGCTGTCAAAAGCCAGAGGAACTCTGAGGAGCCAGGAGAGAGGCTGGAACAGAAATTTCTCCAGGGAACACGGCCTTGCAGACACTTCAGCCACAGACTTCCAACCTCAAGAACGGTGAGACAATAAATTCCTGGGTTTTAAACCTCTAAGTTTTTGGTACTTCGTTATGATGGCCTTAACAAATTAGTATAATCCTGGAAACTAAAAAAAAAAAGGAATGGGGTTTTTTGTTTTTGTTTTTGTAAAAAGTTAGATAAATCTGACAAAGTATAATTTAAGTATGTATATATCATACAAATAAACTGCAGAGAAATAATGACTTATTAAATATGAAAAAGATATTAAGAGAAAAGGAAATAGAGTGGGAAAGAGGGACACTGGATATCTATTAGGAAATAAACTGAAAAAAGAGGGGGCAGAAATACTTTAGTTAATAATTGATAATGGCAAACAACTTCCCAAAGTTGAAGACAATTTCTCATACTAAATCTCCAGTAGAATAAAGAGCAAACTTATCAATACCTAGACACAATACAGTAAAAGTCCTTAGCATCAAACACCAAGAAATTATCAATACAATCAGAAAGAGAAAATAAATATTACCCTCAGAAGAATAAGAATAATCTTTACAAAAGACTCTCCTTAGCGATGATAGATTTTAATGTGTTAAAAGTGCTGAAGAAAAATAATAAGCATGCTAGAATTCTATACCCAAATGAACCACATTCAAGAGAAAAGGTGAAACAAAGATATTTTAAAAAGAGACTAAATTTATTTCTCACAAATCATTAATTTTAATAATCCCTAAAGAATAATGTAACTCAAGAAACATGAAACGGATTCCCAAAATTTTGAGAAATAAGATGCAAAAGGCAAACAAAGAAATTATTAAACAGCATCATTTGAATGACTATAGATTTGAGAACAAGATCAGGAGTTACTAAAAGTAATATACAATACAGCCAAGATTGGAAGGAAGGTAGATGCAACGTGGGGTCCAGAATTGTAGACGATAAAAAAAAAAATAGCCAGAAAGGCTGCAAATATAGTCTTAGTTGAAAAATATTGGTTTGAGGCCTCCCTGTGGACATAATACCTGTAAGAAAAAGCCAGCATATACATCTCTGAGTCTGGTAGAAGCATCTCAAGCTTTCTGCTAAGATTGCAGGTTGAACACAATGAGAACTTTTGAAGACAATTATTCTGGCTGTAGATTACAGGTTACCAAGTGAAAGAATAAGAAGAGAATATAAAACTACAAAACCAGGGGGCTTCCCTGGTGGCGCAGTGGTTGAGAATCTGCCTGCTAATGCAGGGGACACGGGTTCGAGCCCTGGTCTGGGAAGATCCCACATGCCGCGGAGCAACTGGGCCCGTGAGCCACAACTACTGAGCCTGCGCGTCTGGAGCCTGTGCCCCGCAACGGGAGGGGCCGCGATAGTGAGAGGCCCGCGCACCGCGATGAAGAGCGGTCCCCGCACCGCGATGAAGAGTGGCCCCCACTTGCCTCAACTAGAGAAAGCCCTCGCATGAACCGAAGACCCAACACAGCCAAAAATAAAATAAAAAATAAATAAATAAAGTAGCTATAAAAAAGAAAAAAAAAAAAAAAAAACTACAAAACCAGGAAAAGGAGAAGTGAGGAAGCCATATGAATATCTAACTAACCCAATGGAAGCAAAAAGCAAAGCAGAAACTGAGCAAGTGAAAAAGGTGATATAACGGGAAATGTCAAGTATGCAAGTGACTACAATAAAAGTAAATATATAAAACTAGCAAGAGGCAAATCCCAGCCAAAAAAATAGAAAAACCATAACTCAGCTAGATTGTACTCATAAAAGACAACTTTACACATATAAGAACACAGAAATGTTTAAATAATGGATCAACAAAAGGAACAGCAGACTAATATTTACCCAATATCTGGAGATGATAACATGATCTTTGCCCTAGCAATATTCCTGAAGTAGAGCTACCCTGAATTTCTGATATGAACCCATGAGATCATTTTGCTTAACTTTCAAAGATCCCATTGTAATCTGTTATTTAATATTTTCTATCAATATTCACAACAGAAAAATCTTTGGCAGGTTTGAGGATCAAGGTTACTATACTCACTTCAAAGTAATTTGGAAAATTTTCTTCTTTTTCTCTGCTTACCTAATCTTTACAGATTTAGTAGAATTCCCTGTGAAAATGATTGGGTCATGCTGGCTTTATGAGGGACCTCTTTAACCATTTTCCCTATTTCCTCTGTGCTAATTGAAATCTGTTTCTCATGGACTATATTTTTATAAATTGTGTATTACTCAGAAAATCATACATTGTGCAAAAATGTCTCAATTTTTAAAAATATTGTTAGTTTTTATAATTATGTCCCCTTGTCATTTCAAATTTAGTGTATTTATGCAATCTTATTACTATTAACTTTTTCTCAAACCAGCTTTTGTATTTATTTATTAGTTCCACTATTTTTTAATTCTATTTTATAATGTTTCTAATTTTTTTTTCTTTATCAATTTATTCCTTATGCTTTCTTTTGCTTTATTATGTTATTTTCTTACTTTAGAATTTGGTTCTCAATTTGTTTTTATTTTTAATCTTTATGCGTTCAATTTTACACCATAGAATTTAATGCGTCATGTTTATTAATGCTATTTCCTAAAAAAAACTACAATTTGGGATTATATTAAAATTATCTAAAGAGATTTTGATAGCTTTCTTTTAATTTCTAAGAAAAAGACATTTTATTTAAATTAATTATGGTAATAGATTGTGGTCAGAGAATGCTTTTTGGATTTTTTCTCTCCTTTGTAATTTATTAAGGTTTTCTTGGCTGTTTAAACTACGGAAAATTTCATGTAAACCTGAAAATAACAGCTATTCTCTGCTATTTGTGTTACGATTTGGATACATAACTATAAAATCTGTGGGGTTGGCTAAGTTCTTTGTAGTCTGACTATGCGAACTGTTTTGTTTTGCGTCTTCCTTGTATAGATCTTTTGGTGTATGGAAATCAAGTCACGGGGAAAACATGAATTTCTGCAGGTTCATTACAGCCTTCCTGGCAGTCTGAAGCTCAGTTTGGTCACATACATAAAATCTTTGGTTCCCATTTTCTTTCCTTGATGAACTTAAATCTGCTAATCTGTTATCTCTATGGCTGTCAAAAAGTCTGATGGCAATTTAATTTTCTTTCCCTTATAAATAGAATGATCAAATGTTCCTTCAGCTAAGATATTCCTGGTTTACAGCATGTGTCCCATTTCAATCATTACTAGCATCCCTTCTACTCTCAAAAGTCTGGATGATAAATTACCGGGTCTCTCTTATTGAAGCAACTTAGTCCTTTTCTCTGGACTCTTGGAGGATTTTTTATTTAATCTCTTTTTATTTAGAATTTAAAAGTTTTACTGAAATACATTTCAGCATTGGCCTCTCAAAGGGGATTTTCCCAAGGATGCAGTGTGCTCTTTCAATACAGAATTCCGAGCTGGCTTTATTTCAGGAGAGTTTTCTTGAATTAAGTTTTTACCTTTTTGTTCATTCTACTGCTTTGGTTTCCTTCTTTGTGTCCTGTCACACATACGCTGTCTTGCATAGCTATCACTTTCTGTCAAGCCATTTTTACCCATATTTTATTTCTCTTATGGCATTATTCCTGGTGTTAATTCTCCCTTATGCTCCTTCTAATTTGATCTTCTTTGCACAAATGACTTTTGTTTATTTCATTTAGCAATTCTTCCTCTGTCTGTCACCTCTCTTTTTAAATCTCCCTTTTCTCCAATCATTTTATTTCTGAGTACATATTTGAATTCTAATGTGTGCTCTGCTTTCATAAATTTTATAGCTCTTGTAATGTATTTTAGCTCCCTTTGGATTGTTAGGTACAGACTAACTGCTTTGGGGTCTTGTCTTTCTGGCTGCATCATCATTTTGTAGAGGTGTAACTCCAGCCTCCTGTGTTTTGGGAAACACAGGGCTACTTTGTCACCACATATGGTCCTCGATGGTGTCCTGGGGTCTTTGACTTTCCTTTCCTGTAGACAATGAAGTTGTCCTGCCCAGTGCAGCGTGGAGGTGGGAGGGCACAGGAGGGTTGTTAAAACTAGGCTGTTGCTGCCACCCCTTGCCCATCAACTCCTGTTGTCATTTTTGTCATTTTTAAGAGAAGTTATCCTTGCCTTTATTTCCATACTGTAAGCTCATTTTTAAAGTTATTTCCTGTGTCTATTATTTTTCTTTCTTAAGGTGCAATTTCTCTTGATTTAGATTTTGTATATAAATAAACAAATAAATAACAAATTATATATACGTAATTTATATATATGTGTGATTTTGCTTATAAAATTTTAATTTTGGTATAACTTTAATGGAGCTTCTCTTTTCCTCTTGTTTTGCTCATCCCTTCTCCTGGGGTTTCAGGACTCCCAATAAAGCACCAGATGTTATAATGGCAGCACAGAGCTCTCACCTACTGGACGGGCTTATATTTCCATTGTGGGGCTGTCTAGTTCGTTCCTGTCTCCTAACATCTTTCAGAATGGCAATTCCTCACCAAGGACTGTGCCAAAGGGCAACCATACTCCTGTCCAGCCTTCCTTCATGGGTGGAGGTCCTGCTCCGGCCTCTCTCTTACACAGGGGGTCTGGTCTTATCCCCCTCCTCCTTTGGAAGCCATTTTCTTCCAAGAGTTGAACTCTCACTGTAATTCTTGTGTCAGTTCCAGTGTCCAGGTAGCCTATAGCCCCAGCCCCAGTCTTACTGGTAACATCTGGTCATTGTCTTCATCCTAAAGATATAGTTGGTTCCTGAGCACAGCTGTATCTAATAGTTAATTTATTGCTCATTAGGGAGCGAGGGTGGGTGATGGGAATGGTTGCTAGGAATGTTCTGTCTGGGTAAAATCATTGGGCCATTTTCATCAGAAAATGATATCAAAAAATCATTAGAAAATGATTCATGGTTTTAGCACATCACTTTAATTAAAACTATTGAAATATCAGTGTACTACATAGCAATTAGTCACAGGTTACCCGAAGACAAATGGGAACAATAAATAATCCTCAGAGAATAAAAATCTCAATACATAGAGTAGATGTATGCAGAAATATCTTCAAAATGTATGCCAAAAAACTGCAAACTATAAATGGGTATGTGTTTCCCACAGAACAAAAGTGGCATTTACTACACAAAGAAGGTTCCCACTAAAGTCCGTGATATCTTTATAAATTACAATTGGCAATTTTATTAGAAAGGCATGAGATGAAGCAAGGTGGCCTGTCCCAACTGGTAAAACTTGGGTCAGTTTGTTTACTGTGATGAAACTGAAGGGCGAAACCAACTCTTCCAGAAAGTTTCTACTGAGCTAAACTTAATAGAGGGTTACAGAGTCAGGGTAGCAATAACCAAGGGGTTCTTCTGGTCAGCAAGCTGGGGTGCCCTGTCAATCAATCTCCCTGGCCCACACTCTCTTGATTCTGAACTAAAGACCAACCAGTTCATGAGAACAGCTACTGCTATGCAACCAGGTCGCGCCACTGGGCAACATTATGTAGTTTTTCATGTACTGTTGAAATGATTCAAGAAAATACATAAGCATATATATTTGTGACTGTGAATGCACAAATCAGGTGGTGTTCACATCTGATTGTTAGTGAAACCCCTCTTGATCAACTTAAACTTTGGGCCCTGAATCCTCAAAAGATTAACAATGTAATTATATAACAGTGGTCCTAAGTCTTTATTTTTTCTTTACCAGCACTAACAAACATGAAGGAGAGACCCTGCACACATCAGCTTAAATTAGTGTAATACAGCAGTGATCCTCCAAGATGGATCACACTTCCTTTGTCCACTGCAAATTATAGGCAGTCCTCAATTTATGCTGGTTCAATTTACGATTTTTCAATTTCATGATGGTGTGAAAGCAGTACTCATTCAGTAGAAACCACACTTCAAATTTTGAATTTGATCTTTCCCCAGGTTAGAGATATTTGGTAGATACTCTCTTGTGAGACTGAGCATGACACAGCCCCCAGTCAGCCACGCCATCAGGAGGGTAAATAGCTGATACGCTTATAATCATTCTGTACCCAGACAGTACAGTACATTATTCAATAAATTACAGAAGATATTCAACACTTTATTATAAAATAGGCTTGTGTTAGGTGCTTTTGCCCAACAGTAGACTAATATAATGGTTCTGAGCATGTTTAAGGTAGGCTAGGCTACGCTGTGATTCTTGGTATATTAAAGGTGTATTAAATGCATCCTCGACTAAAAATACTTTCAACTTATGATGGCTCTATTGGGATGTAACCTCATCTCAAGTCAAGGAAGATCTGTACTAATAAAGCATACTGAGAGGAAAATATTCCATAGAATGGGATTAACAGATACAAACTACTATATATTAAATAGATAAGCAACGAGAATAAACTGTATAACACAGAAAATTATACCCATTATCTTGTAATAACCTGTAATGGAATATATCTACAAAAATACTGAATCATGATGCTGCACGTCTGAAACTAAGACGACATTGTAAATCAACTATACTTCAATAAACATATATATTATGTATTTTATATTGGAGATGGGTGTGCTTAGTAATACAGTAAATGTATACTTTTTAAACATTTGTGCACATATTCCAAATATGTGGAATAATATATTTCTTGATAAAACAATTTTTCTTTAAATCCTTAAAATGACACTCAAGGAAGAGATATTCCCATGGTAAATTATAATGAGTGTTACATAACCAAAAGTGTATAACTACATCATAAAGTATTTTATAAAGATGGCCTAAAATATTATATGAAAGATGGTTTATTATGTATTTTGAAGTTACAGAACTTTTTCCACTGCACCTCTCCATTAATATTTAAAGAATGTAAATTAGACATCTATTTACTTTCTCATCTATAGTGATATACTTTAATTACAATTTCATGGCTCTACATTTCACTTACTTCTCAAACCTCCTAAGTGGATATGTAGAAAAGGGAGAGTAGAAAACATTTAGGTGGTGAATGATAATAACACAGTAGATGTTCAAAATGATTGATGACTCAGATTAAGGACTGATTCATCTTTCTGAGATCAATGAGCAAATTATTTTTTAAAGGTAGTTGTTCAAGGACTATGCTATCTCTGTTTAAAGTGACATATTTTCATTAGAAGCATTATTAGATAATTGAAACTTAAGGAGATAATATAATTTTTAAAGAAAAAAAGTACTCAAATTTAATACTTCTCATTTCACAGGGAACTCTGCCTAAGTGTCAGTCTTCAAAGACTGTGAAGTAATAACGACCTATTTAAGGAGAAATGTTACAAACAAAATTTATAGTTCACAATTTGAGAATTCTTTAGCTTCAGTGGAGCATTGAAAGAGAAAAAGATTGCATGGCACATTTAAAGGATACATTTTAATGATATATTTATTTCATTCATATTAGATATTTGGAGATTACCATGGCTATATCAGTTTCTCTCAGTCTATAAGAAGATAAATTCTTAAAAGCAGAGTGTCTCCCTATTTTTAAAAGATTCTATGAAGACTTCCAATTCCAGTAATGCCAGACTAGGTGATTCAGACAAACTGTCTCACCGAGGACAACTAGGACACCTGGGCGTGATGGTTAGTTGTATGTGTCAACTTGAGTGGGCCATGGGGTGGCCAGATGTTTGGTCAAACATTATTTCTGGATATGTCTGTGAAAGTATTTCTGGATGAGGTTAACCTTTAAGTCAGTAGTCTTGATAAAGCAGATGGTGGGTCTCATCCAAACCAGTGGAGACCTGAATAGAATAAAAGGCTGAGTAAGAAAGAATTCTCCCTCTGCCTTTTTCTTGAGCTGGGACATCAGTCCTCTCCTGCATTCAGACTCAGACTTGGACTGGAATTTACACCATTAGATCTCCTGGGTCCCCAGGTTGATGACAGCAGATCTGGGACTTCTCAGCCTCCATAATATATATACTGGGCAAATAAAAATAAAATATACACAAAATCATTAAATGCATCATCAGACAGTTAACAAAATAGAGAAGAATTACTGGGTCAAGATGCAGAGCGAGGAAAATTTAGAATTTTTTTCTTTTTTTACAGTTAACCAGAAACAAGTTTATTCAAGAGATAAATTCAACACAGGCTAGACAGCTTACTCCACCATATTGCAGTGAGACACACAAAGGCCTAAGGCCAGAGCTGTACATCTAAGAACAAGACAGGCATGGCGGCTGCTGTTGGACACATGCAAACAGTCTTTTAAACCTGAAGGTAAACTACTCTGATGACTGTCATTGCCCACCACAGATGCCAGAAGATCAACATCTGGAAACACTATTTCTCCATGGGGGCACTTGAGGGGCTGTGTAGTTTATTTGTCAGCATGAAGCGCCAGGGATGTGAATGTTGAATTCTGGGATCTGACAGCAGGAGGGGATAGGTTTGTATATTTTGAGGAGAATTGCCAAAAGTTTGAACAGTATGATAAAGAAGAGTTAAAAATCAAGCAATATTTTGCCTAGATAAAATCCCAGCTTCAGGTCATCTGATAAATGCAATAAACTTCAATCGATACTTGAAACTGAAATAAGGTTTTACCTGATGTGTTGTTCCCCATGAACCTAGAAAAATTACAGAATTTCTAAAAGCAGATAGCATCAACCTAGATCTTAAGTTACTTCTACAAACAATTTCTAAAAGCAAGTTTTATAAATTGGTCTATAATTTAAAATAACCAGCACACAAAGAGAAATAAGTGACAATCAACAGAAAAGATCTACGATCGAACAAAAAAAGAAAAGATCTACACCAACTAAGTCTCTAGATACTGAAATTACAAGGACTAGAATTTAAGATAATTAGACTATGTTCAGTAATTATCTCTATATTTTTATGTTAAAATTATTATTGTTACCTTAAATTCAAGTACAGAATTTTTAAAAATAAGTAATTTATAAAAAAAAAAAAAAAACAAAGACAGAAGGGACTTCCCTGGTGGTGCAGTGGTTAAGAATCCGCATGCCAATGCAGGGGACACAGGTTCAAGCCCTGGTCCAGGAAGATCCCACATGCCGTGGAGCAACTAAGCCCATGCGCCACAACTACTGAGCCTGTGCTCTAGACCCCACAAGCCACAACTGCTGAGCCTGCATGCCAGAACTACTGAAGCCCACACACCTAGAGCCTGTGCTCTGCAATAAGAGAAGCCATCACAATGAGAAGCCCATGTATCACAACGAAGATTAACCCCCACCCACCGCAACTAGAGAAAGCCCGCATGCAGCAACGAAGACCCAACACAGCCATAAATAAATAAATAGAAAAATATTGTTAAAAATACAAAACAAAAGGAAAAAAAAGAAATAGAAAAAAAAAAAGAAAAGAAAAAACAGGAGACCAGGTGAGTCTATTAAAAAATTATAACAAAAATTTGCAATAATTTAAATTACAATTTCAGATGGTAAGCCTAACAACAGATTAGAAGAGTTAAATAAAGATTAATAACCTAAAATATTTGAAAGAAACTATTCAGAATAACTGATTGGGAGAAAAAGATAGATGATAGATATTAAAAGGACAAACAAAGGGAATACGATGAGAAAAACTGACATATATTTAATTGAACTCCTAGTAGGAGCCCCACAAAAGGAGAAAAAAGAAAATGGGTGAAGAGGCAGTATGTGGAACAGATCAGAAGACACCAGTCTGTAGATTCAAGAAGCTCTAAGGCCCAAGGATCATTAAAAATGCATAAAAACGCATCTAGGAACATTTATAGTATAAGACATAAATTACTGAGAAAAAAATCTTAAAAGAAGCCAAAAGCAAAACATAGATTATCTTAAAAGGGACGAGCATTAACTGACTCTCAACAGAGCTAATACAGGCCAAACAGTTTAAAGTGGTGAGAAAATAACCACCAGCCTAGAAATAGATGCCCAGGAAAAAGAGCCTTCAAGAATGAAAGTGAAATATAGACATTTTCAGGGAGCAAAAAAAAAAAAAAAAAACTGAGGGAAATTGTAAACAGCCCATCCACATTAGAGAATATACAGAGAGACATTTTTTAAGGCAGAGAAATATAATTCCAGATAAAAGGCAAGAAATTCAGGAAGAAATGAAGGATAATCAAAATAATAAAATACATTATTGTGATTGGAGATAAATACATTAATACCTAAATTTTGGTTTATTAAATACATTAAAATGCTTTAAAAAATCTTATTAGGAAATAACTGTATGTATATATAAACATGTATATATGCATATACATGTGTGTTTGTGTGTATGTATGCATATTTATCAAACTATATCTGTAGTTATTTCTCTCTATTTTTTATATAAAACTGTTTATTTATATATATATTTTCCAAAATGAAAATAGATTTAGCAAGAAACATCCCTCACTTGGGAGAGGAAGATGAGGTAACCATTTCCCCGAGCCCCCGGGGCAGAGCTAAGAGGAAGAGAAAACCTCCAGGGCCCCTCTCTGCTTCCTGAGGGAGGGGATTTCCTCATGTTACCCCATGGCCCAGGCCCCCTCCCAATCTTCCAGGGAGGGCCCTTCACCGTGGCAGGGGGATCAGCATGTGGGGGGAGTCAGGTTTATATACTGCAGAGATAGAGAGACAGAGAAAGTGAGAACAGCACAGAGACAGAAAGTACAGAGTAAGATGTTAGATTTAAAATAAAGTATCTAAATATTTATAGTGAATGTAAAGTAGACACAAAATTCCAATGAAAAGATGATTGTTAGATGGAATAAAAAAGCAAAACAAATTACTCTATGCTATGTTAATGAAACATACCTAAATCATAACAACGCAGAAAGCTTGAACGTCAAAGAATGCAAGAAGATATATATGACTTAAATTTCAACCACAGGGAAGTACCTATATTAATTTCAGAAAAAAATAAACAAATTAAGCAGAAGACATAGCAGATATTAAGAATTTAAAAAGGTTCTCATTCATCAGAATTAATTCAGCAAAAATATTTTGCAATTCTAAATTAGTATGCACCTAAAAACATGACCTCAAAATATATAAAGTATAAAAATTGACAAATACAATCAGCTAAAGACAAATCCCCAATCGTATTGAGGGATTTATTTTTCCTTTTTCAGTACCTGATAAAATAAACAATAGAAAATACTGTTGAAATATATAAGATTTAAGCAACACAATCAATGTCACCTAATAAACATATATAGAGTAATGAACCCAAAAATATACACATTCTGTTCAAACACATGTAAAATCTTTAAATATTTATTAGGTCATAAATTGAAATGATTGAAACTATAAGTAGTACCTCATTCCTTGACCACAATTTATTTAAATTAGAAATAAATAACCAAAGGAAATATAGATGTTTCAAAAATAAGATGTATATAGACTCTAAATAACCCTTAGATCAAAGAAAATTGAAATGAATAATAAGAGAAATGCCACACATCAAAACTAAAAAATATTTAGAGGGTTATTTTAACTTTATATGCATATATTAGAACAGAAAAGAGGCTGAAAAAATTCAAAGGGAGTAGAATGATAAATAAACCATTATCTGAAATGAATAAGGGTACATCACTTCAGATCATGCTATAAAACAATAAAATGATAAGATGGATAAATGTATGCCTTTATCCCACTGAATTAAAATATATATGAAATATACAAATCTCTTGAAAAAGGTATTTATCAAGACTGATGTGAAAACTTAGCAAACTTTATTTAGCTTATTTATTTAGCTTATTTAGCTTTTCATTTGAATTAGCAATCTCACACACACACACACACACACACAATCTCTAGTTTTCAGTGGCTTCCCTGGCAAGTTCTACCAAACATTCAAGGACAAAAGGTTTTCAACTTGCACAATGACGTCTAACAATAGAGGAGTAAGTGAACACTCCCCAATTCATATTATCTTCATCTTGCTTCACAATCTTCATACAAATGTTTAAAAAAGCAAGTCCATGCTTACTAAATGTAAAAATTTTAAACACATGTTAACAAAGGAAATTTAATTATCTATAAAAAGATAATACAATATGAACAAGTTCCACTTATACTTGGTAAGAAAAGTTGGATTAAAAGTAGTAAATTAAAAAAACAAAAAGCCTGATAGCAAACTTGGGTGCAAGTTGTGCAATTAATAGGTGGAGCTGAGCTGATATGCAGCTGCTGTGCACCTATATGGCTTCACTTGTTTATCGACTGTGTCCATTCTGATTCACACGGTGCCTCTGCTGTACCAGTTGTTTACTATTTTGATTATTACCTCTGAAGGAGAATGATCCAATAAAGAGAAGGTCCACCTAAAATGAATAGTAAATCAAATCAAATAGTAGTAAATCAAATAGTCTGTACATAAATGAAATAAAAAGAGCAATCTCATGATTGCATAAGATGCAGAAAATTTATTTGATAAAAATATATGTCTATTCACGACACAACTTTTTAGCAATTTGAGAATAGATAAGAACTTTCTTAATCTGACAAAGTGTATATATAGAAAAACCTGAAATGTTGAAAGCTTTATATTAGAGACGCAGAACAAAATGTGGATATTTGACTGCAACACAACTCCACATTGTGTTTGAGGGTTTTGCCAGTGCAATAAACAAGAGAGAACGAATGAATAAATGAGTGCATGGGTGAATGACTGACTATTGAAAGGGATGAAATTAAGCAATCATCTCTCATAGATGATATGATGGTTTGTATGAAAAAAACGTGAAATTCCTAAGGATGCACACTGGGTGCACTAACAACATCATTTACAGGTAAACTAATAGAATTAGTGAGTTTAGCAAAACTACTGTATACAGGGACAATTTATAAATCATAGATATACAGTTGCAGCAAAATTTAAAACTGAGAATTTAGGAAACATATCATTTTCAATAGTTTCAAAACATCAAAAACATTCTGTTAAAATTTTAAAAGTTAGATGCAAAATATGAAGAAAACTACCAAATAACACTGAAACAACAGAGACTAACACAGCATTGTGAAGCAATTGTACTCCAATAAAGATGTATATTTAAAAAAAGAGAGAAAAAAAAAAGAATTAAAGAAGACCCAAGTAAAATGAAAAGTAGATCACATTCATGCATTGGAAGTTTCAGTATTATAACAAGACAGTTTTCTTCATATTGACCCATAGATTCAATGCATTCTCACCCAACAGCTCTGATGAGCTGATTCCAAAATGTGTGTGAAAATACTGAGGACCAAGAAGAGCTACTTTTGATGGAAAACTAAGGTAAGAGGACTCAGTCTTCCCAATATGAAATCTTATTACAAAGCCACAGAAATTAAAATAGCTGGTAGAACAAGGAGAAACAAATGAACCAATAGAACAGAACTGAGGGTCTCCAAACAGATTCATACATATATGAATACAGATTTACAAAATATTGGCACTGCAGAGCATTGGGGGAAGGATTTTTTTTTCTTTTCACGTTTTATTGAGATATAAGTGACACATAACATAGTATAAGTTGAAACTGCTCAAAATAATGATTTGATATACATGTATGAAATGATCACCACAATAAGTTTAGCTAACGTCCATCACCTCACATAGCTACAACATTTATTTTCTTGTGATGAGAACTTTTAGGATCTACTCTCTTAGCAACTTTCAAATACACAACACAGTCTTGTTAACTACAGTCATCACACTGTGCATACCAGAACTTATAACTAGAAGTTTGTACTCTTCGACCACTTTCAGCCATTTCCTATGCCCCCCACCCCTGACCCAGCCTCTTGTAACCACCAATCTGTTCTCTGTTCCTCCGAGTCCTTTCCTTTCTAAGTGAGATCATTCAGTATTCTGTCTTTCTCTGTCTGTCTTATTTTACTTAGTGTAATGCTCAATGCTTTCCAGATTCATCCATGTTGCTGCAAATGGCAGAATGTCCTTCTGTTTTATGGCTGAATTATATATATATATATATATATATATATATATATATATATATATATATACATATTCACATTTTCTTTATTCATTCATCCATCAATGGACATCTAGGTTGTTTCCATCCTTGTCTTGCCTATTGAAAATAATGCTGGAATGAACCTAAAAAAAAGACATTTCCTTTTAAAAGATATCCAAATGGCCAACAGATACATGAAAAGGTGCTCAACACCACTGGTCATTAGGGAAATGCAAATCAGAACTACAATGAGCTATCACCTCACACCTGTTAGAATAGCTATTATCAAAAAGACAAGAGATAAATGTTGGCGAGAATGTGGAGAAAAGGGAACCCTTTTACACTGTTGGTGGAAATGTAAATTGGTGCAGCCACTACAGAAACTAGTATGGAGGTTCCTCAAAAAATTAAAAAGAAAACTACCATATGATCTAGTAATTTTACTCTTGGGTATATATCCAAAGGAAATGAGATCACTGTTTCACAGAGATATCTGTACCCACATGTTTATTTATCCAAGACAGAAGGGATTATTTTCATTAAATGGTACTGTGACATTGGAAAGCTATATGTAAAAATAAATATAATATTATCTCTATTATATACCTTAAGCAAATATGAATTCCAAGCTGGTTATAGCTAGCTACATATGTCAAAAAATAATAAAGCTTAAGAAGTAACATAGATGAACAGTTTTTGATCTGTCAGTAGGTAAATGGTTTTATATAACACAAAAAACAGTAAGTATAAATTTAAAAATTAATACATTTAGCTACGTCATTAAGAACTCTTTGTCAAAGAACACTATTAGGAATATGAAAAAGAAGTCATAGAGCAGGGGAAGATATTTGCAATGCAAAAAGCAAATGTCAAGTAGGTAATAACAGAATGTGTAAGGACTGGTAAATACATAAGAAATCAAACAGCCTAATTGAAAAATGTGTAAGAGACTTCAACAATCACTTAACAAAAGAGAACATACAAAAGACCTATAAATCTCATTTCTAGTCAGGGATAAGCAAAGTATAGCTTCAATGAGATATCACTGGTGAATACTCACCAGAATTGACTCAAATTGGCATATAGTGGCATAAAATTGACTACCAATGGCATGATTTAGCAAGACTGTGGGAGAAGAGAAACTTTGCCACTGCTAGCGGGACTATAAATTGGTACAACTACTTTGGAAAACCATTTGACAGTACTTAATATGTTAACAGATACATTTCCAATGACCCAACAAATCTACAGGTATATATCCGACAGAAATGAAGTCAAGTATGTGCCAAGAGACATTACAAAATGTTCATGAGAGTTTACACGAATGTCCATTAATAGTAAAATGTATAAAGAAAAGGTGGTATTTTCATTCAGTGTAATGCAAACAACACACACAACAACATGAAGAAACTTTACAGATTTTTAGAGCTAGTACCTGCATTGTACGATTCAACTGTCATAAAGTCCCTCAAATGGGAAAAACTAAATTACAGTGCCTAGGAATTAGAAATGGGTATCATAACATTTATGCTATTGGTAACCTTTAGGGAAGTTGGAAGGGATGGTGATCTTGGGGTGCATGTGGGCACCTTCTTCAGGTCTGACAATGTGCTTTCATTTAACCTAGTAACAGATTACACCAATGTTCCTCTTATAATGATTAATGCTGTCATACATTTATGTTTAACAGACTTTTCAGTGCCTAAATTACATTTCATAATTAAAAGGTTAAAACATAAGAACAAAAAAGCAAAAATTCCACAGGGCTCCGAGGGCACATCCTTAGTTAAGGGATCACTATCTTATGAATTTCCTGGGCCATAGGTTTGCTGGCATTTTGTGTCTCAGCAACGATCCTACTGCACCTCTCCTGTTGTATAGCGGTCTTATTCTTCTGCTTATTTGATGGGTTAGGTAAGAGAATGGCATTGACCCAGTTACATGGTTGAACACTGATTACTTTCAATCAAATCAAAGTAATACTCTTAGAATCTGAATTAATCTAATCAGGAGTAAGCTATTCAAAACACAGAATTTGTATGGCTAAAAGAATCAAATCAGAAATTGGAATCTGATCCAATTAAACTGAACTGTGAGGGAGATTTGTTGAGACTTTTGTGAAATAGCATTCCTTGATCATCTGAAAAACCTACCAAAAGTCGTGAACTTGAACCCTGGAACTGTCACCTCATATTTTCCTACCAGGGTGAGAATCCAGCCTTAGGAGAAAAAAATATCTGTCACACCTGAAGAGGAAAAGAAACTGGGTCTTTGCCAAGCTGAAGGTACAAAATCAAAGCAAACCCAAAGCTTTCCCTATCTATGGACTTTACAGTTTTATGAGCAATGCAATTCAATTATTTTTTTGTTTAAAACTGTTTGCATTTGTTTCCTTTTGATTACTTGTAACATTAAAAGCCCTAATTGACAAACAGGAGTGACAAAACTGCATAGAATTAAGATACTATCATCTGATGTGATTGAAAGAATAAATAGAAGACTATTTTGAGTTAAATATGTATTTATGGGAAAGAACATCACTTTGACATTTAAACCTATTTCAGGCCCAGCTGTGAATAGAATTGGAGCAGAGTGTAAAATGTGACCTGGGGTAAGGGCATAACCTCTTTTGGTTTTAGTTGTTTCATCTAGGAAATGAGGTTAAGATTAGAAACCTACATCATTGGGTTTCCAGATAGTAGCATTATAGTTCAGCAGTTAGGATCATGAACAAAGAAGCTGAATAAATTTGGATTCTAGTTCCAGCTGTAAAATGTAGGTAATGATAATATTAAGGTCAGAAGGTTTCTACAAAAATTAAAGGAGGTATTTTATGCAGAGCATTTACTATGTCTACCAAAAATTCACTACTATTATTCATAGTACTGTCACATATATAGAATAAAGAAATTTGGCTTATATATATCCCAAAGCTCTTTCTACCTCAAATTGTGTAATCAGCAATTTATGAAACCAGACATTTGGAAAAACAAGGAAATTCAAGGTGAAGATCAATATCCTATGTCAAGGTGAAGTTCAGTATCCTATGTGAGTTTGTCAAATGGTTGTATCTACCAGAACAACAAAATTAACAAAGAAATCCCTCTGTTGTCTGCATCTTCATTATCAGTTTGATCCATATGAAACTGTCATTTCTATCAGTCGAAATGGTAAAATAGATTGCTGACCTACACTTTTAGGTTTAGAAGGCAGCTTGCTAACTTAAGACTGACTGGGGAGAAATCACTGGCAATACACAGTGATAAAGTTAAGCTACTCATTCTATAAACTGAGGTGATCCAACCAAAGCATCACTGCCCTGAAGCCCTCTGTCAAGGTTCCTCGCACGCATTGAAGTGGGTTTGAATTCACTACAGCAAAAAAACCTACTGTAACACCATGATTTAAATTAGACAATAATAAGGGTCATTTCCTCCACCTGTTTATTATTTTTATAATAACTAGAATGTAATGTTTATTGTTTTTTACTGTTATGTGAAGTCATATAAAATTTGAAGTGAGAAAGGAGTTCTTAACCCTTAAAGTTTTAATTTAAATAGAAGCAAGAAATAAGATGAGAGAAGCCTATTCTCCTGAACTATTGAACCAGCTTCTTTCCTATTTTGCTTCATAATTTTGTGCTGAATCTGATTTATCTATTTACCTATTCTGAACAATTTTATTCAATTTCCCAGTTTTCAGATTATCAGTTACACCACACATTTAATGAAATGATAGATATTGGCTTCTATAATGTGTTTCCTGAGCCTCATCTGGTCAACAAAACATGGACTTAATTCAAGAGAGTCTATGCTTTTCCAAATAATCGCAGGTGAGAAAAGGCTGGAACACAGGTCTCCAAAGTCCCAACAGCATCTTAAATTTTGGCAATAGCAATCCCTGAAATTTGTTTTAATGCTCATGGACTTCCCTGTGATATTTGCTACAATGTTTTTTTTTTGCTTCGATTTTAAAATTATGCAAAAATAAAACGCTAAAAATATGTATAACAATAATAAAATTTAAACACTGATCATTAACAAATAAATAAATACAGCCCATATAATTCCTTTTCAAAAGCGTGACTGTTGGGTAATAATAGACTATTCTCAAAAACCCTTCTTAGTCCTAAATCCGCTCATATTTATGGGAGAGGAATAAGGCATTTCATCATCTCCATAATACAATTATTTTATGTTCAAATCAACATGTTTGTTTATATACCTACAACATACCAAACTGTCAATGTTTAAATTGCATGGAAAATGCTTAAAAGAATGACTGGAGCTTTCACTTTTCAACCAATCAATATAGAGTCATTTATACACAAGGCAGAAGAAAAGAAATTCTTTAGTGAATTTAAGATACAGAACACAGAAAATGTAATGATCCAAGGCGCAAGAGATGGGCTCATTTCTTTGTAGTTAAAGAATAGTCTCTTAGGAAATAGAACATGCAGGCCCCATCAGGTGTGTTTCTTGAAGCATTCTATTCATGTAAGAAGTCTTAGCAGAATATTGTTCATTGAGTGGACTGAATTTTTCTATTCCTATCTACAGTCCGTGTTTCTCTCAGAGATAATAATGCGTTCCAGTAGGAGCTGAGAAAGGAGCCTTAAATTCCTCTCCACATTGATGATTTCCCCTACTTATCAGTCTTTATTGATTCTTCACAACTCATTGATAAATTTAATATAAAATGATGTCCAAATGAATGCTAAATAGGCATGAAGCTACACAGAAAAACACAGCTATCTATATTTACTAGGATTTCACCTGAAATGCATATAACAAACAATGGCAATGGAGTGAGTTTTACAGGTTTGAAGACTAGTAATGTTCTGTCTTATGGAGTATTTTTCTAATTTTCAACATCAGTCATATTCTTTTCCTGCGGAAGTTTAGAATGTGAATGCTTTTTGTTTTTTTTTTAAATGTTAATGCAGTCAAATCCCTTATTTCCTTTTTTAATTTTTTTTAATGTATTTATTTATTTTTAGCTGCGTTGGGTCTTCCTTTCTGGGCACGGGCTTTCTCTAGTTGCAGTGATCAGGGGCTACGTTTGTTGCAGTGCACAGGCTTCTCACTGCGGTGGCTTTTCTTGTTGCGGAGCATGGGCTCTAGGCATGCGGGCTTCAGTAGTTGTGGCACGTGGGCTTCAGTAGTTGTGGCTCGTGGGCTTTACAGCGCAGGCTCGGTAGTTGTGGCACACAGACTTAGTTGCTCCACGGCATGTGGGATCTTCCTGGACCAGGGATCGAACCCGTGTCCCCTGCATTGGCAGGCGGATTCTTAACCACTGTGCCACAAGGGAAGTCCCTTTATTTCCTTTTTTGTTTCAGCCTTTGGGATCACGCTTAGAAAGCCATCCATAAATACACTGCCTCCTCGTACTTTACCTCACATGAAATATTTCATCCTCCTGGATTTATTTTGATTAATAGTGAGGCAAATACCTAATTTTCTTTTAAAAAGCATTAGTCCATTGCACATAATCATTTATTGAATTTATATATCATTTTTCACTGACTTCATGTAATAAAGCTTATCAGAGACTCAATCCACCCATTGACGACATGTTTATTCTCCGTGAGATAATTGTCAGACAGAGTGCTAAGTTCAGGGAACACAAGGTAATGTGCAGATCTCCTTTTGTGAGCCTGACCATGTCGAGGGGATTCATGTCAGCCAAGTATCACACAGAGGGACATTGCAGGAGAGCATATTAAGATGGAACCTGACCTAGAGAGGGCGTGAGGTACACTCTGGTGGATTAAGTTCAATAAGCAAAGAGGGATGTTGCTGGTGAAAGGTTCCAGGCACAGGGACTCACCCATGGAGATGCCCTGTGCTGGGAGGGAGATGGTCTAATGAAGCTGTAGGAGGTAAGCTGGCGCGGCTGCAGCGGGAGAGGGAGGGGCAGGTGGTGCAGGCGGGGCTGGAGGTGGACAGGCGTCAGATCACGACAGCCTGTGGGACAACCACTGAAGAGCGTTAATCGTGGGTTAAGTGGCCAACGATTTCCTGAGGAAAGGGGATTCTAGTAGCCATGTCAAGGGCAAGAGGGGCAGGGTGGACAGAGGCTAGGTGTGACATGGTGACGTGTTGGACTCGGAGGATGACATTGAAATATACATTACTCGACGGATTCCAGGATGCTGTAGAATATATAACATAACGACAGAGTGGATACAGGAAGTAAAGGTGTGCAGGCAGAAGCACTATGCTTTCGATTTATGCACATGAAGAATAATGTCATTCACTGAGGGAACATGGTTTAGGAAGGTGGAAGATATAGACTGTGATTTGGTCTTAGTTGATTTTTAGGAGACTGAGTCATCTAAAATAGGGGTTGACAACTTTTGTCTGTAAAGGGCCGAATAGTAAATATTTGAGGTTTTGTTGGCCATGTGTGATCGCTGTTATATATTATTCAGTTTACTTACTTTTTATATAGTTAGAATCTTTTAAAAACATAAAAAAACTATTGTTAGCTCCTGAGAAATAGAAAAATGGGGGCAGGATTTGAGCTGTGGTCTTCAGCAGCCAATGTAAGGGACTGGAGTGAAGAGAAGTCCAGCTGATCTAGAAGCATGACTGTTTAGCTCCAGGTATCACAAGCCAGGATTAGTGCAGTTAGTGAAGCTGTGGATACAGATGAATTCACCTTGGAAGAAATTACAGAAGAAAGAGAGAGGAGGGATGGACTGAGCATTGGAGAACACTAACACGGCTAGCTGAGAAAGGGAAGCTTACAAAGGGCACTAAACGGGCTCTCAGAAAAGTGGTAAGAAAACAATAAGAATGTGTATCATGGGCATCAATGAAAGTCTGGGAGACTGTTTCTAGATGTTAAAACCTCAAGAGCCTTCAAAGCTGATGCAATTGGAAAATGTTTACTAAATACTGGAGAGAGACTTGATAATGAATGGTTTCTGATACAATAGAAGACATACAAAGACTGGACTGTCTTTGGAGAGGATACGCCTCCCCTATTACATTAAAAACCGATCCATGTAGGTTTAGGTATAGGAGCAGGAGGTGCCCATCTAGAGAACGGCTTTCACTCCTTGATGAGGGAGGAGACAGGTAAGGAGTGGGGATAGTAGGTTTGAAGAGAAAAGGGAGAAAATTAGTTGGCTTGCTGGGGAGTGTTGAGGACCTATATGAGGTTCCATGAATTTATGGAAGTGCCGGTCTTCATTTCTATGAGATTTTCTAGGACTGTGTTTAGTGCTCTGATATAGTGTAAATATTAAGTAAAAACAAATGACTAAAATGACATATGCTTTTATCCTTTGATCCTGTGAGGTCCTAAATAAATACTAGCAAAAATATAAATGACATGCATATAAAACTGTGAGATGTGACATTAGTTTTGATATCAAAATTCCAGAAAGAGTTCAGATAACCACCATTTGATATGGTGGAATAGATTTGGGTACACCCATACGGGGATCTGTTATGCAGTTTATTAGAATGGGATTAGGAAAAACTCAGTATATGGATGCATTTTTAAAATAAAAGGAAACATGCAGATCAATGTCTGGAGAGAGGCATGCACCCTGGCCGGTGGATATCACATTAACTTGCTGACCAAAACCTTAAATCTCTTTCTTTTCCCAGTCTCCATGCTCTCCAAACCCCAACACTTCCACCCCCTTACTTTCAACTGGGGACTTTCTATTTCACTTAAATTAAGAAAATTCTTATTTATGCCACCAAATCTAATAACATAACTAATACTCTATCAAATATGAGAATTCTCTGAGGTTAGTCCCCCAACACTGAACTGGGTCCCATCTCTCCAGCTACTCAGTGATTTTCCTCTTGGAATTCCCCTCTCCACACCCATTCTCTGGAATCATTCATTCATCAAGCAAACATTTATATAACATTCACTGTGAACCAGGCAATATTATAAAACACTTTACAATTATTACCTCATTTAATCATCAGCTTGTTCTCTGCACTAGATTATTTCTGTTGGAAAACATGGCTTTCATTTAAACAATTCTTCCTCAAACCCACGTTCTGCTTCAACAGTGAGACACCTCCACAGAGAGAGTCTTTGAAAGAGTTGCATGTATACACTTAGTGTGTCCACTTTCTCTGCCCCCGCTTTGTCTCTTAAACCCACACCAATTAGTATTTCAATCCTACAACTCAAACGAACAGCTCCTATCAGAGCCTCTATTGACCCCTACCCTGCCCGTTCCAATAGCTGAATCAGCTTTCATCTTGCTGGACTCAAGAAAGGCAGCATTTGACAAACTAACAACTCCCCGCTTTCAAACCACATTGTTCTCCTGACCTCCAGAACATCACTATCCCTTTCTTTCCTCTAACCTCACCTCACTTCCCTTTGCTGGATTCCTCTCATTTTCCCTACCTCTAAACCAGTGGTCCTTTCTTGGCTGCAAATTATAATCAGCTGGGGAATTTCTTTTTAAATTTCCAGTGCCCAGGCCACACCCAAGACCCATCCCAGAAAGTGAGACTGAGGCAACCACAGTTTTCCAAACTCCCCAGGAGATTCCAGTGTGCAGCCAAAGTTGAGAATAGCTGCTGGACGGAGGACTGTCTGAGCAGCCCCACCCATGGTCTGCACTGACCACAACCCCTCTGACCCATCCCTGTTCCTCCTCCCTGCCCCTCACCCCGACTACTTCTCCGTAGACACACTGGGCTCTTAACTGTGGCCCCAACATATCCAGCGTCTGCTCATGCCAGGATCTTGGCATTTCCCTTGAGCTCTGTCAGCATGACCCTCACTTCCTTCAGATCTCGACACAAATGTCACCTTAGCAGAAGACGTCTCTGCCTGTCCTGTGTCACATCACGGCTCCTTCTCCCCACCCTCCACTCACAGCCTACCCCACCCCTTGTCATCACAAGACATGTTATGGCGTGTGTGCTGATTGGGTGTCTCCTTCATCAGGGTGTAAGCTCTGTGTGGAAGACACTTGGTCAGTTGTCTGTTTTGCTCACTGATTAACCCTTTATCAGTAGCAGAATTCATCAGAGTGCAGGAGGGACTCTAGAATGTCCTGTACAATAAATGGTTGAATTTCCCTTTCTTTACATAAGTTTACTTTTTCTTTGGTTTATATTATCATAAACTCAGTGTCAAGTTCTTATAGTTCTCTTCCTCCCTCTTTAATAATAATATCAGAGAATTAATTTTTCTTCAGTACAGTCCTGCTCCTGTTCCATAAATTTTGTTTCTTAATGCTCTTGTTATTTTATTTTCCATAAGTCTTTATGTTTACTACTATGATCTAAGACTGGTTTTAAGAAATATCTGGTGAAAAAGTTCTTTCTATTCTCTCTTTTCTCCCACTCCCAGCCATCTATGTTTTGCTTGTTTTAGTTATACATCCGTAATTTTAATTGTAAATAGTTGTTAGAAGTATATTAGTTTCTACAACTTACTGAATTCTTCCTTTTTCCAATAGGTTCAACTCAAATAAGCTAAATTTAAAATACAGAATTATGCCAATATTTTTCATTGTACAAACAGTAGAGGAATGGTAGCCATAATATTCAAAGGGAACCCTATGTCTTTTAGGTGTACATAGGTGGAAGTGAATCTTGCAGACATCAGTCTAATTAATTATTTGTTATTGTTACTAAATGCATTCATTTGTTCCAGGTTACACTCATGATTACTCTTTCTTGTATCTCATATGACTATATGAGTGTTTTTCCCATAAGCTATGTGGGAAGTGAATCTCAGTTTCTGCTTCTACCTTCACCACCATGGCCATTGTGAGGTAAGCAACTAAGCTATTACTTTGTGTTCTTTCTGAACCTGGGAGGAGGTTTCCTTATCATTGTGTGTATGTGTGTGTGTGTGTGTCTAGAGGCAGACTGACAGATAGGGGCAGAGTCAGACAGAGATAGAGACAGAACAATAGAAAAGGAAATATAAATATATTTTCTAGGAGCCAAAGTGAAAATTTGAATCAACATGAATATTTAAATTTTGAGCTTAAAAAATAAATAGGATTTATCCACACAAATGAAAACCACTCGGTAATTAAATGATAATGTAAGTCTACATTTTGTTTGTATGGCTATGTGTCCACAGTATGTAGTTATATTAAAACAGCAGTGTACAATGTACAACTTGAATATAAAAATCTCACTTTTAGAAAGGCTTATGTGTATGGACATCTCATAGAAAAGAATTAAAATCTATACATTATCATGTCAATTTGTTTTTAGTGGCTTATAAGTAGTATTGCTTTCTCCTAAATACCTTCCTGTAATATTTGAATTATTTTCCAATGAACATGAATTATTTTTTAAATCAGAGATAAAATAAGAGCATTTTATTAAGACTAGGATACAAACAGATATTTAACTCACTGATGTACAAGTAAAATTCCAAATCAATTTCTGACCAAAGCATGATTAGTGTCTAATAATTCAAAGTAAGTTTCCTTTGATTGTAAAACACTAATTCAAAACTTCAGTTGGCCTTAACGCCAACAATCCCCAAAGATGTTTTTCACAATAAAAGGTAGGAAATAAAAGAAAGGAAAAGAATGTCTGGATTCATTTGCATTTTTGTTTTTATTTTCTGGAAGTGCTGGCAAAGCAATATGACAAAAAATAAGTGCTATTTCTCTCAAAAACAGGAGAACAAATCTTTCATTGTTTGTACATGATATGATTGTATAGCCAAACGCTAAAAAATAAAAATAAGAAAATAATAGAACAGGTCAGAGTCCATTAAGGTGGTAAATTGTAGAATAAATATTTAAAATCAATTGTTTTCCTTTGTATCAGCAAACACTTCTAAAATTAATAAAATTTATCTGTAGGTTTTTTTTTTTTACATTTTTAAATTAAAGTAGAATATTTTCCCCACTTGGTTAACCAGTTATCTCAGTAACAATATCTTTAAAATCCACATTTTCCACTAAAATATATTCAGCTACTGAATATATGAAAATATCTTTAAAATGAGAAATTTAACGTTTGACTCAAACAAGTACCACTCTCATAAGGAATCTCAGGCCAGCATTTCCTCATGGCAGGGAAGTTATCAGGTGTCATCACCGCCTCCCCAGTTTGTATCCCAGTTTCTAACCAGCTCAGTTTGCATAGAACTCCTACTTTACATGCACAGGTCACAGTGCAAGCAAACCCATAGAATATCACACTTTTTATATCAGCAATTTTATCTGGTGGTTCCCCCCAAGTTGCACCAATACATTTTAACATATGTATGCCAAAGGGAAGAGAGGAAGAGTGATATTTGCTGATTTTAATGACGATTTTTTATGAGAGGAAGAAGTGAAAATTTACTAATAGTTTACTTTAAATAAAAACATACATAAGTGTTAGGAGCTTAAAAGAATTGCATATAAAAGCATCTGTTTCAAAATTCAAATATCTCAATTTTCTTCCCATTGGTTCTGATTACGCAAAGCTTGTGAAAATTACATTATTCACTTCAAATGTTTTTGAAAGAATGTATTATCAACAAATCTTCTAGGGAATTCCCTGGTGGTCCAGTGGTTAGGACTCTGCACTCCCACTGCTGAGGGCCAGGGTTCAATCCCTGGTTGGGGAAGTAAGATCCCGCAAACCACATGGCCAAAGGAAAAGAAAAAAGAACAAATCCTCTAAAAACTAAATTAGTAAATAAATGATTCACGTAGTCTGAAATAAAATGAAGAAAGCAGGAAGGGCTGCATATGTGATACATTGTTACCTGTTTTTAAAGTCCTGTATGCTCCTTACCCAGACCGATATATATTAACTTAGAAAAAAATAATGCAGAAGAAAAAAACCACTATCCTTCAAGAAATAATTACAAAGAAAATATGTTCAGTGTATTCTTTAGTTTCATATTATTGCTACTCTATTCCAGAACGTCAGAAAAAATAAATAAATAAATAAATAAAAGCCTTTATTATAGCTACACTGTCCAAAGTCTTCAAGACTGAGTACTGCTTGGGTATCTAATGAATACTGTAAGTGTTTTAAATAGGCCAGTTTAATTTGTCCAATTACACAAGAATGCTGTTATCCACCAAAGACCTTGTAATTAAGTTGAGGACTATTTTAGTCCATTAGCACAAAAGGCAATGCAGAACTAGAGTGAAATAAAGCAGATAAGCCCTGTGTGTTGCCATGGCTAATGAGATTTCTTTTTGTTTGAAATTTATGTGCTTTATTTCCATTTAAATAATCATGTTGGATATAACATGCTATTTGGTTCCTGCTGCTTTATAGTTTCAGTGAATCCCTGGAACACTGTAAATATGTAATTCAGAGTCCAATACAGTTGTTGGTAATTCCAAATGTCAGGGATCCAAATAACAATCTTGTAATAAAAAAAGTAAAATCATGTCAACAAGATCTCTCATCATGTGACTCTGGAAATCAGTGTTTGGCAATGTTTCCATAAAATCACAAAATTTCTCATGTATCTACTTTGAAATAAATGTGGTTACAGTCTAATGTTTTATGGATTTCAGATAAAATGTAGACTATACTGAGTTATTCTACTTAACTAATTTTGAAGAAAAATTTTCTTATGAACTTTATTTTGTAACATCTTTCAAATTTAAAATTAATAACATTTGAAAAATTAAAGAATATAAAATAGAAATTCATCTTTCATAATTATGCAGTCTTTTTCATCTATGTATAGAGTTATATATAAATTTGATCATATTGTTCAGAAAAAAACTTGCAGTCTGTTTTTTAAAGCTAACCCAATAGCATATACCTTAAGTGAAACATTAAAAACAACTACCTATACATACGTGGGGGGGGGGATAACATTTTTATCTATAAAAGTTTATTGTATGAATTTCAGAAAGTACTTAAAAGTAGAAAAAATATTTAAAAATTAGCCTAACTCATTGTTACTCAAAAGTATCTCCAATTAAAACTATGCTGTATATTTCAGATATCTTTCTCTCTATAATATACATCTGAATGTGACTATGTGTGCATGAACATGTGAATATATTTTATATTAATGATGTACTATAAAAAAGTTGAAACATCTCCTCCAGAGGCCACATTATATTAATGTGTCATAATATACTCACCAATTCCAAATGTGAGACCTATAGAAAACTTCAAATCTTTATATGTAAGAAAAATGCTGAAATAAATATTTTCATGTGTAAGCCTTTGTTCAGAATCCAAGTTATTTTTTTTAAATAAATGTATAGGCATGGACATGTTTCCAGTAATTACAATTATTTGATTGTCTGGATGTACCAAGATTACTAAACCACAAATATCTACAGGAGTACATTTGATGAATTCCTAGAAGGAGCTTATGAGAATTTTTATTTTTGTTTACCTTATCATATAACCTGTGGAAAATTTGACAAATCTTCACGGCCATTAGCAGTGCAAGAAAATCCATTGTCCTCAGACCTCTATCAATGCAGGATATCTTTTCTCAAGTGTATTTGCTAATTTAATGGCCCTTAAATAGAATTTCAACGTGTTTTTTTTTTTGTTATTTTTTTAAATTTTTTGGCTGGGCTGCGGGGCATGTGGGATCATAGTTCCCCAACCAGGGATCAAACCCATGCCCCTTGCATTGGAAGCGTGGAGTCTTAACTGCTGGACAGCCAGGGAAGTCTCTCATTGTTGTTTGCTTTCCTTTAGTTATAAGGTAACTTGAATATTTATTTAAAAATTTTTACGGCAAAATATGCATTCCTTGTTCATGTTTTGCCTGTGTTTTTATTGAAGATGTTTGTCTTTCTCTAAATGATTTAAGAACACGTTCATTAAGAGTGACTTTTTGGTATGTGTGCTGCAATCTCCCTTGAGGTTGTCACATGACTTTATATTGCACTGATGGCAATTTTTGATGTACGATGTATATGGCTTTATTTTTTATATTCATCAGGAAGTCTCTTTTTGCTTCAAAACCGTAAAAGTATCATCTTACTTTACTATTTATGGTTTACCGTTATTTGCTTTTTACCCATTTTCTATATTTTGAAACAAGGAGTGGCTTAATTATTTTTGTTTATGTATTATTTTCCAAGCAGCCTTTTAAAATAGAACTATTGTTTGAATAATCCATTTTTTCCTCTTCTTAAACACCATCTATGCTTATGATATAATAAACAATAATATACATTTTAATCAATTTTTATGTATTTAAGGGTACCTTCAAACAAGAAAATATTCAGTTATATTTTCTTTAGCTCACCATGGTTAGAATAAAATGAGTAGATAAATAAACAGATTTGGCATCTTGACATACATTGTGATGCGGTCTCCACTGATCTCAGAGGCCACCGTAATTTATTAATAATTAAAAAGTACGTGGTAACTGATTTTTCCCAGTGTGGGAACTAGAATCTTTATTCTACTTATCAATTAGGATATGTTCTATCCAATATCTATCTGTATACACTGACATATTGAGGGCTTTTTAAGTCAAATTTTTATAAAAATAAGTAGAGACTGACTGAATACACAGTCTGTGGTGAAAATTCCAGACGTGTTATAAAGACTCAGAATGAAGTGCAAAGGATTCACAGTGTATTGAAATATGTGTCTTCAGTTCCTTTTCATTACAGAACTAATGACATTTCTTCATCACATTGGCTAGAATCTTGCTCAGCCTGAATTTCTTTATTTTCTAGTACATCATGGTAAAACTAGGATATAAGATTCTTCTCTCAGGACCCTCATTTACAATTTCAGGCAATTCTTAGTTTTTCTTGATGACCAAGGGGATGTCTAGATAATGATGCACCACTTTGTCTTTAAGACCAAAGTGCAAGAGACTGCCTTCTCTTTGGCATCTGTGTTTTACCCATGGGATCAGCAACTGGCAGTGTGGCAAAGAGAGGGGTGGGAAGATGATCTGCCCCCTTTTTATAATAGTAGTCACTTCCTGTTTGTTGTCTCTGGCAAAATGAAGTCCCTGATGGCTATGCACTGACATACTTTGTATGGCTGTAACATCAGGAAACATCCACTAGTCAGGAAATTGCCTAACATTTTATACGTTACAATGCCAGCTTTTATTTTTTCTAGTAAATATACCAGTTCTATTATTTAAATATGAGTAGTTGGCTTATAAAAGTATAGCTTTTGCCAGAACCAGCACTGCCCTAAACCGTCTTGAATGAACAATGAATCCTCAGGGGTCAGTATTGCTCTGTGTTCACTGACAGCTCACATTATTAAAGAAAATGGTTTTTGTTCCTGTCTGTCAAATCAAAATGGTTCTCTAATATTTCAAGCAATTGCTTGTTTTGAATAACTGTCAGATTTGCCACTGCTGCTAGATTAAGGTCAAAGTTGACAACTGAGCAGATATTGATAACACTTCCCAATAAGAAGAGGGGACGATCTGGACAACCTACTTTATGTTGGAATCTTAGTTCTACTTGATTCTGCCTAATGACTTTAATATTGTACTCAGTAGGGATATAACTGCTAAAAGTATAAAAAAATCAAGTTTGACATTTAACAGAGATTAAGTTCTTTAACAACATTCTGTCTACCATGTTTGTAGTCTTGAGTGTCATTACAAATGCAAGCCAAGTGTCTAGAGATATTTAATCCATGTGTATCTAAGGGAGCGGCACTAGTTTCCAAAGTATGTTTGTTATAAGCACGCATCTGTTGGTTACACATGACTCACTAATCCTACCTTGAGACTGATTATGTAAAAATACTTACACCATATGTCATTATCCTAGAATATTTGTATGGGCAAGTTCATTAAAATTTTCAGATGTCCTTCACAAAAAATAAAATATTTTTGTTTGTAGTATTAAAAGCAATGATTTTTTTTTTTTTTTTTTTTTTTTTTTTTTTTTTTTTTTTTTTTTTTTTTTAGACATCTTTATTGAAGTATAATTGCCTTACAATAGTGTGTTAGCTTCTGCTTTATAACAAAGTGAATCAGTTATACATATACAATAGGTTCCCATTTCTCTTCCCTCTTGCATCTCCCTCCCTCCCACCCTCCCCATCCCACCCCTCTAGGTGGTCACAAAGCACCGAGTTGATCTCCCTGTGCTATGCGGCTGCTTCCCACTAGCTATCTATTTTACATTTGGTAGTGTATATATGTCCATGACACTCTCTTACCCTGTCCCATCTCACCCCACCCCCTCCCCATATCCTCAAGTCCATTCTCTAGTAGGTCTGTGTCTTTATTCCCGTCTTGCCACTAGGTTCTTCATGGCCTTTTTTTTTTTTTTTTTTTTTTTTCCTTAGATTCCGTATATATGTGTTAGCATACTGTATTTGTTTTTCTCTTTCTGACTTACTTCACTCTGTATGACAGACTCTAACTCCATCCACCTCATTACAAATACCTCCATTTCATTTCTTTTTATGGCTGAGTAATATTCCATTGTATATATGTGCCACATCTTCTTTATCCATTCATCTGTCGATGGACATTTAGGTTGCTTCCATGTCCTGGCTATTGTAAATAGAGCTGCAATGAACATTGTGGTACATGACACTTTTTGACCTATGGTTTTCTCAGGGTATATACCCAGTAGTGGGATTGCTGGGTCGTATGGTAGTTCTATTTGTAGTTTTTTAAGGAACCTCCATACTGTTCTCCATAGTGGCTGTATCAATTTACATTCCCACCAACAGTGCAAGAGTGTTCCCTTTCCTCCACACCCTCTCCAGCATTTATTGTTTCTAGATTTTTTGATGATGGCCATTCTGACCGGTGTGAGATGATATCTCATTGTAGTTTTGATTTGCATTTCTCTAATGATTAATGATGTTGAGCATTCTTTCATGTGTCTGTAGGCCATCTGTATATCTTCTTTGGAGAAATGTCTATTTAGGTCTTCTGCCCATTTTTGGATTGGGTTGTTCATTTTTTTGTTATTGAGCTGCATGAGCTGCTTGTAAATCTTGGAGATTAATCCTTGCAATGATTTTTTTAAAAAATACACATAAATTGGAATGAAGATAAGCATTTGTGGATTATGCACTGACATTCACATTCATAGGTGTTCATCTGAAATTTGTTCAAAGTCACCTCTAAGACACAATTGATTTTCATGCAAATATCATATAAGATTTAATAGCAGAAGGGAAATGTTTCACAAATTAAATGAAAAAATTCATTTCCAAGTGCTTCAACACATCTGTTGATCAAATTACTTTCAATAGGGTGACTCTATTTCCAAGGTCACAGGACTTCCAGCAGAGCAAATAGAGAATGCTCCCACCCACTCAAAAAAGATTACTATAAAATGCACACCTTTATTACTAGAAAAACGCTAAATCCTTTGAGAGAAAAGTGTATTTTTATTTTCTTAGCATGATCCCATGTAGATACTTGTAAACACGTTTCCGAAATAATCTTAAAAATCGTTATTTTTCAAGAAATGATCATTATTTTTCATGAAATACAGGTACTTTAAATGTTACTGAAATTCCACCTCTGTTATTAGCTGGATACATTTGTTTTATTTGTACCTGGGATGAAATATGCACATTCAACCCTAAATGTAATCACAGTTTGGGATAAGTCTACAAAAATGTCATTCACAATAGCTTCTCCTCCAAAACTTCCTGAAGGCTGCTGAGTTCACAGTGATACCACTGCTTCCATTACATTTTCTCTCTTTGATCAAATACCAGGAGAATCCCTGGATTGCAAAGGACTCAGTAAAGTAGAATTCTGTCAAGAGGAATATTCCATTAGGCAATATATATTTGAAGTAACTCCAGTCAGAACTGAGAGACTTGAATTTTCTTGTATTCTTAGAAATACCAACAGAACTTATTTTTATTTTCTACTGCTCTAAGTTTTGCATGCCTTCCCATATTGTATGGGAATTCAGAATAATCCAACTGGATGATTTTATACCACTTGATATATTGGTGGTGCTAATTAGTGGACAAGATAATCTCGATTTAATGAATGGGCACTTGCATACCAGGCTTTATCTTTTTTTTATTTAAAATTACTTTAAAAGTTCAGTTTCTCCAATTTTACTCTATATTATAAACATTTAGGAGGAAAATTTACTGGTACTTTAGCATTATTATAGTGTCTCACATATTAAAGCTATTTACAGAAATTCATAGATTGTAACAATTAGAACTATTTTTACAAAGAAGAGCTCTTATTTTAGAGAGAAATTATGTTAACAAAATTTATAATCATGAAACAATGATTGAAAAGTATTTCACTGTTAATGCCAAATATCCTCTATTATAATGATAGTCATTACATTGAAAGAAATCGGTTTCTCTTTGGAGACTAATGACGCTCACTATGTCAGTATATACAGGCACTACCCAGGGACCTAAAAGAGACTGTAAGAAAATCAATTTTGAACCTTTTTTGGGTCTCTTAACATGTTTTTCATTTGACACAAAATTCACATAAAATTAACCATCATCAACTGTACAGTTCAACGGCATTTAGTGCTTTCACAATGCTGCCAACCATCACCTCTTTCTAGTTTCAAATGCTTCATTAGCCCAGAAGAACACTCCATACCCATTAAGTACTTCTCTCTTCCATCTGCTGGTAAACTACAATATGCTCTCTGCCTCTGTGGATTTGCCTCTCCTGGATATTTCATTAAAAAGAATTATGCAATATGAGACTTTTTGTGTCTAGCTTCTCTCACTTAGCTTAATGTTTATGAGGATCATCCACATTATAGCACGTATCACTACTTTATTCCTTTTATAGCCAAATAATATTCCATTGTATTTATATACCACAATTTGTTTATCCATTCATCTGCTGATAGACAACTAGAACATCTGAGACACCACCTTTTGCTGTTATGAATAATGCTGTCAAAAACATTTGTGTATAAGTTCTGTATAGACATACCTTTATATTTCTCTTGGGTATATACCTAGAAGTGGAATTGCTGAGTTATATGATAATTCTATATTTAACTTCTTGAGGAAATTTCCAAATGTCTTCCACAGTGGCTTAACCATTTTACGTTCTCAACAACAACGTATGAGGGTTCCTATTTCTCCACATCCTTGTCAACACATTATTTTACACTGTTTTGGTTTACACCATCCCAGTGGATGTGAACTGGTATCTCATTGTGGTTTTGACTTACATTTCCTTAATCACCAATGATGTTAAACATCTGTTCATGTGCTTATTGGGCATTTGTTTATCTTTTTTAGAGAAATGTCTATTCATGTCCTTAGTCCTTTTTATCTGGGTTGTTTTTCTTTTTGTTACTAAGTTGTAAGAGTTTTTTAACTATTCTGGATACTAACTCTTATCAGGTATGTTATTTGCAAATATGTTCTTCCATTCTATCAATTGTCTTTTTACTTTCTTCATAGTGACCTTTGATGCCCAACAGTTTTAATTGTCGTGAAGTTAATTTATCTGTGTTTTTCTTTTATTGCTCATACATTTGGTGTCAAATTTGGCAAATCCATCACCAAATATGAGACCAGAAAGATTTACCCATATGTTTTCTGTAAGTGTTTTATAGTTTTATCTCTTATATTTAGGTTTTTGACACATTTTGAGTTAATTTTTGTACATGGAATGAGGTTAAGGGTTCAACTTTATTATTTTGTATTCTTTTCCTCATTGGATAGTCTTGGCACTCTGTTGAAAATCAACTGGCCATAGATATTTAGGGTTCTGAACTCTCAATTCTAGTCTGCTGGTCTGTATGTCCACTCTTATGGCAGTACACGCTGTTTTGATTACGGTAGCTTTGTATTAAGTTTTTAAATCAGAAAATGTGAGTCTTCCAACTTTATCTCTTTCAACATTATTGTGGTCATTTGAGACCATTTGTAATTCCATATGAATGAGCTACTTATTAGTATAAAAGAGACAGTTGGTAGGAATCACATGATGCTCATATAGAGCAACTGAGGACAGGACCCCATGTTGCCTCTTATCTGAATAAGATGATATCTTCATATATTGAATTTAAAGGTTGTTGGTAATTTGGGCTGTAGCTATATTAAAAATGTTTTTAACCAAATCCAATTTGAAAACACATTCTAAATAGTCTGCTTATCTTATTTTCAAATTATGAGTTTTTGATTATATTGTTAGTGCTTTGGAAGGATTTGTTATATTTATTTTAAAAGCTAAAAGATTTCCAAGTAAACATTGGACTAAAATTACGTCTGGTGAAGAACAGGTGCTGTGACAATGTCTCAGTCCGAAGTTAGTGCTGCCCTGGCTAGGGCTAAGTGCCACACCACATGAGCAGGGACACTCCTTGGCAAAGCCTTCTCGTGAGCTCCTTGACTGCATGTGGAATTCCTTCCCCAGGCACCTATACTGCTGGATCTATGAGGCGTAAAGAACAGGAGTAAATTGAAAATATTCCTCATATCTTATCTTCATATCTCCTTATCCTGGGTTCACACCATTGAAATGGTATGGAAAGACCATCTAAATTTCAAATATGGGATGAAGACCAATGATTGTATAAGACAGACAGAAAAGAAAATAGTTTTATATAAGGAAAGAGATTTCAGTTCAGAGGACTGTAATACTTTAAGAAATCGGGCCATATTCTTACTTATAACAATTTCTTCAAGAAAAAAATGAGAAATTTTGCCACAATGGAGAAGAGCAGATAATCATGAGGAAAAAAAATAATCTAAGAACAAGCAGATTATACAATGGCTGTATATAAAGCCATGGAGAGTGAATGGACATCAGGCTGAATGCTAAAGAAACATGAATCAGAGGGAAAAAATGTAAAAGTCAGAAACATCAGAAGAAAAAATAATAAATTAATGAGAAGATAGGTAAGATATAAATCAAAAAGTTCTGATCTTCATAAACTATAAGTATAAAGTAAAAGGAAAGAAAAAAATAATAAAAACTATACAAAGCAAGAGGAAACGATGAATTCACAGATTGAAAGAGAACAGTCAGTATTAATAAAAGCATAGTAATCACAACACACAACTTGGTGAAAATTTTTAATTGCAAGAGTAAAGAGAAAAGTCTTAAACACCACATAATCAGAATATATAACATTCGTTTTGCCCACCACCATGTCACCAGTAAGTGCCCAATAAATATAAATATTTGTCAAATGAATGTATGAATGAATAAAGTTACATTCAGGAGAGTACTGTGCCTGACACAAATCACACTAAAATCCATATACGGAGATTGGAGAATGGTTTTGACCCTATAATTATAAAACCAGGTAAATATTACTTGAGGGAAAAGGGCATCAGAAATCAAAGACATGATAAACTCAGAACATACTAGCCAAAGAAACTTCCTGAGGGAAAAAAGTAAAAAATTAAAGTACTTTCTGAAAAATAAGTTACAAAAAGAGATACAACAGCACAGGAAGAGGAAAATCAAGAGTGACAAAGTGATAAAGGCTTAGAATGAAAGATGTTATGATTAAACAAGCTAAGAATTGAATTAAGCACATCCATTGAAGTAAAATGGTTGTACACCAGAGTACAGTTACAAAGAACAAAAAATAGCAAGTAATTGGGAACAAATTATCCATATCAATATTAATTTTGAAGTAAAATTAGGAAGAACACAGTTATGTTGCAATGAAAGCCTGGTTATTTTCCCCATTCATGGCTCTCTTGTCTCCTTTAATCTGGAAACCGTGTTTTTCCTCATCTTTAATAACCTGGACATATTTGAAGAATACAGGCCAGTTCCTATGTAGACTATACCTCTGTTCAGGTTTACCTAGTTTCCCCATGATTAGGTTCAGGCTGTGCATTTCTGATAGGGATACCACAAAAGGGATGTGTGTCAGTGCATCCCACAGGGGGACACATTTCTCCCATTTCTGTCAGGTTCACTTTGACCACGTTGGTGAAGGTCCCGGCTGTCAGATTTCTCCACGGTAAAGTTATTAATGTTTGTTATAATTAAAAAGTGTTCTGTGTGGTCAATGCTTTGAAGCTGTATAAATATGCTGTTCCTCATCTACATTTTACCTACCAGTTTTAACGTTTGTTAAGAATGCCTCCCTGGATGAATTATTCTGCAGGAAGGATGAAGGAGCAGAGAGAAAGGCCAGTTACCCAGCTTGGCCCTGGGTACACCGGTGCCACTCCAGGGCTGACCAGACTGAGGAGAGGAAGTGGAGGGAGGAGAAAGGAGAAAAGATGGGCCTAATGTGAGTGTGTGTTGGTGTTATAATACACATATAAATAATTGTTCAGTAGTTTGTGATCTCTTGGGTATGTTCCTTCCAGGACCTGCTGCGTTCTACAGTAGAGACAGAAATTCACACATCGTCAAGGAGGACAGAGCTACTTCTGACCGGGGAAATAAAATAACAAGGTTAAGTAACCACAAACAGGGGTAATAGTGACTGCGAAGAGGAAAATTGTGAGAATTCTTATCTACTGATCTCTGTTTTCAGTAGAAGTGACATTTATTTGCAGAACATGAGACGGAGGAAGTATAGGAATTTAATCCTGGAAAAGATGGGCATTGCGGGCTGGACGGGTGCTGAGGTCCAGGGGCTTGTGAAGTGGGCCCTAGGGTGGAGATGTGCCGGCACCGCGGTAGGAAAAGGGTGGACAGAGGGAGGTACCGAGCTATGGCCCAGTCACGAGAGAGGACCCAGCCACCCACGGGGCTCTGGGCTGGATGCTTGCGGGTTAGAGCATCCCGGATGGGAGTGAGGGCCCAGGCCTTTATCCATCTTCTGACCTGTCACCGAGGCAGGCTGCGTCCGGGACGTGGTGTGACCCCACTGTGGCAGTCTTCTTCACTGGAGGACAATCACCTGCTTGGGAACACAGCCCCAAGCTCCCAGCTGCCCACACTCCAGGTTGGAGATGCGGTGGTGCTTAGTCCTGGAGAGGGTGGGAAGGATCTGGGGGCACACGTGAGAGCACAGCACAAGAACACAACCCTCCTGAAATCCAAGTGGATCTGCAGACACAGAGGAGGGCCTGCCTCGGGAGCGCTGTGCCCGCGAACCCACTGGACACGATCCTATCTGCCGTGTATTTATCAGCTTCTGCCCTGTTTGAGTCCTAGACTTCTCTTAAGCGTGACCTATAACAAAAGCAAAATTTTACTTTCAACACTTGTTTACAAAGTGCTGGCACCTGAATTTGCTATGTTTGTTGTAAATGAATTTACCTGTGGCAAGGAGGGAAAGATTTGAATAGAAAAATCACAGATGAGAATCTTTTTTAATAGAGGAACGCGCCGAGAGGAAAACTGGAGCCGGGAAAGGAGAATAATTACAATCTTCCTGTCGATTGGCTTGAGGGGGTTAAAATGTCATCTTCCTGCATAATAAATAAATAAAATTTCAATATTTAAAGCCTCATCACAGAGATCTGTCACTGAGAAACATTCATTTCCGTGCTGCCTACAGGGCAATCTTTTGCCATCGAGGACCGTTGACTATTAAATGCTTAGATGAATTAAATAAGTGCTTATGAAGTCTACAATTTCTAATCAGAAAATGAGACAAAGATCAAAATGACATTTTGAAAAAGGCTTTTTATGCCTTCTGTTTAGAAATCTTCAGGCATCTCTGTTGAAATTAAATACTGCAGCAATGCTCAAATTCCTGGTCATTCTTTCTCACTGCATTACATTTTGGAGAGGAGAGTAGCTTTTAATACATTTTATGGTATCTATACAGACAAAACAAACTGCAGGTTGAGTGTGTTTAGTGAACTTTGGCCAATGTCTAATTCAGAATTTCTCAAAGTTCATGCTCTTCTGACCTCTTTGCACTTTGTTAAAAATCATTAGACTGGGGCTTCCCTGGTGGCGCAGTGGTTGGGACTCTGCCTTGCCAATGCAGGGGACACGGGTTCGAGCCCTGGTCTGGGAAGATCCCATGTGCCGCGGAGCAACTGGGCCCGTGAGCCACAATTACTGAGCCTGCGCGTCTGGAGCCTGTGCTCCGCGACAGGAGAGGTCGCGATGGTGAGAGGCCCGCGCACCGCGATGAAGAGTGACCCCCCCACTTGCCACAACTGGAGAAAGCCCTCGCACAGAAACGAAGACCCAACACAGCCATAAATAAATAAATAAAAACAAATACTTAAAAAAAAAAAAAAAGGTATGGAAAAAATTGGAGAAATTAAAAAAAAAAAAAAATCATTAGACCCCAAAGACCTTTTGTTTTGTTGTGAGTTTTATCTATCACTATTTAATGTATTAGAAACAGAAACAGAAATATTTTCAAAATATTCATTTATAACTTACTGAAAAATAAAACTAATAAAATTATTACATAGTACCATAAAAAGCATATTTTTAAAGAAAAATATCCATATTTTCAAAAAGAAAAGAATATACTGTCAGCCCTCCTTATTTGTATCTGCGGGCTCTGCATCCATGGATTCTGGCAATCACAGATAGAAACTATTCAGGAAAAAAAACAAAAAATTCCAGAATGTTCTAAAAAGCAAACCTCAAATTTGCCACCTGCTGGCAAGTATTTACATAGCATTTACATTGAATTAGGTATTATAAGTAGTCTGGAGATGATTTAAAGTACCTAGGAGGATGTATGTAGGTTATGTGCAAATACTATACCCTTTTGTATAAGGGACTTGAGCATCTCGGGATTTTGGTGTATGGGGCAGGGGGGTCCCGAAACCAGTCCCCTCAGATACCAAGGGATGGCTGTATAATGAGAACAGCAGCGTTGTTTTACATTTTTGCAATTTTCTTAAATGCCTGCCTTAAGAAAGTCAGCTGGATTCTCATATGAGCTTCTGCATTCAATCATCTGCCATATGGTGTTCTGGTTGAGACATATGAGGAGAATGTAGCCTTGTACAGATATATATTGGAAAAGGGAGAATTTTTTAATTAAACTTTTTATTTTGAGATAATTGTGAAATCACACACAGATGTTAGAAATAATAGGAGAGATCTTGTGTACCCTTCACTTAGTTTCTCCAGTGGTGACTTCTTGGAAAACAATAGGACAATGTCAGAGCCAGGGTATGAACTTTAACATGGTCAAGATCCAGACCCTTCTGTTACCCAAATATCCCTCATGTTGCCCCTTTACAACTGCACCCACGTCCCTCCTTAACTCCTGGCACCATTCATCTCTCTCCCTTTCTATCATATGTCATCTTAAGAATATTATATAAATGAAATGCAACCTTTGGGACTGGCTGTTTTCATGCAGCATAATTTTCTGGAGATTCATGCAGATTGTTGTGTGTATCAATAGTTTATTCCTTCTACTGGTGAGTAATTGTAGTATGGATGATATATGAGTATAATACAAATTGATATTATATACAAATATAATATCAATTTGCTTTAAAAGACATCTGGATTGTTTCTAGTTTGGGGCTATTGTGAATAAAACTTCCAGAAACATTAGTGTATAAATTTGTCAACACAAGTTTTCATTTCTCTGAGATTAATGAGTCGTTTGGTAGGAGCATGTTTCATTTTTTAGAAAGCACCAAACTCTTTTGCAGAGGGGCTGTACCATTTTACGTTCCCAGTGGCAGTGTATGAGTAACCCAGTTTCTGTTCATCCTCATAAGCATTTGCTTTTGTCACTATTTTTTATTTTAGCCATGCTGAGAGGTTGTAGGAAAATCTTATTCTGGTTTTAATTTGGATTTTCCTCATGGCTAAGGATGCGTATTTGCCATCTCTACATCCTTTTCATTGAAATATCTGTTCATGCATTTTGTCTATTCTCTAATTGGACTGTTTCATTTTTTACTGTTGAGTTTAGTTATTTATATATTCTAGATACTAGCCCTCTGTTGGATATGCAATTTGAAAATATCTTCTCCCGTTCTGTAACTTATTCTTTCATATTCTAAACAGGGTCTTTGACAGAGCAAAAGTTTTTAATTTTGATGAAATCTAACTTTTCAGTTTTCCTTTTATGGATCATGCTTTGGTGTTAAGTCTAAGAACTCTTGTCTAGTATAAGACTTTCTTGTCTTGAAGACTTTCTACCATAATTTCTTCCTGATAGAGTATAGTTTTACATTTTACACAAGTCTGTGATTCATTTTGAGTTAATTTTTAATATAATAGTTTTATACAATAATAGTTTTTGTGTAATTTTGTGTGTGATTCAGGTTAAGGTACATTTTTTTTTCTTTTTTTTTTTTTGCCTATGGATGTCCAAATATTCCAGCACCTTTGTTGAAAAAACTAACTTATCTCCATTGGACCTTTGCACCTTTGTCAGACTTGGTCCAGTATATTTCTTGGGTCTATTTCTGCTTCTCTATTCTGTTTCATTTATCCTTGTATCTTTCCCTCCATCAGTAACATGCTGTCTTGGTTACTATAGATATATAATACATCTTCAACTTAGGTAGACTGATTCCTTCCATTTTATTCTACTTTTTCAAAATTATTTAGCTATTCTAGTTCCTTTGTCTTTCCTTATAAACTTCTTGATAATACTGTCTCCACTTACAGAAATGATTGCTGATATTTGGATAGGAATTGTATTATACCTGTATATCAATTTTTGGTGGATCGACATTTTTACTAAATAAGTCATTGAATATGTGATCGTGGAATGTCTCTCCATTTATTTAGATCTTTTTTATTCTTTCATCAGTGTTTGTAGTTTCCAGCATATAACTGGAGTACATGCTCTGTTAGAATTACACAGATTGCATGTTCTACCCAGTTGTAAATGGTATTATTATGTTTTTAACCTCAGAGTCCAGATATTCACGGAAACTTTGTAGGAATGTTGATTTTGCATCTTGTGACCTTGCCGAACTCAACTATTAGTTTTGGGAGCTATTTTGTAGCTTTGTTGGTATTTTCTGTGTAGACAGTCATGTCATCAGCAAAGAGGGACAGTTTTGTTTCTTCCTTTCCAATCTGTATGACATTTTTCTTGCCTTACAGCTCTGGTTAGAACTCCACTCTTGCTTCACTAGCCCCCTCAGCACCAGCACAGTGGGGAGGGGGAGGGGAACCTTGTTCCTTCCTCCCGAGGATGGAAGTCTATTCTCCCCACTGAGCCTTTGTTGGTCTGGGTGAGAGTGCAGCCACAGTTTTGTCTGAGTGTTTGGCTGGAGTAAAGCTGTTACTGTCTAAAATTGTAATCTTACTGCCCGTTTCCCTGCCCTTTGACTAAAGAGAGCAGACTTTGAGGGGAAGCTTTATTGTCTGTGCCAGTTGCAGGCTTGTCCTGCACCCAGAGGCAAAAAGAAAATCCAGGAATTCACCCTTGTGTCATTCCTTGGGCCCTCAGGCCTGGCTAGTCTCAACCTTTCAGAATATTCTTAGGTAAACCCTTAGAGTCCAGGGTTTTTACGGCTACTCAGCAGGAAGGAATAGGGAAAAATGTGTCTACTCCATTTCCCCAGAAGGAGAAGTCTCAGAGTCAAGGATATTTTGAAAATACTCCCCTGAGAATTTTTTTTTTAATTTTCTCATTGCTTTTTCTTGAAGATGAGACTGCATAAAATAATTTATTTGGCAAATATCTTCCTGATATTATTTTGTGTGAGTTTATGAGTATAATGAATGCCATTTATCTTCAGTACCTATTACAATACATTTCTAAACCAAAGCATTTCAGTAAATGCTATCTAAAGACTAAAAATCCATGAAATGTATTTCTTACATAAATATTCTTCTGTGGACCATTAGATAAGAAAATGTTTGATAACTTGAATTTATTCAGCAGATCTATATATGATATTTACAGATAAAAAGCAGTTGGATTTAAAAATACATAATAATCAAAACAGGATTTGATCATTTGAGAGTTTGTGTAAATCAATAACAGGCTCTGGGTTAGTCTTTTAGTCAATATAACAAGGTATATCTGATTCTTCCTCAGCAATGCCATTGAATGCTTGCAGTATAAACCTGATGTTATCAGGAAGCTACATCACTTTAAAAATCACTGTAATCATTGGTAATGTAACAATCTGTCATTGGTAATGCAACAATCTGTTCAACAAATCTTATAATAAAATTATAATTTGAGGTGCATAAACAAATGCCTCAATGCAAAATGGCATGTTAATGCCAATGAAAAGAGATCAATACTGAACCAATTTCTCTGGAGAATATAAACAGAGATGCAGTAGCTTATATTACATGTGATTGCAAATTGAATTAATTCTAATATATAGCCTTCCAATAGCACTTTTAGTTTCATCCTGAAGTAACCAAATAGTGGGTATGTTATTATCCCAAATCTTTGAATTCTTCACCTTGTTTTTCACTTCTTATCCACATTACACATGGCAAAGCAAATTTCCTTCCACGATTTTCTTCTTGGCCAGGTTTACCCAAGAGGGAAAAGGAATAATATAACACTCAATAGAAGCCACTGTTCCTACACTGTAATTATAAAAGTCTCTGTATTTATGTCCACATAAAGAGGGGAAACTGCAAGGTGCCCCGAGGAAACAATAAAAATAGAGTGTGGGACAGGGCAAAAGCTGCAGATAAAAAAGAAAGGGGGTTAAGAGCTGAAGTGAAAAGACAATTAGGGTCAGGGATGGGTAAGAGCAGAGGAGGGAGGTTCGTACCAGCAAGCCTGGATTGGAATAGAACCAAGTCCCAGGGTAACGGGGGTGGAGAAGGAAAACAGGAAGAGAGAGTGGCCTGGAGGAGGAAAGGACTTGAATGCTGAGGGCAAAGTCCCACCTTCACTCACACCCAGAGTAACAGGCATGCAGCAAAGTGGGGTAACTCCCCTAGAATTTCACCTGAGAGTAAGGTCGCCAACGGGGCAGTTACACACACACACACACACACACACACACACACCCCTTCTGGGAAAGCCAGCTTCCCCAGGCCAGTCACCTGGGAGGGGGCCTGTGTCCCAGCTCAGATCACGACCCCATCCCACACAGAGAGAGAGAGGGCTTCCCTCCCCCGAGGACCATGGACAAAATTCAGCAGAACTCAGGTGGCTCATGAACCTGGTTGTGAAAAACATTACTTTTATTTTCACCAGTGTCAGGAAAGGCTGACTAAGGAAGCTGAACTTTCCCGAAGGAGTCCCCGCACCATCCCTGCCCCCAGGACCCCACCTTCACTGTCAGAGGAGACCACCTCCCCCAGCAGTAAGAGAAGCACACAATCAAAACTGCTGCAGAAAATGAGAATAAAGTCCAGAAATTTCCACATTGGCAAGATTGTTTTTTCACCGTAACACAGACAAAATGAAAGTGGATTATTAAAGACAATAATAATCGCCAGTATGTTTCCCACACTGAAAAACAGCAGCAACGCTGTGGGAACTAAGCAGGAAAATGTGGGAGTAGGAAGTGCAAACTTAGATTCTATTCATAGCTCAGAAGCCGAATTTCTAAGCCACAGAAGAACAGGCAGCCTGACAATGTTGGAGGACTTTCCCATCCACAGCTACTGCACCAGACAGAGATGGGTGGAGACTTCTTCCACCCTGAGATATGCAATCTAGGGCTGGGAAGAGTGCATGTAGATGCATTATATGTAGATTTTCACGTCCTGAATTTTGTAGAGAAATTAGAACCCCTCCTATTTTTAGCTCTCGGTTTCCTTCCTTATCAGTGGACAAGGCAGTGAACAGGAGGTTGTAATATCTTGAAGTTGAGCAGACCTATGAATACATTCTGTTGTCTGGGACAGAATTGGGACTAATTAGTGAAGGCTGAAACAAAAGGACAGAGGGCAGAGGTCAGCAAGCTGAGACCCTGGTCTCTGCACTCCCAGGAGAGGTGTGCTTGTGCACAGCACCCCTGGAAGGCTGGGACACCTGCCCCGGTGCTTTTCCTTCTTGGAGGGTCAAGCCTGATAGAGGTCTGCTGAGAGATACTAGACCCTTTGGGCTCAGGTGCAAAGCTGTAGGATTTTAGGTGGCCTCTGGTGGCAGAGGAAGTTATAGAAAGGGGGCGTGGCCCAGCAAGCTCATTTCTCTTTTCAGGTAATTCACCAAATGCCGGTTTTCACAGTCCAAACCCTGACCCCAGGGGCTGGTCAAATATAGTAGTCCTTTCTTTAGAGCTACCGATGTACTGACCTTCCCTTGTCTAGAGTGGGAAAAGACTGGGTGATTTGCCTCATCCACGTGTTTCCTGGATGAACCAAGAGGGTTCTGAGTTTGCATCCAGTGATGCATCAGTCCTGGGGCTTGGTGAGCAGGCTGGACCCAGGCCAGCTCCTGCTGAGCAAGGGTCGCCCTGCAGTATCACCTGGTAGGCACGTGGCCCGAATGATGGAAGGCTGGTTGGAGGCGGGGCTACGATGAGCCCGGCCCTGCTGGGACGCCTCCCCAGTTCCTCTCCTTTGCCCCCAGGATTCTGGGATCCACGCCCAGGCACCTGAGCCGCAGGTCACCCCACCGCACTCCACAATGACCCCAGTCAGCAGTCCATTGCGTGGGGTCACGTAGGAGCCGGGGGCGGGGCCTCCGTCTAGACCACTAGCCTTTCACCCTACCCAGACGGCACGTGATTGAAGGTCGAATTTTCTTGCTAATGGAACAGGATTTCCCAAAACACAAAGAATTCATGTCAGGATGAATAAGTTCCCAAATGGAGCTTGGGGACACCAGCTCTGTTCCAGGAGACCCTGTACCCCACTCTCATCCTTAGTTCTGCAGGCGCAAGAGCTCTGCTAGGGCAGAGGGGCCAGGAAGAGGGTCTGCTGGGCACCAGAACTGGACTTCGGAGAGGCCCCAATCTCAGGAAATGAGGACCAGCTCTGACCCGAGAGTTCCTTTTCAGTCATTTAGGCCCAGCAGGAGCGCGGGCATCTTAGGACTTGGGGAAGATGCCTGCTTACCTGCAGGAAGGAGAGGGGCGCTGGCTAACCTCTAATGGGACTCCTCAGGGACTTGGGTGCTGATCCCCCTTTTCCCTTTCTTGCATCTCTCACAGCCCTTTGTTTTCCTCCACCCTATGGGAACTTGACCCTCGTAAGCACAGCAGGTGACCCATACCTGTAAGAGCTTGCCAGGGCCACGGTTCTATCAGAGTCCCCAGCTCACTGGCCTCCCTTTTCCCACCCGGGCTGCCTCTGGATTAACAGCACTCAGGGCGGGAGTACCTGTGTCCAGCTCAGGTACCTGCACTCTGGGACACACACTTTCCCAGCAGGCCTTGCTTGCAGGCTCCAGCCCCGGCAGGCAGGCCAGGCTGACCTGACTGAGCTCTGGTGACCCCGGGCAGGTGTCCTGCTGTGGGGCCCGGCTCTCCTGGGCCTGCTTCATCATCTATGTTGGTTCCGGCTCTTTCTTCCTGAGTAAACTCTCCCTTCAAGAGCTGGGGTACTACTTCTTGCGGGAACTTGACAGACCTCTTGCCTTTCATCCCCCTTTCCCAACTCCTTTTTCCAGATGCTCGGGATGTCTAGACCTCGAGGCTCACACGGATAACCTGCAGTCTTATCTCTCTGGGTTCCCCTTTCCCCACCCCTCCAAGGGCAGTTCACTCAGGCATGTGAGAACTCCACAGCGAGACAGCAGACCAAGATGGCCACCAGCGACCCATCCATTCTCAGATAAAGTGACCCGTGGGCTGTGCCTCCATGGTGACCTTCCATGGCCCCAGGGGTGTCGTCCCACACTCCTGGGGTAACCCATCCTCAGGACTGTGGTATCCACTCTACAATCAGCACCACTCTGTCCAAAAACTGTTCTGGGGAAACACTAAGGGCATCGTTTGGTGGAGCCTAGAATCCGCAGATTTCAGAACAGGTGCAGCAATCCATCTCCCTGTGGGGCGTTCCGTGTGGTCCAGGACGGGGCTAGAGGCATCAGGGACTAGACGACGTGATGGCAGACCGACTACGCAGGCCAAGCACTCCACTCCACACAGGAGAAGCGTGGGGGTAAACGGACGAAACGAACACGTGGGTCTCGGGTATAGAGCACCCTGAGCTGAGATGTCATTAGTTTAAGAGCATTGGCATAGGTTGGATCCTCCCAGAAGCAGACCCTTTAGACAAGGATTGAAACCCAAGCAGTTGGGAAGCACGTCACAGTGATTGAATGTCAGCGACACAGCCAGTGATTGAATGGACAGCCCCTAGTACCCTGTGCCGACACACCACACCTGTAACCAAAAAGTTGAGCCTCTTTGATCTGGGCTGTCTCCATGACCGGCTCTGACCAATCGGAAGGGACAGAGGTGGTCTTCTGAAACTTCTGAGCTCACGCTTTAAGAGGCGGCTTCTGTTTTCATCCGGGGGTGTGTCCAGCTGCCAAGTGAAGAAGGCCGGGTAGAGTACTCTATGACACGAGCTCAGGGGCCCCCACTATCCCAGCTGAGGCAGCAGACTTGCAACTGAAGACGGGTTGGGTATCCCAGCCTCAGCTGAGCCCGCTGGCCCCACGTGTCACAGAACAACTGCCAGCTGAGCCCAGCAAATACAGAGACGTAAGGAACTGCTTAAAGCCACTACTTTGGGGATTGTTACACAACAGAAGTTAACTGATAGAGGAGGTAATGTCAAGAAGGACAAGTAGGGGAGTGGGGGAGGGGGCCAGGAAAGAAACGGAAGCTAAAGAAAGTGTATGGTGACAAATTGAAATGATAGTTAGTAATCACAGCTCAGGAGTACAAAAATGGAGTCGGAGGGCCATTGAGGATTTGGTCTCAGACACAACCCAGCATCACTGAGAACTTGAATTTTCTCTGCACTGTATCAAACTCACGGACACCACCAGCCACTTTTAAAACATCTGCTAGCAGCTGCCAACTGCAACCTTGTAGTTTCAAAGTTCCCCCCTTTCACACTATGTAATCCTTCCAGACCATGACCAATCCTTGCTTAACGAGCACCCTGACTTCTTGCCAGCCCCAATCCTAATTCTTTATTTTTTTAATTTTTTGTTGAAGTATAGTTGATTTACAATGTTGTGTTAGTTTCTGCTGTACAGCAACGTGATTCAGTTACACATGTATATACATTCTTTTTTTAATATTCTTTTCCATTATGGTTTATCACAGAATACTGAATATAGTTTCCTGTGGTATACAGTAGGACCTTGTTGTTTATCCATTCTATATATAGTAGTTTGTATCTGTTAATCCCAAACTCCCACTCCATACCCTCCCCCTTGGCAACCACAAATCTCTTCTCTATGTCTGTGGGTTCGTTTCTGTTTCATAGATAAGTTCATTTATGTCATATTTTAGATTCCACATATAAGTGATATAATATGGTATTTATCTTTCTCTGTCTGACTTATCAATACTTCACTCTAGTTCCATCCATGTTGTTGCAAATGGCATTAGTTCATTCTTTTTTATGGCTGAGTAATATTCCATGGTATACATGTACCACATCTTCTTCATTCATCCGAGGATGGACAATTAGGTTGTTTCCGTGTCTTCCCTATTGTGAATAGTGCTGCTATGAACATAGGAGTGCATGTATCTTTTTAAATTATAGTTTTGTCAGGATACGTGCCCAGGAGTAGGATTGTCGGATCATATGGCAACTCTATTTTTAGCTTTCTTGAGGAACCTCCATATTGTTCTCCATAGTGGCTGCACCAACTTATATTCCCACCAACAGTGTAGGAGAGGTCCCTTTTCTCCACACCCTCTCCAGCATTTGTTATTTGTAAACATTTTAATGATGGCTATTCTGACTGGTGTGAGAGTACCTCATTGTACTTTTGGTTTTCATTTCTCTAATAATTAGTGATGTTGAGCATCTTCTTGTGTGCCTGTTGGCCATCTGTATGTCTTCTTTGGAGAAATGTCTATTTAGTTCTTCTGCCTATTTTTCGATTGGGTTGTTTCTTTTTTTTGTTGTTGAGTTGTATGAACTGTTTGTATATTTCAGAGATTAAGCCCTTGTCAGCCGCATCATTTGCAAATATTTTCTCCCATTCGGAAGGCTGTCTTTTTGTTTTGTTTATGTTTTCCTTTGCTGTGCAAAAGCTTATAAGTTTGATTAGGTCCATTTGTTTATTTTTGCTTTTATTTCTCTTGCTTGGGAGACTGACCTAAGAAAACATTGGTATGATTTATGTCAGAGAATGTTTTGCCTATGTTCTCTTCTAGGAGTTTTATGGTATCATGTCTTATGTTGAAGTCTTTAAGCCATTTTGAGTGTATTTTTGTGTATGGTGTGAGGGTGTGTTCTAACTTCATTGATTTACATGTCGCTGTCCAACTTTCCCAATACCACTTGCTGAAGAGACCATCTTTTCTCCATTGTATATTCTTGCCTTCTTTGTCGAAGATTAATTGTCCATAAGTGCATGGGTTTATTTCTGGGCTCTCTATTCTGTTCCACTGATCTATATGTTTGTTTTAATGCCAATACCAGGATTTTTTTTTTAACATAGTATCCACAATTCATTGAACATATACTCTGTGTCTAAGTTCAATCATTAAGACATTTAATCCCCACAGCAATCCTATGAGGTAAGTAGATATTTATGAAGTAAGAATTTTAATTATCCTCATTTTACATATGAGGAAACTGAGGCAGAGAGAGGTGAAATGGTCTGACTTCAGAGCCCACGTTCCTTACCGCCACATTGTGCTATTTTAAAAAATTTTTTTTTATTGGAGTATAGCTGCTTTACAATGTTGTGTTAGTTTCTGCTGTACAGCAAAGTGAATCAGCTATATGTGTACCTATATCCCCTCTTTTTTGGATTTCCTTCCCATTTAGGTCACCACAGAGCACTGAGTAGAGTTCCCTGTGCTATACTTTCGGTTCTCATTAGTTGTCTATTTTATACATAGTAGTGTATATATGTCAGTCCAGGCTGTTTTTATTACTGTAGCTTTGTAGTATTGTCTGAAGTCTAGGAGGATTATGCCTCTTGGTTTGTTCTTTTTCCTTAGGATTGCTTTGGCAATTCTGGGTCTTTTATGGTTCCATATCCATTTTAGTATTATTTGTTCTAGTTCTCTGAAAAATGTCATGGGTAATTTGATAGGGATCGCATTAAATCTGTAGATTGCTTTGGGTAGTATGGCCATTTTAACAATATTAATTATTCCAATCCAAGAACATGGGATATCTTTCCATTTCTCTGAATCATCTTTGATTTCCTTTATTAATATTTTATAGTTCTCAGCATATAAGTCTTTCACCTCCTTGGTCAGGTTCATTCCTAAGTAATTTTTTTTGGTGTGATTCTAAAAGTTTTTGGTTTTTTTACATTCCTTTTCTATTTCATTGTTAGTGTAAAGAAATGCAACTGATTTCTGTATGTTAGTCTTGTATCCTTCTACCTTGCTGACTAATCCTTGACAATTTATGTAGCCTTGCAGTCTTGCCTTTATAAGCCTCCTCTTACTTTGTAGTCCTGTGCAATGCAATTCAAGGGCCTCTTGAATCTGTGTCTCCTGGGCTGCAGTCCTAACAAACCCCCAGTAAACACCTCTTTTATTTCTGTCCGATCTCCATTTCTCAAGTTCTGGTTAACACGTGCACTGAGGTGCATGTTCCTGACCAAGCAGCTGAGGCTCCACCTTGCTGGAGACCTCAGGCTACAGTGTTCAGCATCCCTCAGCATTATCCCATCTGCAGCAACAGAGAGCTGGAGTCATTTTTCCACCAACTCCCATTGGTTACTGGTTGGAGGTGCTACTTGTAGATTGCCTCCCTCAGGCATGGACTGTCCCAACAGGAAGAAGAAATACTCCAGTGGAGAGTTCTGGGTGACGTAGTGGACTGGCACAGACAGGAACGTGGCCACTGCAGAGATCCAGGTGGGAAGCGCCAGTGATACTGCCCATCAGTGGGGTTCTGGGAGCTGGTGCCATGAACTCTGTGAAGAACCGTTCCCATTAATATGCATCTTACTCTCACACTCCACATTTTGGTGTCTTTCAGAATCAAATCTCTTTTTGTAAACACATTGGTTTCCATTCAGATGCTAAGACAGCTTACGTATTACGATCTGTTTGCGAGCACTTTTATCAATGTACTAGTTAACATAAACCTTTACTATTACTCATAAAATTACTGAGACTCAATATTTATTTAGCCATCTTACTGTGGTCATGAATTCCACAATGCCACTATCTGTTGCATAAAGAACTATTCATTTTAGCATGCTCTAAATTGACTACCCTCTTAATTTCCCTTAGTGTCTCGATGACAAACTTTATACACATGTATTTGGAAAGTCACAGTCATTCATCTTGTTGCTCACAACTCATTTAAGAGCAAGAATAACCTTCGTGGTCTTCCCATTGCTGGAGTGCTGCCTGGACCTTAACAGGTTTAAATGCTGAATTTTAAAACAACAATTAAAATATTTCATTGCCTCCTCATGAGGCTGAACTGTTTCTTTTTCATGAGTGCTTTAGATACCTTGGCTCTTTTTTCCATCTTTCCCACATTCTGTTTAAGCACCCTAACACATAAGATGATTCAAATAATTGTTAATTTAGAGGTAAAGTTATGCTTAAATAATCAAAATAAACATATTTACACTACATTCCAATCAAAATGAATCTATGCAATTTACATAAACTCATCTCATCTTGGTTTCATTATAAAAATTGTCTTGAAAATAGAGAATAAAATGTTACACTCTAGAATTTGCACTGGCTCTTTCTTGCTGGTAATTTTTTCCCAGTTATTTTCAAATATTCTTCTATATTCTTATCTTCATTCTTATATTTTTCCTATGAAATTAGAATAGTTATAAATAAATACTAATATTGTAAATAAAAATGTGCAGTTTAATGAAAATGCTGTATTGCAGAAATTGACATCCTTTTGTATTTCTTTATCTGAAGATATTGCTCATGTTGCACTGTACTTATTTTTTCTATATCTTTTTAACAGCTTTATTGAGATACAATTCACATACCCTCCAATCCACTCATTTAAAGTCTACCATTCAACTGATTCTTTAAAAAATTTTTATTGGAGTATAGTTGATTTACAATGTTGTGTTAGTTTCAGGTGTACAGCAAAGTGAATCAGTTATACATATACATATATCCACTCTTTTTCTTTTAAGATTATTTTCCCATATAGACCATTACAGATTATTGAGTAGAGTTCCCTATGCTATACAGTAGGTCCTTATTAGTTATCTATTTTATATATAGTAGTGTGTATACGTCAGTCCCAATCTCCCAATTTATCCCCCACCCCTTATGTCCTGGTAACTATAAGTTTGTTTTCTACATCTGTGACTCTACTTCTGTTTTGTAAATAAGTTCATTTGTACCCTGTTTTTTAGATTCCACAAATAAGCGATATCATATGATATTTATCTTTCTGTGTCTGACTTACTTCACTCAGTATGACATTCTCTATGTCCATCCATGTTGCAGCAAATGGCATTATTTATTCTTTTTATGGCTGAGTAATATTCCATTGTATATATGTACCACATCTTCTTTATCCATTTGTCTGTTGATGGACATTTAGGTTGCTTCCATGTCCTGGCTATTGTAAATAATGCTGCAGTGAATATTGGGGTGCATGTATCTTTTCAAATTACGGTTTTCTCCAGGTATATGCCCAAGAGTGGGATTGTTGGGTCATATGGTAGTTCTATTTTTAGTTTTCTAAGGAACCTCCATACTGTTCTCCATAGTGGCTGTACCAATTCACAATCCCCTTCAACAGTGCATTTCTCTAATAATTAGTGATGTTGAGCATCTTTTCATGTGCTTTTTGGCCATCTGTATGTCTTTGGAGAAATATCTATTTAGATCTTCTGCCCATTTTTTAATTGGGTTATTTGTTTTTTGATATTGAACTGCATGAGCTGTTTGTATATTTTGGAGATTAATCCCTTCTTGGTTGCTTCATCTGCAAATATTTTCTTCCATTCTGAGGGTTGTCTTTTTGTTTTGTTTATGGTTTCCTTTGCTGAGTGAAAGCTTTTAAGTTTAATTAGGTCCTATTTGTTTATTTTTGTTTTTATTTTCATTACTTTAGGAAGTGGGTCAAAAAGCATCTTGCTGCAATTTATATCAAAGTGTTCTGCCTATGTTTTCCTCTAAGAGTTTGATAGTGTCTGGCTTTACACTTAGGTCTTTAATCCATTTTGAGTTTATTTTTGTGTATGGTGTTAGGGAGTGTTCTAATTTCATTCTTTTACATGTAGCTGTCCAGTTTTCCCAGCACCACTTATTGAAGAGACTGTCTGATTCTACTGCATTCACACAGTTGCACAATCATCACCATAATCAATTTGAGAAAATTTTCATCACCCCCAAAAAAACTCCATAGCTATCAGTAATCACTCCTATTCCCCAAGCTCCCAGAGGGAAAGGAGATGTGATGATGGAAGCAGAGGTTGGAAGGATGCAAGGAGGGGCCATGGGCTAGGGAATATAGGCAGCACATAGAATTTTTAAAGGACAAGAAAATTAATTCTCCCCTAGGGCCTCCAGAGAGAAATGCAGCCCTGCTGACACCTGGAATTTAACCCACTGAGATCCATGTCAGACTTCGGACTTACAGAACTAAAAGATAATAAATTTATTTTGCTTCAAGCCACAAAAGTTGTAGTAATTTGTTACAGCAGCAATAGAACACTACTACACTAGTGTATTAGAAACAAAATTGATTTTTGTGTATTGATCTTGTATCTTGCAACCTTGCTATACACACTTACTCATTCTAATCATTTTTAATTAATTCCTTAGAATTTTCTATATACAAGATCATATCATCTTTGAAAGACATAGTTTTACTCTTCCTTTCTAATCTGGATACCTTTTACTTTTCTTTTTGCCACTCGGCTTGTGGGAGGATCTTAGTTCCCCAACCAGGGATTGAACTTGGGCCCCTGGCAGTGAGAGTGCCAAGTCCTAACCACTGGACTGCCAGGGAAGTCCCTTCTTTTCCTTGAATACATAATTATCCTGTCTAGAGCCTCCAGTACAATTTTGAGTATAAGTGGCAAGAATGACATCCTTATCTTGTTCCTGATCTTAGGGACAAGATGATGTTAACTTCGGGTTTTTGCAGATGCTATATATCAAGTTGAGGAAGTTCCCTTCTATACCTAGTTTGTTGAGTTTTTCCATCATGAAAGAGGGATTTTGTCAAATGCTTTTTCTTGTCTATTGAGATAATCATGTGGTTTTGCCCTGTGTTGTAAGGGAACCCAGGATTTGTTGGACTCAGGTGTGGTAAGACAGGCAGACATGAAAATGACTGTTATAAAATAATACATTTACTCATAACTCCATAGAAACAGGAGGCATGGCACTCTGCAGGGCCATACACAGAAGCACCAGGGTCAGTCAGACAAAGAGAGTGATGAGAAAATGTGTGCAAGAAACTTTACTGTGGTTTCTGCAGAAAGGAATGGGTGAGGCAGGGAAAGCAGGTTTAGGGTGGAATAATTTGGATAATTTCAGCAGGCTCTAGGGAATAGGGACTGAATCTGGTTGTCTTGTACCTGGCCCTGGGGTGATTAGGGCAGGGGGTAATAACCCTGAGTGTGAGAGCCAGATAGAGAAGGTGGTTAGGGTGTGGGCTCTGGATTGGTTGGTTTGCATATGGAGGGTGCACTTGTGGGCAAGCTGTTTGCTGTCTCTAGAAACTGGTTCATCCTGGGAGGGACAGTCCCTCCAGGGTCAGCCAGACTCCCAGTAAAAGCATCCGAAAACAGAAGAATAAAAAGCCATGCTTAATACACCCTGTATTCTATTGAAATCATGTATTACATTAATAGATATTTGGATATTAAACCAACATTGTATTCCTGGATAAACTCCACTTGATCATGACATATAATCCTTTATACATTGGTAGATTTGATTTACTAGTATTGTAAGAATTGTTAGAATTCTTTTGTCTGTATTTTTTTTTTTTTTTAATTTATTTATTTATTTATTTATGGCTGTGTTGGGTCTTCGTTTCTGTGCGAGGGCTTTCTCTAGTTGTGGCAAGCGGGGGCCACTCTTCATCGCGGTGCGCGGGCCTCTCACCATCGCGGCCTTTCTTGTTGCGGAGCACAGGCTCCAGACGCGCAGGCTCAGTAGTTGTGGCTCACGGGCCTAGTTGCTCCGCGGCATGTGGGATCTTCCCAGACCAGGGCTCGAACCCGTGTCGCCTGCGTTGGCAGGCAGATTCTCAACCACTGCGCCACCAGGGAAGCCCTGTCTGTATTTTTAAAAGATACTGGTCTATAGCTTTGTTTCTTTTTTGTTTGTTTGTTTTCCTGTAATGACTTTGTCTTGTTTTGGGTAAAGGTAACCTCATAGAATGAGTTGGGAAATGTTACCTACTCTACTATTTTGGAGGAGATAATTGTGAAGAATTGGTATTATTCCTTTAAATGTTTGGTAGAATTGACCCATGAAGCCATCTGAGTCTGGGCTTTTCTTTGTGGGGAGTTTGTAAATTAATGATCCAGTCTCTTTGCTTGTTATAGATCTATTCAGATTTTCTGTTTATTCTTGAGTCAATTTCAGTAGTTTGTATCTGTTTAGGTGTTTTTTCATTCTGAAGTATTTTGAGCCAATTTTTAAATGCATAATTTCATGAACGTTTTCAAATTTATTAACACAGTTATATCAATACTTCTCTAATGAGTTGTATCTAGTTTATATTTGATATTATGTCTCCTTTCAATAAAGCTCAGAGGAAGACGAAGCCAAGGGTAGCATTGAGCTTGGGGGTTCCTTCAGAAAAGAAATGCAAGTATTTATTAGGTGTTCCATGTGAAATTGCTCTTTATAAAATCAAAACTGGTCAAATATTTTTAATTTCATATGGTTCAACTTTATTAGTTACCTAAAAATATCTCAGTCTTTGTTTATAACTAAATTCCTTATCTTTCCCTTCATTTTGGCTGTTCTGTCTCCTACCTTAATCTGCTAATGCATTCAAACACCCAAGCAAAAACAGTGTTACTTGAGACACCTTAAGCCTCTTGCTGTTTCACCTCCTCTGTCCTAAGTCAGTCTCTAGTTACTGTAGACTCTTACGGTCAGTGTGCCTCTGTGTCTTATATCTCACTCCTCTGCATCTCCACGATGTGGTTTTGGCTGAAGTTCACACTTTTTCTCACTTGGATTATTGTCCCTAGTCATTCCCTCTTCTCCCTCCTAAAATCTTTCCTCTACCCTGCAAAAAAATAGATTCTCTTTTCTCCTAATATAAAGCATATGCTTTCCTCTGATTTAAAAATCTTTCACTGACCACAGGATGAAATCTAAATTTACTTGCAATAGCCTATGTTCCTCATCAATGCTTTTCCTACACCTAAACCTTCCAACAGGCAGATTACTGCACCGTTCTGCCCTCTGAATCCCAGTGATCACAAGTTACATCCAGTGACTGATTCCTTTAGAATGCCACTGCCTGCTCCACTGGATGCTTGGAATGTTCTTCATTTTTTCGCAGCCCAGTGAACTCGTGCTCATGTTTTCATTTTCAGCTTAAATGTCTACAACTGTAAATCAGCCTTTCTGCCAAACCTCCTGCCCTAAACTATTAAAATTTACCAATTACCTACATATCTCCACCCAACTCTGTACAAATCCTATCATAAAAATTACAACATTTTGTTTCTAAAAACATGTGAGTTCACACGCACACATATACACACAATCCGTATTCCTCTATGGAATTCGAAGCTCCTTGGCAGCAGTGACACGCATTATTGGTACAATTATCTCTACTGTTACTTTTTGGTTGAGGCTCATTTGGTAAGAGTTGCAGAAAAAGTAAGAGAAGACATATATGTATGATGATGATGAGCTGGGAGCATTGTGTAACAAACAAAAAGCTTCAACAAACAAATGTGTCTTAACTTGTATGTGGATTTCTTAGGACACAGTGGAAGAAGCAAACAGAGCATTAGGCAGAAGCCATTCGGAAGGAAAGGGGTGGTGGGTGTGAAGTGCACAGAAGTATGTAAATGAGAATCAGTGAATAAGGTTGTTAATCATGTTAGTTCATAATTTTCACCAAGAGGAATGAAGTAGGCCAGAATTCAAAGAGGATATATGCTTATTTTGTACTTAGTATGTACCAAGTACATGTTTTTTCTTCGTTTGTTTACATTTAATAAAATTCCTATAGGATGAGTCAATTTTTCACCATCTAGCTCTACTGTGTGATAAGTAATAATAATTCAGGGATTACTTTTTTAAAAACCTTGTCTTGGTTCTCATTTGTATTTTAATGAGGCTTGCTAGTCATATAACATCTTAAAGCAGAAATTTTGGAAAAGGTTTAAATATCATTTTTTTCATATTTCTAAATTACAAAGGCTCAGAATATCATGGGAAAATTACATACATTAAGATAAGTGGGGCTTCCCTGGTGGCACAGTGGTTGAGAATCTGCCTGCCAATGCAGGGGACGCGGGTTCGAGCCCTGGTCTGGGAAGATCCCACATGCCGCGGAGCAACTAGGCCCGTGAGCCACAATTACTGAGCCTGCGCGTCTGGAGCCTGTGCTCCGCAACAAGAGAGGCCGCGATAGTGAGAGGCCCGCGCACCGCGATGAAGAGTGGCCCCCGCTCGCCGCAACTAGAGAAAGCCCTCGCACGGAAACGAAGACCCAACACAGCCAAAAATAAATAAATAAATAAAATTTAAAAAAAAAAAAAAAAAAAAAAAAAAGATAAGTGACTTTCCCAAAGTCAGTTATTTTATAGGCAGAGAAACCAAGTGTGTCTCATTCCAGCTTCTGTATGGCCTCCCCTGCATTGTCCTGCCATCCCAAGACTAAGTGGGCTAGATTTACTCATGCGTCACGGTTGAAGGGGATCAGGGATGGATGAACTGCTGTTGAAGTGACCATCAAGTGTGTGACATATCACACGTGCTTGTCCACTTAAATCAATGCCCAGATGGTAGAGGGTTTGCATAGGTGTGGAACTGTGCATAAAGCTTCTCCCAGTGGATGAGTCGTGGTCATGGACAAGGGCTTCAAACGCATAATTAGAGTGCAGGATCATCTTAGGGGTCTCCCCAGAGCCCCCTCCCAGGTTCCAGGATGGCTTCATACTGTAAGCTCTGATTCTTTACATTTGTTGAGTGGAGAACTAGGAATTAAGTACTCTTCTTAGACTGTGAGACTCTCTTCTCTCTGTCCCATGGGAATATTTTTGTCTACAAAGGAATGTTGCACTGGAGTGGTGTAAATTTCACGACAGTTTATAGTGCGGTGAGAAGAGCTTCATCCTTGACATCAAGACCTGAGTGGTCTGGGTCCTTGCAAGTGGTAGTTTCGAATTCTGGAGCCTTTTAAATGATCTCTCTTGGTTTGGCTTTTCATCTCTAAATCAGTGAGAGTAATTCCTACTTTACATATTTCTCAGGACAGCTGTGAAGATTAAATGAGAAGTTATGCATAAGTGTCTTGTCAACTACAGAAGTTTCTCCAATATTAGGTGCTATTATGTAGAAGAGCTGAATACAAGGAAGAATAAATTTTCACTAAAGACAAAGACAAAGCCAGTCACACAGCATGAAGTACCTGCAGCTGTAAAAGATTATTATCAGAAAAGAAGACACCAAATGTGTTCTCTAAGATTAGATGTAGATCGTATTTTAAATCCTTTAAACACCACTTAATCCTCCCCTATTTTAAATAACTGTATCGTTTTAAAAATAATTGTTCTTTGAAGAGAATGTGAAAGATACAAAAACGTTTACAAAAGAAAAAAAAAAAAGACACCTATATTTAAAAGCTGTGGCTACCCACAATTTATATGAGTACTTTCTTACCTGTAAACACTAAATATTCAGCCTTTTTCTGGTGTTTTAAACATATATTTACATTCCTTCAAGATCCTATGTGAACATTCACTTAATGGGTACATAAAATTCTTATGATGCAGATTTTCCTTCTTGTAAAATATTGCTTTGTTTGTTACCAGTCTTCTCTCTCCCCTTAGCCAGCAGCAATGCCAGACGACTGTCCCTGACCTTAGTGCACTGGTTTCCATCACACCTGTCCTGTCCTCGAGGCTCCTTGTTACTGATTGATAAAGAAATGTTTTCCTATAAGTACCCAACTCCTACCTGGATTCTCTGTTGACGTGGATAGGGGCTTGAGGCCAGTGGGAAAATGCTCCTGCCACACACACACACACAAACACACACACACACACACACACACACAACCCCTTGTTCATCCTGGGAGGGCAGCACTGCAGTCTCCACCCTGGCCTCCCTCCTTCCCACCCCCCACCTCACACTGAACCCTCCAACCTCCATTCCCTCTGTTAAGAGTAATGACTCACTTTCTAGGGATCTAGGCTAAGACCCTAAAGAATAGCCCTTCGTTATTCTCTCCCAGGTGCCCATAAGCTCTAAAATACCCCAGGTGCTTCAGTGGATGGGTCCATTTCTCTTTCTCTGTTTCCTCCTCTAGCCCCGGACTTGGATTTTCCATGCAAGTGGGAAACTGAACCATGATGGAGAAGACTGGACTAGGGACTCTGGGCATCCCAAAGCCAGGAAGGGTATGGCTGTCTGATTTTATGAATGTTCAAGGCAGAGGGCTCAAGACAGTGAGGACTAATTCCTGCCTATTTCCTGGGCCAGAAGTTTACTCTATGAGATGCCAGCACCTCAGTTGATTGTGCTTTTCTTCTTCCTTCACTGGCCCTTTGATTGGTGGAAATGCTTTCCAAATTCTGAGCTAAGAATACTGGTGATCTTTGTGTCCTTTGTTGCTGCGACATCGCAGCTTTTTTCTATCCCTTCCCAGGCGGACAAACTTTTTGAGAAGCCATCGCTAACCACACACATTTTATCCTGGAGTCTAAGTCACTTTGTGTATGTACGGAGAAAAAAATATTCAGTTTTTCTGAGAGAGGAGCTAAACTGTGATACCAAATGCTTAATATGGTATGATTTGTAAATATAGAGCAGCAAAATGAATAATTTCTTATAATTACATTTGCCATGTCACAAATAATTTGGCACAATGATATACTAGTTTTCTAAGGCCACAGACTGGGAAGCTTAAACGAGAGAAATTAATTTTCTTACAATTCTAGAGGCTAGAAGTCCAAGATCAATGTATCAGCAGGGTTGGGTTTCCCTTAGGCCTTTCTTCTTAGCTTGGAGATGGCCTTCTTCCCTCTGTGAGCATGCTCTAACCTACTCTTCTTATAAGGACATCAGTCATTTGGATTAGAGCTCACCCATATGACCTCAGTTTAACTTAGTTACCTCTTTAAAGACCTTATCTCCAAATACAGTTACATTCGGAGGTACTGGGGATTAAGACTTCAGCATATAAATTTGGAGGGACACAGTTCACCTCATAATAGATGTTAAGAGCAATCCAGAATGATTTTTTAAATGGATACAATAGTATCGCACTTTGTTGAAAAGATAATTATCTGTTTTAAAGAGTTATTAATTCATTTTAAATATAAATTCATACATCAGACTGTAATTCTTATTAATTCACAGAATATTTAAGCCATGGCATTCAAGTATTATGTTCAAAGTTCATATCAAGAGCCTGAGCATTCATTGCTAAGCCAAAATAAAAATAAATTGGTACCAGAAAAAAAAGATTTTCCAGTGGGTTTCATAAAAGTTGGTTTAAAATTTAGCACTCAAGATAATCAAAAGAACTAGCATTGTACATCATATTCAAATTCCTTTCTATGTTTGAAACATTGACATATAAAATGCCTTTAAGGAAATGCTTGTAATTATTGTACTTCAGTACTTTATATTCTGCATGTTCAGGAAATGCAACAAAATCTTAAGTAATAGAGTTTCAAAATCAAAATTATTCTTCTGTCATTATCAGCATTCTAATGGTCCCTTGCCAACAATATACCAGGACATTTTTAAAAGCTTTGCAAACAGCAATAAGAAGTGAATGTTTCTTATCCCTGATCAAAGAAAACCCACAGAAAAGAGTTTAAATATCCAAAGTAAAATACGTATAACAATCCTGATTTCTACAATAACTCTCTTTATTACAAGAGCTTTTTAAGAACAAATCTGTTTGTAGTTTAGAAAAGTTCAGATAATTTTTGGAATTTAAAAAATAAAATATGCCCTTTAAAATCATATAAAAACTTTTTCTCCTGTGATTTTTAAATTCTAAATTCTTTAGTATTTACAAGATGAATTTTATGTATCTAATATTTCACATTTATTAGAATTGGTTATTTCAATATTAAAGTATAAAAAATTTTGTGTCTTATTTCTTTTATTTTTATAGTTTAAAAAATTTTAATCTTGAATTCATTTATCTTATAATTGGAAGTTTGTACCTTTTGACCACCTTCACTCCTTTCCCCTACCCAACCCCCAGGTCTGGCAACCACTAATCTGTTCTCTGTTTCTATGAGTTGATTATTTTAAATTCCACGTATAAGTGAGATCATGCAGTATCTGTCTTTTTCTGTCTGACTTAATTCACTTAGCATAACATCTTTAATTTCCATCCACATTTTTACAAATGACAGGATTCCCTTCTTTTTCATGGCTAAATAATAGTCCATTATATATATTTATATATATATATGTATATATCACATTTTCCTTATTCATTCATCCATCCATGGACACAAGTTGTTTCCATGTTTTGGTTATAGTAAATAATGCTACAAAGAACTTGGGGGTACAGATATCTTTTTGAAATAGTGACTTCATTTCCTTCTTGTTATATACCGAGAAGTGGAATTTCTGGATCTTTTGGTAATTCTATTTTTAATTTTCTGAGGAACCGCCATACTGTTTTCCATACTGACTGCACCTATTTATATTCTCACCATGCAGAAGGATTTCCTTTTCTCCACGTCATCATCAGGACTTATTCTTATTTCTTACTTCACAAATTAGTCTAACTCTCTATATGCAATTATACTGAGTAGTTCAGAAATATTTCAAAATACATGAATATTTATAGTTAAACATTAAGATGTATTTCTTTCTACTAAATTGTGCTTTGCAACACTGAGTGAAGTGAAAAGTTGAAATGTATCCTATTTCCAATCAATATTGTCTATTATTCGGTCACAATATTAATTCCTGACACTGACAATTTGAAATATTTTGTTTTATATATGTCTTGATATGAATAAAATGGAAATTTGTGTTTTTTTTTTCATTGTGATTTCCTCTTCCCATCTGTCTGCATCTCCCTTTGTTATGCTGGTGAGAAGGTTAAAGAGAAAGGTGTTATTGTAATAGCAAAGCAGAGGACTTCCAAATGGTATTAATTGAAAACAGAGTAGTAAAATTTGACTAAACACTTTCAAACAAGCAATGGAGCCCTGTTCCCTTACATTCTCCATCACTTACACATTTCATCAGGTCAGAAAACATGTAACTATAAGCCCCCAGTGCCTTAACTGAGTTTCCTTTTTATTTCCTCAGACTAGGTTTCCACCTCCACCCCTCTTTCCTGAATCAGCACAGCTGCCTTGTAACTGCTCCCTACCCAGTTTCTTCTTTGTTCACAGGTTATAACATTCATAACACATCCTAATGTATGTTTTCTTTATTGCATCCTTCTCTTCCCTGCTGAAAATTTATGTGAGTCCTACCACTGAATTATTTTTATTCATAAGAACAAACAACAAATTTGACAAAGATGTGACCCAAACCCAGGTCTAACTAATCCCAGATTCCTTGATTTTTTTAACCATATGCTATTCTATCTATGAGTGTTTCTCAATTCTACATAGTGAATTTTACATGAAAAAAATATTTATTGTGGTACCTATTTATTAACTTGAATTGTCTTTATTTTGATGTTACTTGAATATCCATGATACAAACTGTGAATTTCTCATGCTTAGAATTTCTATACATTGATAAAGTCAAAACAAATTTGTAAAGTAAATGAAAATAATATTAAATCAACAAAACAAAGATGCTTAAAACCACCACTAACATTCACATTCTCCTTAAAATACTAGGAAACAAAATATGATATTTCAAGGAGAAAGAAGATATATAAAACTTTGAATGTAAAAGAGAAAAACTTTTATTAAAAGTAAATGATGTTAGCATTGGCTTGAGAAAATCAACTAGCAAATTATTTAAAATAATAAGAGTCCAATCAGGAGGTAAGTAAAAGGGAACCCTTGAAAAATGAATGGCCTCCACCACAGATCAGAAATGACTAGTTTGAAAACATACCATAAGAAGAAAATCCTATACATAATGGAAGCAAATGTTATAACTTACCTGGAGGTTAACTTGAAATACACCAGATTTTGTGAAGAGAAATGTTTTAGAGGAATAATGTACATAAGGGATCATCTGAATAAATATCTACTATTTCTATGCATGTTCATAGATAGAAAACAGAATATGCAAAAACTCAGTTCTCCCTGAATTAATCTACAAATTCAATGCAACAGCAATCAAGACTTCAATAGGATTTTTAATAAAAGCTGCAAACTGATTCTAAATTTATAGGGAAGAGTATATATGCAAAAATAGCATATACATGCAGATAAATAGAATGAGTGTGATTAAAATGTAAGTAACAGAGAAACATAGATTAGTTACATAGTACATAAACATAGGGCCTCTGGGGTAGGGAAAATCTTAAGTAGAAAAAAAAATGCCATAATGGAAAATTTAGTTAAATTAGGAGATTCATGCAAAATAGGACTTCACAAATTCAAAACAAGTTAAAGATTTTGAGATATATATTTAAAAAACACAATATGTAAATAAATATTCAGATTATACAAAGAATTTCTATAAATTAATACAAACAACTGAGCTATAAATTATGGGACATTAATAAATAGAAAACACAAATGGGTAATTTATATATAAAATTATCTCAACCACTCTAGAAACAAGACAAATTAAAATAACAATTAAATATTATTTTTAATTGATAAAACAGGACAAATTGAAGTTCGATAATAAGTTTTGATTTATGAAATAGTAAATTAGTACAGCCTCTCTGAAGAGCAATTTGGAATGAAATGAAAGTATGAATGAGTTTGCCCCACAATTTAATAATTTCTAGACATCCATCCTATAGATAGTCACACAACCACACAAAGAAGAACAAACAATAACATCCATTGAAGAGTTTAAATTGCAAAAAAACCAAACCTTTTAACAAGATAATGGCTTCGGAAATTGTGTTGCATTCATACTTCAGAATACTTTCCTGCAGTTGAAAAAAAAAAAGCTAGATACATATAAACTCTCTTGAATAACTCACCAAGATACATCATGAAACAAACAGAATAATAATGTAACGCAAGATGTAACACATGCTGTTAAAAGAAACTTAAACACAATACCATGCATATTCTACAAGTACTCATAGGTGTAGAAATAGGGCTGAAAATATCACATGACTGATTTGTATGATCAAAGCATAAATATGGGGCTGGGATTGTGTTGGAAGCCAAACGAGGTTCAAACACCTTCTGTAGTGAGTTGTGTGTTTTTTTTTTTTAATTTTTATTAGAGGATGGTTGCTTTACAATGTTGTGTTAGCTTCCACTGCACAACAAAATGAATCAGCCTTACCCATACAGATATCCCCTCCCTTTTGGACTTCTCTCCCATTTAGGTTATCACAGTGCATTAGGTAGAGTTCCCTGTTCTATACAGTATGTTCCCATCAGTTGTCTATTATATACATAGTATCAATAATGTATATGTGTCAATCCCAGTCTCCCAATTCCTCCCACCTGACCCTTTTCCCCCTTGGTATCCATATATTTGTTCTGTACATCTGGGTCTCTATTTCTGCTTTGCAAATAAGATCATCTATACCTTTTTTTCTAGATTCCACATATATGCATTATTACACAATGTTTGTTTTTTTCTTTCTGGCTTACTGCACTCTGTCTAGGTCCACCCACATCTCTACAAATGACCCAACTTTGTTCCTTTTTATGGCTGAGTAATATTCCATTGTATATATGTGTCACGTCTTCTTTATCCATTCCTCTGTTGATGGACATTTAGGTAGCTTCCATGTCCTGGTTATTGTAAAGAGTGCTGCTATGAATATTGGGATGCATGTGATTTTTTGAATTATGGTTTTCTTAGGGTATATTCCCAGTAGTGGGATTGTTGGGTCATATGGTAGTTCTATTTTTAGTTTTTTAAGGAAACTCCATACTGTTTTCCATAGAGTGGCTGTATCAATTTACATTCCCACCATTTGTTTATTTTTGTTTTAATTTACATTACTCTAGGAGGTGGGTCAAAAAAGATCTTGCTGTGATATATGTCAAAGAGGATTCTGCCTATGTTTTCCTCTAAGAGTTTTATAGTGTCTGGCCTTACATTTAAGTTTCTAATCCTTTTTGAGTTTATTTTTGTGTATGGTGTTTCTATCCTGTTCCATTGATCTATATTTCTGTTTTTGTGCCAGTACCATACTGTCTTGATTACTGTAGTTTTGTAGTATAGTCTGAAGTCAGGGAGCCTGATTCCTCCAGCTCCATTTTTCTTTCTCAGGATTGTTTTGAGGTCTTTTGCGTTTTCATACAAATAGTAAAATTTGAGATCTCTAAAATTTTTTGTTCTAGTTCTGTGAAAAATGCCATTGGTAATTCAATAGGGATTGCATTGAATCTGTAGATTGCTTCGGTAGTATAGTCATTTTCATAGTATCGATTGTTCCAATCCAAGAACATGGCATATCTCTCCATCTGTTTGTGTGGTCTCTGATTTCTTTCAAGAGTGTCTTATAGTTTTCTGCATACAGGTCTTTTGCCTCCTTAGGTAGGTTTATTCCTAGGTATTTTATTTTTTTGGTCTCAGATGTTGAAACTCTCATTGTCTATTCAGGTATTCCACAAACGTAGGATTTACCCAGCTGATCTTGGGGATTTGATTCACAGGCATGGAAAGATTTGCATTTCTCTTCCTTAGTTGCGCTGCCCCTCGGGCTTAGTCTTGGTTTTAACCCCACCTCTGTGCGTGTGCCGCCCTCAGGAGTATGATCTTTGCCCAGGTGAGAGGGAGCGAGAGCAGAGGCTGCTTGGAGCACACCTGAGTATTCCCAGTACCTGCAGCAGCAGGAGCTGGCATATGGGAGTGCTGTCAGCCTCACCCCGCACACAGTTCTCAGCAATAGTACCTCGCTTTCCAGATAGACGATGCTTTTTCTGGGAGCATTCCCAGACACATGTCCCCTCACTCCCATCCCTTCTATTGTATCCATACAGCCAATTGTGTTTCTCTCCCCGTGTCTGTTCTTCCAACCCCATGTTTTAGCCCTCCGACCCTGCCAGCTTCAGTGGACTCTCGTCCCAGGCAGGGGCACCCAGGGCTGATTCCCAAGGAGGTTTTGTGGTGGATGGCGCTCAGGCCCCCAGAGCCTACACAGACGGGGGTGACCCCAGCCCGAGGGGCAGGCGGGCCTTCTCAGGTGGGAGCCCCTCCCAATGCCTACAGAGGCTGAAGAAGCCAGTAGGTGAGGAAGGGGGCTATAATGGCGACTCTGCCCCTTGCGTGCCACTCAGCAATGACACCTAGCTAGGTTGTCTCAGGCTTTTTCCTCAGACTTTCCCGGTTGTGGTGCCCCTTGCTCCTATCCCTTTAGGCTGTCTTTTCACAGCCAAGAGCTGTCCTCTCCCTTGGTCTGCCCTCCAAACCCCTCCTTCCAGCATCCAGCTCCCCTTCACAATAGGCAACTCATGATTCAGGCTGGAATACTCAGAGCTGTGGTGTAGATCATGCGTGCAGTTCTTACTTTGTCCTGCCTTCCACAGTCTCTTGTGTTCTCCTTTGATTCCCCAAAGGTCCTTTTCTGTCCCAGCTGATTTCCCCACCGTGAGGGAGTCTTTCGTAACGTGGGGATCTTTCCTCACCTTCAGCTTCCCGCCAGGGTTGCTGGTCTCTTTGTTGATTCCTCTTTTTTTTTTTCTTTTTCCTTCTTTCTTTTGTTCTTTTAGGTGTCCAAAGTCTACTGCTAATGTTCAGCAGATGCTCCGTGGGAATTGTTCCACGTGTAGATGTGCTTTAGATAAACTTGTGAGGAGCGACAAATTCCACATCCACCTATTCCGCCATCTTGACTCCTCCTCCTGTAGTGAGTTTTGTGTTTGCTTTTTGTTTTTTTCTTTTGTTTATGCTTTAATTATGTCATTAAAAATTAATTTAACAATAAAATTTGTAACCTGAATTTAACTTCACACACTGTATTTGGGGCTGAAACCAAATTTAGCTCTTGTACTGTTTTATTTTTAGTATTTCCTCAGCTTAAGTGTAAAACCCTTGGTTTCTGGAATGTACAGAGTAGGCAGTACAGAAGTACACGGCTGATGACACAGACGCTTGGTTAGGTAGGCGGCCAAACCCTACAACAAGGTACGTGTGGAACGAGCTGACGGGGAGGGGGCAGGGAGGGGTGCCAGATGCACAAGCCTTGTCAGGGAGAGAGTCTCCCACTGCCACGGCTGGTGTGCACTCACCAGCATCACTTCCTCACATCACTTCCTCTCCCAGTCTGCTAAAGGAAGACGAGTTGCCTCATGTCTGTGTGTCGTGGACCACAGAAAACCCTATTCCACTCTCCCCATGAGGTGCCGTGAGATTGATGCTCTGTCACTTTTCTATGCTGGACCACCATTTATGCTGAAACTTTCATCCAAGAGCAGTGAGTTATAGCAGCCAGGAGCCTGCTCACAGATCCTATTCAGAGTGTCCTTCTGTCCGCTTGCTTTCAAACACAAGCAACATGTTTACATTGTTTTACATAAATAATTACATAATGAAAAGCGTATCATTCCCAATAACTAAATTATAAAACAACTAAAATTCAAGTTTGAAAACCATATGAGACACATGAATACTATTGAAATGTCCTGATAACTCAAAGAAGATTTTGATAAATAGAGTCACACCACATAGATTTACTGGGGAAATTAATCAGTATTGAAGAGCTATGAATTATCCTCAAATATATACAAATTAAAAATAGTTCTTATAAGAATTTCATCCATTTCTTCTACTTTTAGAAATAAGTTTCCTTCTTGTGCTTTTTGGAAGGTTTTCCATGTTTTGCATTTCCAAAGTACTTGGCTGGCTTTTATTACAGATGTAATTTTGTTTGTAGGTGTTTTCTAGTTTCAGAGAAGAAAGTCTTCTGATTCTGTGCTCAGTGTAGCATGGGGTTAGTTTGGTATATTTAGTATTCTCCTCTGTTATTATCTGGGCAGTCCACTAAGTAACCCATGTTTTTGTATATATCCCATGTTACCTATATAACACGGGAAAAATAAAGAAAAAACCCAATTTGTTATAAACAGCAATGTTTTGGTAAATATATTGTAATTCACTGACATCACATGTTTGTTTTAAGATATACATATCTTTTGTGCTATGCAAACAAAAATAATCATCTAATCAAATGTAGCCATGAAATATGATATGTAGAATATGATACTAAGTGAAAATTATGAAACAAAAGCAAACAAATAGAGAAATATGTTTGATTAATTCTGAATTCCTAAACTCTTGTGTTATTTACAACTGTGACTGATGTTAATTTCTGAAATTTTTAGCCAAATTATGTAAGGTAGTGTAATTTGTATTATACATAATTTGTCATATAATTATGTTACCCTTCTCTGTAAAAGGCAAAATAATTCTTTGACTCACAGCCATTAAACTTTTCTGAATCTAACAATAAAAATAGTAAAATGAAGTTATTGTACACTGTAAGATCTTAACCCATTACGTCTTATGGGCAATGGAAGAACTTAGCGCTGACTAGCATTGCTTCAAATAAAGCAATATACTCAAAGACTTCAAAGGTTTACCACTTACTGGAAAATTAGAATGAATACAATCCAAAATCATTTTTTGCTTCTAAATGTAAAAAATGTAATGGAATATTATGATACAAGACTTAGAGTCAGACATGTTATAGAACAATCTTAATGTAATGGATAACTTGTGTACTGTAAAAAGTATTATTTCAGTGCAATGAAGTCTATGCCATTAAAATGGGTAATTGAGCACCCCCAGTGGACAGTCAGTGCATTCCACCTTTCATCCTGGAGTTCAAATTTCTAACATGAGAAACTTGGGCTGTGTAAATGGAATAACCACAGTTGTTAGGATCTAGGTAGCTTGAATTTTAGGTTAACTTGGGCCTTGAGGCAGAGTATTCAAGATTTCCCAAGTAGGATCTTATTCTCAAGTAAAGCCCTTTCCTACTGCACTCTGAACCTGGGATATTTCCATGACCTCAATGAGTTCTTTCCTGGGAATGTCATGATATCTTGAAGCCAGACCACAAGGTCAGTATTATTTTGTTGTGTGGTTGTCATTCTACTCTCTAAATAAGGTTAGATAGATTTGTAGGACTCTGTGACTTACTGAAATTGCTATGATTCTTTTCTTGTTTTTCTTCTCTCTCTCTCTTTTTTTTCTCATTGTCCTTTTTTCTTTAAACTTCAACCTGTTTAATGGTATGTGGTCTCACTGGTGGTTTGAGTGATAAATGTATTATTGACCTCTGCTTTATAATGAAGAGAGAAGATCACAGAAATCTGAGTCCTCTTGATAATTTCTTGCTTTAAAATCTTAAAACATATGCAGGCCTGAATGTAAAAGAGCTAATTTAGTTGATCAAGTTAACTTCATAAAGCAAGTGCAACATATCAATAATGCTATTTCCTCCCATTTGTTTAATAGATTATCTAATTCATTTAATATAAAAAAGTAAAACAGAATTAGATTCAGATGTTGAAGGATTTTATTGAGAAAGGGGGACAGAAAAGAAACAACACAGAATTCTGTAATGACAAAGCTAAAGCATAAAACAAGCTTAATGCATTTCATAAACCTTAACTAAATTTAATTGTTACACAACTAAGTTATGCCATGTAAATAAATAGTTTGCAATGGTGTTTTTGATTTACCATGTGTTCCCCATATGTGGACTCATCTTAAACTCATCTTTACCTGAAACATAGGAATTTAAGAAAATCCAGACCCAAATTATGTGACTAGACATTGTGTCAAATTGGATGCTTTTGCCCCATTTCTCTTGTTCCCTTGATCCACCACCAAACTAATGCTCAATTTTGAAAACTCAGCTCTTGGGAACACTTCTCCCACACTTGCCAGTGCTATTGGAAAATCTCCACCTGCCTTCCTTCCCTTTTTCTCCCCCTTTCTTCCTTAGTTCCTTCACTTTGAAAATGAAAATAGCTACTAATGTAGGTAAATTTTAAGCTTTCAGAGAATAAATATCATAGTGGAAAGAAAAACACATTTCTGTATTCTGACAAATAGAGATAAGTTTTCTTAAATCTTTGGAGCTAAAATACAATCTTTTTTTTGTTTTGCTTTGTTTCATTTTGTTTTGCAGGGAAAAAAAAGAATACAGGTGGTATGTTTTCTGGGTCCTTATGTACCAAATATGTCCTTTTACCCTCTCACATTATTCTTTCTATGATTTAAATATAACCATTGCATAAAACATGTGACTCTGGCCTTTTTTAAAATTATTTTTCAAACAAATTCTTTGTCTTTAAACAAATAACTATACACATCTTAACTTTGCTCTTATTTTAAATCTTACATATATTTTGTACTTTTTCTTTCCCCCATCTCAGTTTTTTTGCTAGACTACAATTTAAGTTGATTTTTGCACTTTGTATGCTATTTTATTTTCCTAATGGACTCTCTTCATATTTTACAAATAGTTACCAATTCATATTTTTCTAACAATCTTAAGAATTAGTCAGTGGCTGCAAGATAGGAAAATACTGAATTATTTCCTTCCCTTATTTCATGGTGTAGAGTTTGTTGAGATCACCTGAAATTTTGGTTCCACATGGTTGTTTGTGTTTATGTGAGTAATTTGTACATCATTTCTCTTTTAATTCAGTTTTATTAGCAACAACAACAAAAAAGTAAACAAACTGTAAATTATTTGCAAAATTTATGTAGAAGCAAAATGTTACGTTCCCCTTATGATCTATTTTTTAATTTCTTTTCATTCTATAAGCCTTTTGTTTCCTTCAGATTCCACTGATTCACCCAATGCTAACAAACAGGATTTTGTACAGAGTCCTGAGGCCACAGGCTCTCCTAATTAGCAGCTGCTTGTGAAAGAAACTCAGAACAGATAGAGGAGAAGAAACAGTGGTTGATTCTGATGGATGAAATAGAATTTTAAATAACGAAAGCACATTGCAGGAAATAATTTAATAGACTTAGAAAATGAAATGTTATACACAGGACTGTAATCTTTTTTTTTCTGCATGTAGTAACCATAAAATGCTTGTCCTTGAATTTCCTCTGGAAGGTAATCTTTAACCTTCTTAAGGAATTTTTCCTCTAATTAATCATCATAAGTGATATTTAAATTTGTAAATTTACGCATATAATTTTGGAGGATATATAAACACCCATTCCCTTTTTTATTTAAAAGAATTTTATATTTTCTTATCTTCCTTTGTGTGAAAAGGGAAATATATTGATGTTGTCTTATTTTAAAATAATGGGTCTGCAGGATTATCGTCACATCATCTGTGACACAGGGAATGAACAGCTTCAGACACATCTATTCTTTTGCAACGTTGCCTGTGTCTGGAATAATATTAAGTGTCTGTGATGTTACTAGCTTTTTATTGGCCTTTGATTCCATAGACAGTAATCCTAACTGCATCTCAGTACATATGGAGTCTGTATCATGGGAGTAGTCAATGGACAAGCCAGGGAAACACTTCTGCTCATATAAAATATGGCTGGTGTTCTGGTATTATCTTCTTTTTTTTTTGTCATTTGCTCCTAAGCTACCTAAAAATCTTTTGAAGGAACTGAAGGCCACCACAATGTTAAAAGGTAAAAGCTATATGCAACTCTATATGCAAATGATAGAGAAGGCTCAGGACAGGTGAGTCTAAGAATCTTACACACTTGTTCTGTTGTTCACAAGCTTTTTTCCTATGCTGTAGCACTTTTGAACTACCAGTATTTTAAAAGAGAAGATTCAAATCCGCTGAGCATGAGGAAAAACAAATGACCAACTAGTTCTCTGGTTTCTGGACCCCTAGGACACCTCTGTGTTAGCTGCATTGCAACCTAAGGCCAAAGCCCAGCTATGCTTTAAAAAATGTTCATTTCTGGTCTGCATTTGTGTACATGTAATTTCTTTGTGGGTATGAAAATGATAAAACTCAGGTGTTCTGGAGGTGTAAATGCTTTCTTAATATCACTCCTCTCCCTAAGCTTTCACAAAAAAGAAACCCCATAAGCAAATATGCTCTGTGATTTCACTGGTTATACAGTGCATTATCTCCAACACACTGTGCCGCCTTATTTAACAAAAGGTCAGTTGAGATACACTTTTCAAAGAGAAATTTTTTAAAGAAATATAACCAACCCACCTGCACTTGTACTATATCCTAAAATTTACTTTTCCACATTCTTTCCTTTAGAGACCAGAAGCAAGTAAACAGCTTGAATAAATCAGGTTGACCCTCTGCATAATTAATTTTACAGAAATGCATTTTGATTTGTTGCCAGCAACTTATATTCATGACTTTTTAAAGGAACCACCCAATAAAAACATGGTTACATAAATAGTAAATATTTATAATAATTACAAATTATTTTATATATTATAAAGTATTAATCCTCCCCCTTTAGGAGGACTGTCATCTAAAGAAGTACTGTTGAATTTCTATCACTCACAATACAAATAACATCACCATAAAGTCACCTTTTACCCATTGCTTGCTAAAAAGTTTAGAACCAAATTAACTCCCTATATTTAGCTCGTTTTGCAGATCAACATGTTACACTTTTTGAGCCCATTTATACCTCATTTCTGAACTCACTATGCCTTGTTATTTTTAGTGTTCAGTAGAGAGTGATGAAATGACTAATTTCTTGATAAAATTATGTCTTTACATGTGTACATGTAGGCGTATGTGTAGGACATGTTGTATCAATATTCTTAGATACATGTACTTTGACTCGATAATTTAACATCTGAGAATGTACCTAAGGGTATAATCAAATATGCACATGATGATATATGAGCCATGATTTACTACGTATTATGTAAAGAAGTTAAAATTTATAAAATAATATCAGAATCCAATAATAGGATAACTGTTAATTAAATTCTGTGCTAATAGTACGAAACATGTTATCATAATACATTTAAGGAGAAGGAAAAGTTCTTATGCCATGAGGTTGAATGAACAAAACGGAATGTAGATATAAAATTATAATGTACTATGGTTTCAATTTTATGAGAACCATGTATATTTTAAAGGAAAGAAAAACTGAACATACCAAAATGTTCTCAGAAGTTCTCTGAGTGAAGGAATATTTAGATAATATTGCTGGCTTATTATGTGTTTCTTCATTTTCTAGACTTTCTAAAATAAATATGTATTATCTTTTATAAATGGAAAAAAGAGTATATTAAAATGATCATTTTGCAAAGCCAAAGAAAAAGAAAATTATAGGGCATATCTAGAAGAAAGTGGTTTTTGTTTTGTTTTATTTGCAATTGTCCTTCTAGACAGCAAAGAGTAGAAGAATAAAAACAAAACATTTGGTAATTGTCTCATGCACTGAATGATTACATAGTTACAGAAGAGGCAGATAATTTATTTATGAATTTTGAGTATACTTTACAAAGTGCTCACTTTTTAAAACACTTTCTGGGAGCTGTACGAAAATTCAAAATATAAAATCAATCATAATTAGGAAAATTACCATGAGAAAAAGACATAAGATTCCAACATTACCATTTGGACAACTGACCAGGCAAAGCAAATAAAGCTAAAATATTATGTTTGGGGATGGGAGATTAAAAACTGATATTTGTGATATCAGGACAAAATAGTAAGATTAAGAATCTCTTAACTTTGTATCCCTCAACTACAGAAAGGTGAGTTCATGCATGTAAATTGATTTCTTTTGAAGTTAAGCAGATATAAAGCAGTTTTATAGGCTTTATCTTACATACTTGAAGCCATGCTCCCTCTAGGTTACTGAGCTTTGTTCACGTACTCCAGTCTGAAAAACCCTTCTCTTAACACATAAGATGCTACACAAAAGAATATGTGGACAACAAAATGATATAATATACAACAATCTAGGGGCTTCCCTGGTGGCGCAGTGGTTGAGAATCTGCCTGCTAATGCAGGGGACACGGGTTCGAGCCCTGGTCTGGGAAGATCCCACATGCCGCGGAGCAGCTGGGCCCGTGAGCCACAACTACTGAGCCTGCTCATCTGGAGCCTGTGCCCCGCAACGGGAAGGGCCGCGATAGTGAAAGGCCCGCGCACCGCGATGAAGAGCAGTCCCCGCACCGCGATGAAGAGTGGCCCCCGCTTGCCGGAACTGGAGAAAGCCCTCGCACGAACCGAAGACCCAACACAGCCAAAAATAAATAAATAAATAAATAAAGTAGCTATAAAAAAATATATATATATACAACAATCTATACTAGAAACTTTATGGTTGAGAACAACAAAAAACAAACAAAAAACTTACAATATATTTCCTGTAAAAACAAATAAGTACAATACACTCACATAAATTCAAAAACATTTTGAAAATAAAGTACTTTCTTCAGTTTCTATTTTCAAGTATTCTCCAAAGAAATAATCAAAGATGGCAATATGATAAAAATACAAAGCTTCATTGAAGTTATATAGTAGTGGTGTCAGCAAGATAGTGAAGTAGGAAGCTTGGTCTTTATAGCTGGCAAATATCCGTAAAATGTGGTTTAGAAAGAATGAAGTTTCATTTAATTCAAGGGTTTAGAAAAATCTTATGTGAAAGATTCCAATGAAATCTTTGAATAAAAGGTATATATAAATATATAAATTTATATATATAAATATATATATATATATATATATATATATATATATATATATCTTTAGCCTGAAGCAAAATCCATATAAGGTATTTTATATGTAAAAAATACTTTTATATTATATATATTTACATTTATGTGTATAGTTATTTTTACATGTAAAATAATTTTATTCTGTAGTTATATATGTAGACATATATGCACACATATATTCACACACACAAATCTACCTACGTTTCAAAAAAACTTTCTTAACTAAAATATTCTAAGCAGTAGAGTTTAACAGTAAGGAATAAATAAAAATAATCTCTTCCACAAAAGTTTCCCATTTCCCTGCTAAAAAAAACTTCTTCAATTTTCTCTAAATCTTGCTAAGAGAAATTAGCACTAATAGCTAAGTATTTTGAAAGTTTGTAGCGTTAAACAGACTTAGATATTAGTTTAGAAAATCAGCTAAAGCTATAATGAGCCTAACTATGCCTATTGTTTTTGGCTGATAGCTATTTGAACAAACAAACAAAGCCTCAATGAAACTATTGAAGTAGACACAGTAACCCATTAAATTATTTTAAGATAAAACCATGGTAAATGTCTCGGGCCACAGATTATTCACGTGAGATTTCCCTTACTTTGTTTGCATCAGGAAAATGTTACATATTTCAAAACTTCATGTTGAGAATACAGTTTTCATCAAGTCTTAGTTTTATTTTAGTAAGTTGGAAAATAGGAAACAAAGCTAAGTACTGGTTGTTGACAAATTAATATATACAAAAATGTAGAAATTATGAAACTAGTATTTAACTTGGCAATATAAATCATACTTTATGATTTTATAAGTATATCATATAGAAATGGATAAAATGTTAGGTCAAAATCTGCATCGTATTGTCAACAACTGTTGTCTGGTAGCACAGAGTCTACTGTGTTTCTCTTAGTAATTGAATGGCCGTATGATACTGTTTCATAAAACCCTGAGCTCCCGTACCTTAGTTACAGGTGAGAGAGCACACTCTCAGCCCCTGTTCCACCTTAACCTACCTTGAAGCACACATATAAAGCCAAATTATTACTTGGGACATTTCAAACTAAACTGCTCTTTCTCTCTCAGGATTACGTCATTTACTTCTCCATATCTCTAAAATCATTTTAGAAATTGTCTTCAGGGCAATAAGAATAAAAAAGGAATGAAGGTCCTTGAGCGGCAGATATTTAAATAAATATGCTATTTATAAGCAACAGATTTTTACACTCTGGAATTTCAAGGTAGGTAATGGTTTATGATAAGAGATAGACATTTAAGCTGAAGGACCCAAACTCTTTGAGGGACATAATTTTCCAGAATGTTCTGCTTCAGAGAACACTTTCTGAAAATTACTTTCAAGGAAAAGGTCTATTTTGGCTCCGTGTTAAATGATTGCATTTCCATTGCTGATACCCAATGGATTCTCTGCAGTGTCAGAGAGACTGAAGCAAGATTCTGTGATTATCTCTGAAGACATAGAAGAATGTGTATGTCATTGGGCCTACTTAAATCTATGAATATGACCAAAATGTGTGGAAATTGTCTATCAAGAAAGATAATAGCTTTCTGAAAGCAAAGAGTTTAAAAACTTGGAATGCCAGGTGGAGAAAATAGAAAGAAGGCATTTATTTTTGGTGATAGGACAAAGTTAATCTACTGAATTTGAATTTAAACTACTCTGTAAACCATATTCTCTAAGTAAAACCTTCTTTATTTTTTTTCACATTAAAAAAATAACAACTTCATTTGATTTTTGGAATATGAATAAGTCATCATAAAATATTAATGATCTTGTTGAATAACTATCTAAATAACATCCTTCAAATGACTTCTAGTTTTTATTGTTTTTTTAAATTTTGTTTGTGAATGATTTTTTGGATCTTACACCAAAAATACAGGCAACTACAGCAAAAATATACAAGTGGGACTACTTCACACTGAAAAGCTTCTGCACAACAAAAGAAACAATCAACCAAATAAAAAGGTAAACTATAGAATGGGAGAAAATATTTGCAAACTATATATTCAATAAGAGGTTAATATCCAAAATACATCAGAAACTCATACAACCCAATAGCAATAAATCAAATGCCCCAGTTTAAAATGGGCAAAGGACCTGAATAGACATTTAGACATGTTTTTTTTCAAAGAACACATACAAATGGCCAACAGGTACATGAGAAGGTATTCAACATCACTAATCATCAGGGAAATGCAAATCAAAACCACAATCACCTCATACCTGCTAGAATGGCTGTTATCAAAAAGGCAAGAGATAATAAGTGTTGGTGAGGATGTAAAGTAAAGGAAATCCTTGTGCACTGTTGGTGGGAACGTAAATTAGTGCAGCCACTATGGAAAACAGTTCAAAGCTTCTTCAAAAAGTTAAAAATAGAACTACCATATGATCCAGCAATTCCACTTCTGGGTGTATATCCAAAGGAAATGAAATTACTATCTCTAAGAGCCATCTGTATTCTGATGTTCATTGCAGCATTATTTACAATAGGCAAGGCATGGAAACAACCTAAGTGCCCATCAAGGGATGAATGGATAAAGAAAATGTGGTACATAAATACAGTGGAACATTATTCAACCATAAAAATAAAGGAAATTCTGTCATCTGTAACAACATAAATGATACCAGAGGGCATTACACTAAGTGAAATAAGGTACACAGATAAATACAAATACTGCATGGTATCACTTATATGTGGAGTCTGAAAAAGGAGTCGAGGAGTAGAATGGTGGTTGCCAGGGACTGGGGCTGGAGAAATAGGCAGATGTTGGTCAAAGGGTACAAACTTTCGGTCAAAAGATGAAAAACTTCTGGGGATCTAATGTACAGCCTGGTTACTATATTTAATAATACTGTTTCATATATTTGAAATTAGACTAAGAGAGCAGATCTTGTTTTCACCAAAAATAAAAAATAAAAAAGGTAATCATGTGAGGTCATAGATGTGTTAATTAATGTGATTGTGGGGACTTCCCTGGTGGCGCAGTGGTTAAGAATCTGCCTGCCAATGCAAGGGACACCAGTTCGATCCCTGGTCTAGGAATATCCCACATGCCACAGAGCAACTAAACCCCTGTGCCACAACTACTGAGCCTGCGCTCTAGAGCCCACGAGCCACAACTACTGAGCCTGCGTGCCACAACTACTGAAGCCCTTGAGCTTCGAGCCCGTGCTCTGCAACAAGAGAAGCCACCGCAATGAGAAACCCACCCTCCTCAATGAAGAGTAGCCCCCGCTCGCCGCAACTAGAGAAAGCCCGCGCACAGCAATGAAGACCCAACGCAGCCAAATAGATAAATAAATAAAATTAATTAATTTAAAAAATTAATGTGATTGTGGTCATTTCACATTTATCAGTTCACAGTGTATAAATACATCAAATCATCATGTTGTACACTTTAAATATGCTATAATTTTGTCAATTACACTCCAATAAACCTGGAAAAAGATATATAAAATATACAAAAGAGTATGTACAATTTTGCTCCTGATTCCAATGTGAGAGTCTCCCCTTCACACCCCTCTCCATGAAGCAATTCTCTGACACCAGCTGCGTTTTCTACAACTCAACTCAGTCTGACACTATCCACGGGTAAACAGCATCAGATCCTACAGGTTAAGGGCTCAGTCCCACAAGGCTGTCCCTCCTGCCCCCAGTTCAGAGGCCAATTGCAAGTCCAATTTGATTTTTCCCCATTATTTAGATTAGTTATTCCCAATTTAACTACAGCCTATTCTGTTAGTAATTTACTTACTTAATTATCTTTTCTAAAGGCCAACAGCCAATTGAACCATTCTTGGGGAAATCTGTGGCTTTTAAACAACATTGCTTTTCTGAAGGAATGACCTTTCCATCAGTTATCGATCTGCTTTCCATATCTCATCTCATCAAATCTATTTTCGGTGTGTATATATATTTTTTTAATTTTTCCCCTCAGGGACAGCACATTCTTGCTCTCTGTCCTTCAGCCCCAATTGGATTTGTTGGTCCCTATTCCTGATGCAGAGCTGTTGAGAGTCATACTTCACCACACTCAGGTTCCCACTGGCTCTTCCCAGTTTTGAATCACTATGATCCATGACTCCCAGATCAAACTTTAAAGAATTGTTGAGAATGAGGGCATTGGAGAGAAATGTTTTGAGATCTTATGTTGCTAAATATGTCCTTGTTCTGCTTTCACATTTGATATACAGTTTGGCCATAAACGCCAGGTTGAAAATACTTTTTTCTCATAATTTGAAGACATGCCTCCATTGTCTCCTATAGTTTTTCTGCTTCCTGGTGGGTTTCATTGTGTAAGAGTTTCCTTGCTTTGGTCTGTGTCTTTCATGCCTGGTGCTCCTGGACTATCCAGTACGTTAAGAATGAGTGTCTAATAAGGCTGCCTGGAAATGTTCCTGTGGGCAGAGCTTGTGCCCAGCCCTTCCTCCTAAGGTCACCCTGAGGGGTAGCCCCATTTCAGCGTATCTGGGGGCCTTGCTTTGGGGCTGAACAGCTCATAAGCCTGACCACCCCATTTATGAGAATAGGTAGAGGAAGAGGGATGTGGGTCTCGAGGTCAGTGCCCTGAGTTTCCCCGAGGCCCTGGGCTGGGCCCTGCCCTCTCTGCCTAGGGCCTTTCTGATGTAAGGGGATGTAAGCTTCTTCATCCCCACATTCAAAGATCCCACACTGCAAGTTCCTCAGTCTTTCTAGAGCTCGGTGGTCTGGATGATCTACATTTTAGTCTCCCCACCCTCAGGCATAGGGTAAGTTACAGAATGTTTTGTTGTTATTCAGCTTTCAATCACTTATCCACTCTATAGATTCCACAGTTTTGCCCAACATACCTTTTCTTATCTCTCTCTGTCCTCCTCCATGTTTTTGTCTTTTTATTTGATACTGATTTTTCTATAGTGCCAATTGTGCTTTGTGAAGAAGCAGGAATAGATATGTACGTTCAAACCACCACATTTTACCCAAATCTTTCTCCCCAAACCCAGTGTCTTTTCCCCATCTTACTCTTAAGTGAAATCACAAAACAATTAGAGATATGTCAAAGGTCATCTCTAGTAGATCTTGGAAGTAATGCACATTCTACTATCCAGGAAGTAAAAGAAGACCCCAGGGTTGGGTCAGGAGTCCTACAATATTTTGGACAAAAGTAGAACCATTTCATGACAGTGCCCAGACTTCCCTCATCTGTGAACATTGTCCCCCATTTTCATCACTCTCCAGCCACTCTGGCCCTGCTGGTATTACCTGAGCACCCCAAGCCTGTTACTACCTTTGGGTCCTTATGTTCGCTATTCCTTCATCCTCAAATGTTTCCCTTCGTAGGTTCTCTCTCAGATTAAGCTATTTAACAGAATGTTCATTTACTTTCACCCTCTGCCCCTGCTTTACTTTCTTTGTAATACTTATCAACAATGAATTTGTTTTATCTACCTTCCTACCTACCAACCTGTGTACCTACAATTTTGTCTGTTTCCCCTCTATACTCTCTAGGATTTAAGTTCCATGAGAATATGGACCTTTCTGCCTTGTTCACTGCTTTATATCAAAAGACACAGTAAGCATTTTGGTGAAGAAATCAATGCATTTGGGGGATAAAAGTAACAACTGTACTACTAAATAACTGGAGATTCTCTCATTGACAAATCAGAAGTTACTGAAGTGCTAACTGTGGAATATATGTATACAATAATATATAATATATACACATACATATATATACATACTATTGATATTTATCCAATTCATTGTTAAAGATTTTTTTATATTACTGATGCTGGGTTTTAACAACTGTTTTCCATTTTTTGCTTGTATTTGAATGAACATGAGCTAAGCATAAAATATAAAATAAGGAAAATTGTGAAATTTAATTGTGGTGTCTGTCTTTCTTCCTTCTTGTGTGTAATTATGCTCTTGACCTTCTTTATCTTTTAGATCTTGGGATCAACCACTACAATTCTGAAGATGTCTATCTATGTTTCCTCTGTCAGGATCAGCATTAGAATTATATTTCTACTCACCTGTTATCATCAAAAGGGCAACCTGGTCTTCTTAGTACAACATTATTCCTTGAATACAAGCCTGAAATCCATAAAAAATCCACAGTTAGAAGTTGATTCCTTCCAAATAAAGTCTTATGCCCCTTTTCAGAATTTTACCTTGCCTTATCATTTTGTTTAACCATTCTGGGCACAGATATCATAACTTCATGTATTATCTTCCTCCTCCTTGGGTTCTTTATTAATATTATCCTATATTAACACTATTCCTATATTAAAACCACTATTAACTCCAAAATCCAGTAAGAAAAGGCTAGAGAATTTTGCAGAGAATAGGAAACTAAACTCTCTAGGGTCCTTAAACATGAATAGAGTTTTATAATATAAACTCCAAAAATGTAGTAGGCAAGATATAAGGGCAAACCCTTCCAATTAAGAACACTTAAAAATCCCAGCGAAAAGATTTTATTACATCATTTTAAATGCATAAGAATTAAGAAAATCTTCTGAATCCAAAATTTACCAAAACCCCAAAATTTTTTAAATTGAAAAATTATTGAAGCAAACGTGTGCCGGGGAAGAGAAGGGTGGGATATCGATAGATAAAGGAGTTCCTGAACTCCCAAGTAGATGGCAAAAGAAAACAAATAAACAAAGCAAACAAAAAACAGCATTCCCTATAAATTCTGAACTGTAAACTGCCCTTTTCTTTGGGGAATGGAATTAACATTGTGTGGATATAAAAACATCACATCTAAAATTTAATTTAAGGTGACCCCAAGTTGGTAGAACATAATCTTATTTGGAAGAAAGAATTTCAAACTCATTGCAGCTCTTTTTACAATAGCCAGGACAGGGAAGCAACCTAAGTGTCCATCGACAGATGAATGGATAAAGAAGATGTGGCACATATATACAATGGAATATTACTGAGCCATTAAAAGAAACGAAATGGAGTGATTTGTAATGAGGTGGATAGACCTAGAGACTGTCATACAGAGTGAAGTAAGTCAGAAAGAGAAAAACAAATACCGTATGCTAACATATATATATGGAATCTAAATACCGTATATTAACGCATATAGGTGGAATCTAGAAAACTGGTACAGATGAACCTATTTGCAAAGCAGAAAGAGAGACACAGACATAGAGAACAAATGTATGGATACCAAGAGGGAAAGAGGGGGGCAGGAGGAATTGGGACATTGGGATTGAAACATATACACTAGTGATACTATGTATAAAATAGATAACTAAGGAGAACATACTGTATAGCACAGGGAACTCTACTTAATGTACTGTGGTGACCTGAATGGAAGGAAATCTAAAAAAGAGGGGATATATGTATATGTATGGCTGACTCATTTTGCTGTGCAGTAGAAACTAACACAGCATTGTAAAGCAACTATACTCCAATAAGAATTAATTTTTTTTAAAAAAAGATGCCTTCACATAGTTTTAAAAATAAAAGAGATTTTGACTAAAAATGAAAAGGAGAATTGGGGAGTGAATCTAACAGAATGTCTAGAAATATAATAAATGGGTAAATAACATGTGAGACAAGCTTGGAGATAGCACTACTTAATTGGAAGACAGATTTGAAGAAACTACTTAGAAGGAAGCCCAAAGACAAAGAAATGAAGATATAAACTAGAGGTTAAAAGATATGGGTGAGGACATGAAGAGTTCAAACATACTTCTGATCAAATTCAAAAAGAGATAGTAGAGACAGTGGGAAGGGGTGGGGTAATATTCTGAGAAATAATAGGTGAGAGTTTTCTAGAATTAGTGAATAGACAAAATCACGTAGATTTAGAAAGACTAACAAACCTCAAATTAGATACAAAGAAAGAACAGAATAAAGCTATAGAATAGGAAAGGCAAAGAAAAGAATGTAAAACAACCGAGAGAACAGAGAGATTTCCTACAAGAGAATGACAATTAGACCAACACCAGGCTTACCAACAAATCAATGGAAGCCAAGGATGAGAGAATAGTATTTTCCAAATTCCTGGAGTACTTGGCTGCAGACTGGCCCTTGTTCAGTAGGATCTCCTAAGATGCTTTGCACAGGTGCATCAGGAAACACCTGCTAGAGTGTCTAGTGCAGGGTGGATATAAGCTTGATACTGTATCATTGCAAAAACATTGAAGAAACGTGAGAAGAGCTAAATGTGAAGACAAAGATGAATAGTCAGATAAAAGATAGATTCTTGATCAAAGGTGACTCCAGAGGATACTCTAGAAAGGAAAACTTTAGTCAGAGTCTTTAACATTGAAATTATTGCCGAACAGACAGTTGTGGTGATTTTGTTACAGAAAGAAGCGTTCTTTAGCATCGCTATGTGATAAGACTCGGACATTCCCTGGGATTCTCAGATTTGATCTTTGTTATGTGATTCTGTTATGCCAATTTTGTAGTCAAATTAATATAGTTAGAAACGTATAATCTTATAAATAGAAATTCTGCTGATTTTCTGTCGTGTCTACTACATAATATTTACTCACATTTACCATTTCATTTCGAACTACCTAGACCAACAACAAGCGCCTCTCCCAAGAACTATCCAGTATCTGTGTTTCCAATCTTGCTTTTTGACAAGTGATCAGTCCTGTATATGAGGTCTTCCCTGACCATCCAGTTTAAATTACTACTTCCTGTTTCACTCTTTTATAACACCTTGCACATTTCTTTATGATAACAAAATATTTCTAATTCCTCCTGTCTCATGTATCATTAATATTATTCATTTTACTTATAATAAACTGTAATCATTGAGTACATTAATGCTGCTATTATTTTGAATAAACCATTATCTGTTAGATCAATTAGAAATAAGAAAAATAAAAGTCTTTACCTTCACTAACTTCTTCTCTAAATCTCTTCCTTTATGTGGATCCAAGTTGCTGAACTATATCATTTTCCTTCCCTCTGAACAACTTCTAACATGTCTTGTAAGACAGGTCTACTGGCAAAAACTTTCCTCAATTTTTGTTTTTCTGAGAAAGTCTTTGTTTTTTCTTCACTTTTGAAGGATGTATTTGCAGGGCAGAGAATTCTAGGTTGCTGGTCTTTTTTCTCTCAAGACTTTTAATATTTCACTATACTTGTTTCTTGCTTGTATAGTTTCTGAGAAGTCAGATGTAATTCTTATCTTTGCTCCTCTATAGTAAGATGGTTTTTCCCTCCATCTTCTTTCAAAATTTTTTCTTTGCTTTGAATTTTCTGCAGCTTAAATATGATATGCCTAGGCATAGATTTTTTTGGCATTATCCTATTCTGTGCTCTCTGAGCTTTGTGGATTTGTGGTTTGGTGTCTGATATTAATTTGGGAAATTCTCAGTCACTACTGTTTTAAATATTTCTTTTGCTCCTCTCAATCTTTCTCCTTCTGATATTTCTGCTGTGTTTATGATACACCTTTTGTAGTTGTCACACAGTTTGTGGATATTCTATTTGTTTTCTTCAGTCTTTTTTCTCTTAGCTTTTCAAATTTGGAAGTTTCTGTTGACATATCCTCTAGTTCAAAGTTTCTTTCCTCAGCCACACCCAGTCTAGCCATGAGCTCATGAAAAGCATTCTTCAATTTCTGTTACAGTGTTTTTAAGCTCTAGCATTTCTTTATGGTTCTTTCTTAGGATTTCCATCTCTCTGCTTACCAATGTGAGCCTCTGTTTTTTGCATGCTGTCTACTTTATCCATAAGAGCCCTATCATATTGATCCTAGTTGTTTTATATCATCAGTATTATAATTACAACATCCCTACCATATCTGAGTCTGGTCCTGATGCTTGTTCTGTCTCTTCAAACTGTACTTTTTGCCTTTTAGTGCACCTTGTAATTTTTTGTCAAAAACCAGACATGCTATACCTGGTACTGTTTTCTGCAGAAGTTTCTACTCATAGGGTTCTGCTCCTGTAAGTTGTAATTTTCTATATCTGCCTGTCTGTCTCTAATTTGGGGGACTGTACTTTGTCCTGTGACCTCACTTCTCTGCTATATTTTAAAAGAGTTCTTTATTTTTAGCTCATTTAGCTTTTTCACGTGTTATTAGGATGGAGTGACAAGTTATAAGCTCATGACATACTAGACCAAAACCCAGGACCACACATCCTTTGATGCACACAGATTATAAATAGTTCTTTTTGTGACCTTATCTGTTATTAATTACTTATGAAACTTGAAACAACAGAAACTATGATTCTTGTACTCAGTAAATTATCCCTAGTATCAATCTCAGTTCCTATTACATAGTAGGAAATCTCAGTATTTCAAATGTAAGGAAAAAAATTGTATTTTAGATCTGGTTAGTCACTCTAGCAGATTATATGCTACTACATTTTTGGTGATTATCTCTGCTTGAAAATTCTCTACTGAGCTGCAGCTTTTAAAACACTACTAACTAAAACTGAATACATTTCATCTGTGCCTAGATACGCTTTCATTACTGGTTTATACTCATGTGAATAATATAGTGAAGCAGTTTTTGAAATGCACGTGCAGAAACTACCCTCTTATAGATGATGTTTACTTGTAACAGCACCAGGCAATGTGCTGTGATCATTGCCTTAAGGTTTACAGTGGGTTTCACTCCTATTAACATTAATGAGAATCATTCGGCAGCCTCTGTGCATAAAGCACTAGAATCTTGTCCCCAGGCTATGTCCCCTTTGGATTTGTATGGCTAATATATGTCATTAAGCCATAATGGTAAACATAAGTACTTGGAAATTACATTTCACCTTTTCCGCCTGTAGATCTCAAATCAAATTGCAAACGATTAATTGTGCTTATAACACTTCTGTAAGGTATTTTGAAAAGCAATATATGAAGATACCCTCTACCATTTCTGAAGTGAAGTTTTGGTTAAGGAAAAGTGTCAACCCTTACAATAGCAATCCTTACAGATCCACAATACACAATGGTAGAAAATAAAATATGGTCTCCAATAAAATTGGACAAATAAATTGGCAGATCCATTTAACTCTTAAAATTCTGCCAGGACACAAGACTTAACAACTGCAGAGTAATTTAGAGTATTTGAACATAGTTTGGATTTCATTTTCATGTCATCAGAAGACACACTTTCCTAAATAAGTTAAGAAATAATACTTTTTGAACGTTAAAATACTATCTCCTTATCTCTCCTGACTCTGGTGAAGTCTGTAGGACCCTAGTAGCACAGGGAAGACAGAGAAGATACCTGGGTGGCTTGAGCTTGGCACAAGAAAATAGCCAAGCTAACAGCTGGAGAGAAGCCCCTGGGCCTGTGAGCCAACATTTAACAGGATGTGGGGAAGTGAAACCTGATTTGCAATCATGGAAGCAGAGAACACGTTGCCAGTGGTGTCTGCCAAACACTGGTCCAGGTAGTGGGGACACAAGCGGTGCAAAGTCAGGCCTCTGTTCTCATGACCCTCACATTCTAGTGCAAAGAGACAGTGAGACAGAGAACAAATAGGCACATGAGCAGTACTTACTTTCTGGTCTGAGGACTCCTTTATACTCTTAAAAATTGAGAGCCCACAAAGCTTTTGTTTATGTGAGCTATATTCAGTGATATGTACTATTCAAATTAACACCGAAAATTTTTTATCTATACTTATACTATAAGTATACTATAAATACTTATCTATAAATCACAGTATTAAAACCATTACATGTTAACTTAGAAAATATGTTTTTTAATGAAAAATAACTTTTTCTAAGCAAAAACAATGAGGAGAGTGGCATTGTTTTACATTTTTACAAATGTCTGTAACATCTGCTTTCATAGAATGTAGCTAGATTCTCCCATCTACATCTGCAGTAAATGTTTAGAATATGTTGTTTTGGATGAAGTACATGAAGAAAATCTACCTTGGAAAAGACAGGACTGTTTTAATAGATATTCTTTCTTGATACTTTACTAAAACTCTACAAAAGGGAGCTTCATAAAGATTAATTGCTATGTGGAGTCTGAAGTCATATTGATGAAATTTCCATAGACTAACATCCTTTATCTAGCTTGCTCTTTGTATGGATATTTTACCCATTCATGAGTCTGCAAAATGGTACATTGATCTTTCAGAAAACCATTCATGGATTTACGCAGCTCTTTCAAATGTTGACACATTTCATTACTCTCTCTCTCTCCCATATACGTATGTATGTGTATATGTGTGTGTATATATATATGGCTTTAAGTATTAGGAAGCTGTCAATGGTAACAAATATTCCAAAATTCTATTTTTCACCTCAAAGCTTTAATTTTCTTATTGGCAGCAAAATGCTGTCAGTTGTGTGACAGGCTATGTTCATTTTCAGGAAAATATTGTCTTCAGTCATTTTTTTTCAAATAAAGACTGTTCTATATGAAAAGGTGTCTAGTCTAGTTTACAAGTCAAATAATTTCACAAAGGCTTTTCCTCAAGAACTCCATCATCCTCTGTAAGTTACTGTCTTAGTCTGTCCGGTTTACTATAACAAAAGTACCATAAACAACAATATCAAGTTGATGGCAGATCCCTGTCTGAAGGGTGCCTGCTTCCTGGTTCCTAGATGCGCTTTCCTGGGCGTGGTGGGGGGCGTGGTCCTTACAGGTGGAAGGGACCAGCTGGCTCTCTGGGGCTCTTTCAGAGGCCACTAACCCTCTCAAAGGTCCCACCTCCTAATACCGTCACCTTGGAGGTTAGGGTTTCAACATATGAATTTGGTGGACACACGCCTAATGTAGACTCCCCATTTCATCAGAGCATGTATTAAAAAAGCATGTATTAAAGACTCAAAGTGTAGTAAAATTAACATTTTTTTCTGCTTCATCAAGAGACATTTGAGTGAAACTGGCTTTCTTTTTTACTGCAAGTGTGTGATAATGAAGAATTTAAAGATATAATTTGTCCCCACTGCCTTAATTTATGATAAGTCTTCAACAGTTTCATCTACAATTGCTTTTGTAACATTGGTGCAAATACAGCACATTTGCATTTGTAAATAATGTCTTAGTATTATCATAAAAATTTTTTTTTAACCTCATCAACCTGCTGATTGGGTTATGTCGGTTGCATGGACTACCTTTTGGGAACCACTGAAGTAAACAAATAAATTACTTTACAGATAACATAAGGGCTGTAATGGTAATAAAATATATGATGAGGAAGATTGATGATTGGTCTCTATTAGTTTTCTATAGTACCTTTTACCTTCTGTAAAGGTGACATTTGAGAACTAACACAGCAATACAAAATCCGTCAGAGCAGTGCTGAGTGCGTAAGCCCTGAAGTTGGCAATTACAGTACTCTTTCCAAGAAAAGAAAGAAGTCAGTGTGACTGGAACTTAGTAAGAGGAGAGGAGAATGGTGCAGCTGGAGAGGTAGGCAGGGGTGAGGGAGTGCAGGGGTGAGGGAGTGCAGGGGTTCGTAAGCCCTGATAACTAATTCAAATTATATCTTACTGTCATGGGTGCTGTTAGAGGATTTTAAAAAGAGAAGAAAATAATCTAATGTATGATTGTTAAAGATCACTTTATGTAGCATGGAGTAGAGAGGGCAAAAGAAGACATAGTGAGGCCAGCTGCAGCATAAAAGATGAGAACTCTAGCATGACAGGAGTTCAGATGAAAAGATGTACACATGTTTGGGATATGTTTGTGTATCATGCTTTTAGGAGATGTACATGGATTGGACCTGCGAGGTGAGACCAAAAGAAAGGCTGAGTCCTAGGAAATTTATGGAGTTTAATGTTGTTGACTAAAATTTGGGAAAATGGAAGAGAAAGATGTTTGGTGGGTGTTTGGAAATGTTTTTGAATGACACACTTGGGGGAAACCAAGGGGTCTATTTGAAACTTATACTAGACTTTGAGATAGAGCTATCAAATGTAGCTGGGTATTTCAGGGGAGAGGTTAGGACTTAGAGACATGTCTAAATGTGTACAGCTGGCATTCAGATGGTATTTAAAGTCATGGACTGGAAAGAATCATGTAGGGAGAGAGTGTGTGTGTGTCAGGAGGAGAAGAGGACCCAGGACCCAGCCCCAAGCCTGGCAACATTTAGATGGATTTTTGTGTGAGTAATTTTCTTCGTTATGGATATCCTGTTGACCCAGTATTATTTATTGACAAAATCGCCCTTTCCTCACTGATCTGCACTGCCATTCTTATCATAAACATATATATACTTGTGGGGAAAATGATATATTTACAATACCGAGTATTCCAAATGTAAACATGGTAGATCCCTGCACTAATTTAAGCCTTTTTAAAATTCTATCAATATTATTTTATACTTTTACCATTAGAGGCCTTGTAAATCTGTTGTTAAGTTATTCCTGGGTATTTGAGTTTGTGATGTTATAGTAAATGATATTATTTGAAATTTTTTTCCCATTTGTTGCAGGGTGTACAAATAAGTTATTTTTTTGTATGTTAACCTTTAACTCCACAAATTTGTTAAAGTCACTTATTAAGTTTCATAATCCATCTAATAATTTTGGGGGGATTTCATTTATACAATCACATCATCTGTGAAAAATGACTTTTGTATTTCTTCTTTTCCAATCATCAAATGTTTTGTCTTATTGCAATGGTTAGAAATCTAGTACCATAACATTTATTTTCTGCTTGCTGCAATCCCTCAATTTTTTTTAAACTATATACAATTTTATATTTCACACTAAACTGACATCTAGAACTTATCATCATAAGTTTAGTTACAAAAGGTAACTAAACTTCTCATTTAAAAATATGTGAACATTCTCATTTAAAAATAAAACTATTTTCACTTGTCTTTTAAGTGTATCAAATGTTATCTAAATATTATAGCACTTTGCTATCGTGCATCTTTCATTAAAAATATACTCTTCAGTGGTCAGTAATCATTTCACATCATTCCTTCTTCTACTTGAACCCATATTTCTGTTTCATTTTCTTCACAAAATTTTATTTTTATGAAATATAATTTTATTTTTGAAAATCTCATATTGGTCTTCTTATAACATTCTAAAACAAAATGACACTTATTAATTTTTATGATTTAAAAAAGGTTTCTCATGCCCGTAAGACAGTAGGAGTTAAAATGCCCTTCTCAGTTTTTATTGCAATTATTATTAGTATACAACTGATAAAACAAAAGAAATAAACTACAAATTTTTATGAGACAGAGATAGTATTAGGTCATTAGTAAGTGCTGAACCTTGAAAAGTGTATTAAATACTTACCTCATGATATTAGGACATAATAAAGCATTGAAAAGAAGGAGAGAAAATTTAAAGTATAAGGAAGATAGAAGTGCAATATCAACAGCTTTTTAATAAGAAAGCCAGAAACAGAGAAAAGAGTAAATGAGAGCAATACAAAAAACAAAAACTTAAGAATAATGACTAGGAATTTTCCAAAATTAAAAATACTATGTACAAGACCTTAGATTTAAAGTTTTGTTACTATCATTATGTGCCAAAGAGGGTACAGGCACACATCGTTAAAGCAATGCAGAATAAATGTAAAATAATGTCCCTGGAAAATGTACAGACAGAGAAGACAATGAAGGTCTCACCCCTTCCCCTCACCATCCTGGGGAAGGTACACTTGGAGGTGAGGGTGGGGTGGAGGAGGGGGCCTGAGTGCACATGGAAAGGACCCCAGCAGCAGAACCTGGCCCTGCCATCCCACACATCATCGGCATGAAGGACTGGCTGGGGACATCCATGCAGCTGAAACACTGGAACTTTCTGTTCAGTGTAAGCCTGATGGAAAAATGAAGCCAATGTTTCTGAAGGTTGGAAACAGCCTGTTCTTCTGTTGAGTTAAACCAGAAGTGAGTCAGCTCTCTGGTGAGCTACCAAAAGGAGAAAGAAATAAGTGTCTAGGTTGTCCAGGTTCATCTGTCATCCTTATGATATTGATTATTATTGTCACTATTGCTTTCCAAATTAAATGCAATGATCAGTGTATGTGGTCTCTATTACACTGATTCTTTGAAATTTCTTTATGAATTGGAACATGGTGACTTTTTGTAAACATTTTTTGAGTGCAAGTTTCTTGAATGCTTTGTTCACATCTTCAACCATTCCCTTTTCCCACAATGCTCTTTGCCTCACTCTCCACCACCCAAATCCTCTTTGTCCTCTAGGACTCAGCCTGAATGTGGCTTAATAAACAGTGTTTCCCTCACTTTCCATCAAAGCTAGTCTGCAATAATATACTTGCTTAAGAACCTGGATTATTATTTTTTGGCTTGGCTAAGTCTTGATTAAAGCTCTCTTTAATTCAAATCACTTATCAGAATAGTGATTGGCAATCTTGGTGTGTGTGTGTGCAAATGTGTATAATAAATTTATAAGCTCCATGAATGCAGTCTGTCATGTTAAACTTTTATTCCTAACACCTTATTCTGAACCTGACGTAGAGCTCAATATATAAATATAAAGAATGAATGAATCATTGAAATCACAGATATAAATTTGAGAGGAATGATTAGGGATGATGAGTTATATTTTCTACACAATGAACATGAAATGGTTCTAGGACATCCACTTCGGGAGAGCAAGTAGAGGTGGGATATGTGAGTCTGGCCCTCAGAAGATAAGTCTGGGACAGAGGTGGAGATTTGGAGATGCTCAGCTTAAATTTGGCAATAAGATCCTGGGACAGAATAGTCCAGGAAGGGAAAACAACCAGGGATAGAATCCTGAAGCAAATTGACATGAAGAAGTGAGTGAGAAGCCCAGAAAAGAAATTGAAGAATGTTTTCTCACACCCCTACCCCAAACCAAGTCAAGTTTCCTACACAGTCAGTCATTATTTTATTTACATATTGGTCTCTTCAAAGAGTCATACTTTAGTCATCTTTGTATCCTTAGCAACTTGTACCTAATACTCATCAAATTCAGTCTACTGTGTAAATCAGTGTTTCGATGAATATAAGTTTATCACTTAAATTTACTCCTTTTTTCATTTACATTTTCTGTTTCATTGCTGTTAGGAAACAGAAAGATAAGATTGTTGTAAAAGAATTTATCTCCAATCTATTGATTGCTTGAATGTTCTCTAACCTTTAACTTTCTGTTTCTTGAAAAATATCCTTTCTTAAGATTGACTTTTTTATTTTTTTAACATCTTTATTGGAATATAATTGCTGTACAATGATGTGTTAGTTTCTGCTGTGTAACAAAGTGAATCAGCTATACATATACATATAGCCCCATATCTCCTCCCTCTTCGTCTCCCTCCCACCCTCCCTATCCCACCCCTCTAGGTGGTCACAAAGTACCGAGCTGATCTCCCTGTGCTATGCGGCTGCTTCCCACTAGCTATCTATTTTACATTTAGTAGTGTATATATGTCCATGCCACTCTCTCACTTTGTCCCAGCTTACCCTTCCCCCCCCCCATGTCCTCAAGTCCATTCTGTAGTAGGTCTGTGTCTTTATTCCTGTCCTGCCCCTAGGTTCTTCAGAACCTTTTTTTTTTTTTTAAGATTCCATATATATGTGTTAACATATGGTATTTGTTTTCCTCTTTCTGACTTACTTCACTCTTTATGACAGTCTCTAGGTCCATCCACCTCATTACAAATAACTCGATTTTGTTTCTTTTTATGGCTGAGTAATATTCCATTGTATATATGGGCCACATCTTCTTTATCCATTCATCTGTCGATGGACACTTAGGTTGCTTCCATGTCCTGGCTACTGTAAATAGAGCTGCAGTGAACATTGTGATACATGACTCTTTTTGAATTATGGTTTTCTCAGGGTATATGCCCAGTAGTGGGATTGCTGGGTCATATGGATAAAAAAAAAAAAGATTGACTTTTTGATAAATTACTGATCTTAGGTGGTGGACAACAAGAGTAGAATAAATTAAATATATCATTGGATGACATGAATCAATAGGATTTTGCTGCCTTTTTTCTAATGCCCTTAAAACTTTAGTCCTCAAAATGGATGGGAACAAGCCATTTAGTGAGTGAGTCACTAATAAAATTACTTATAGATGTGTATATCTAATCTTATAAAATGATTGCAACATTACAAACTTATTCTTGATAAAATACAGCTATGCTCTTCAGAAATTACTTTTTGATTCCAAAACCTCTCTGAGGTATGTGATCAATACTTTATTTCAAAGTTGTGGATAAAATATTCACTATATGAACTAAGAAAATAAAATCTAATTTTCAGTGATTTAAAATTAAGGAAAAATAGATCACATTTTAGAAGAATGTATGTTGAACTAAGTTTGGATAAAATACATAATATCAAATATGAATCATCTTAACATAGTTAAGACTTCAACATTCATGAAACTATTAAAAAACACAGGAATACATAAATGTAAGTGGAAAAACAAATTATACAATGTGCACTATACACACACATATTTAACAATATTTCAGAGAAAAATACACATTTAGATAAGCATCAATTTATAGAGTTTAGCTTCCTTTTTATCATTGACAAATGAAAATACATGGAACTGATGGTTGGAAGAATCTTGACAATGTGTTGGTGTTGTCTTTTGAGTATGAACAATCTCTACAAACTTATGAATACAGAAAGATTCCATGGAATTCTGACCACACAATGAGTAAGGAGATATGAGTTCATAGGATGGTAGCAGATGCAAAAATAGTAATTTAAAAAAAATCAATTTAGGGCTTTGAATTTAATAATGGAAGAGGAAGATTTTCATCTAAATTTACCATTATTTCACAAAGTTTTAAATTTCAGTATTGCTTTACTCTGGCCCAAATCCCCAATCCAAGGTTGATAGCAATGTGAAATATTAACTTAAGTAATACCTTATGTGTTGAGTGAAGGTCAACATCATATCTCAGCAGGAGCCAGCTGTTAAGGAAAAACACAAGATGGGATTTCTTGCTCCTTTGAGTGTGTAGCTGGACATGAGTAGCTTTGTACTGACCCCTAAAAATACCATTTCCTCTCCAGACATATGTACCAGGGATTGATCCAGGTTTAGGAAGACTGAAGCTTATACAATTTAGGCAACATAACTTCAAATTGGTAAACGGAATTATGAACCACATCTTCAAGTTTGTAGATTTTCACAAACTAGGTTCTTGGCTGGTTAACACTCGCTCCCTCTTGGACCCTGGGTCTCTTCCTCAACATTGCCTCAGATTTACACAGGCAGTTGTGGATGTCTAGATACCTGAATTTTAGGTTTTTGCACATTATAAGTCACTGATGCCCTCATATTGCCTTTTATCCATGCTGTTCCATGGTGACCACGCCTGCCAGCCTCCCCCTCTGATGGAAAGAACCTGGCCTCAACCAGTGAGCCTTGCAGAGCCCTCGCCCACTGCTGGGCACGCTTTCCTCACCTGCCTCCGAACAACGATGTTTGTGATCTATTTACTGATTTTTCTCGACAGCTCCATGAAGATTCCTCTTTCTCTGCCCTACAGGCTGTACTTCACAGCCTCGTCTTTCCCTGGGGGCTGCCACCCGAAAAACTACACAGCACACTGGTCACAATAATACATTTGGGCTGGAAAAATGCAAGACCCGAGCTACTGCCCCATTTGCTAAATCCTGGACAAGGTTCTCCCTGGGACATACCACGGAAGAACTGTGATGTTACCAAACCTTCTCTTTTTAGGTTGGGAAACATTCTTTCACTTTCCATTACAACTACCTAACAAAAACCTTTTCTCAAACCAAAAGCAACTCATCTTTTTGTTTTGTTTTTGTTTTTGTTTTTTTAATAGCGATTTTTATTATGATATGATACACGTAACCTAAAATTACCATCTTAACCATTTTAAAGTGTAGAATTCAGTGGCATTTAGTACATTCACAATGTTGCACAAGCATTTCCACTGTCTAGTTTCAAAATGTTTTCATTGCCCAAAAGGAAGCCCATGCCCTTCAGCTATCACTTCCCACTACCCCTGCCCCCGTACCCTGGTAACCACCAAACTGCTTTCTGTCTGTATGAGTTTCCCATTCTGGACATTTCATATAAATAGAATCATATAATATGTAGCTTTAGTGTCTGGCTTCTTTAACTCAGCATCATATTTTCAAGGTTCATGAATGCTATGGCATGTGTCAGTACTTTATTTCATCTTGTGACTGGATAACACTCCCTGGTATGGATAAAACACAATTTGCTTATTTACATTTTGGCAATTGTGAATAGTGATGCTATGAACATTCTTGTACAAGTTTTTGTTTGAACACTTGTTTTCAATTCTTTTGAGTGGAAATCATGGGTTAAAATAAAAAGATATAAGTATATATCATAAAAAAGTGTAAAAGGCATTGAACTAGTAAACCAGGATTCTGGTCCTGACCACAGCACTCTGGTTACAAAGTAAAGCTAAGATATATAAGTTCTTTGGGCCTTGGTTGGCCCATTTATAAAATGAGTACATTATTAGTTTTGCTTCACATCCTGCGTTGGCATGAAGCTCAAAAAATGAATGTCAAAGCATATGAAAAATCACAGTGTATTTTACCACCCATAAGCATGATTCTAAACTAATAGCAATAATTATGATTATTATTACAGTGTGTTCTGGGTTGCCCAACTCTGCATTTCTATTGAAGCAGGAAGTCTTTCACATACATTACATTGATGATTCTCTGAAAAAATATTTACATGGTAAAGGTGGCGCCCCAAACAGTTTGGTGTTTCCTCAATAAGTTAAACATAGCATTATCAAGAGCAGTTCATTAAAAATTAAAAACTATCTGTTAGAACTGAAGACAGGTATATCTTTATAATGTCCAAATACAGCATTTTTGTGTGTTTGGCAATATACAAAATTGTATATCTCAATATAATAAAATATGTTCTTTAAATATTTTTAAATTTTTATTGGAGTATAGTTGATTTACAATGTTGTATTAGTTTCTGCTGTATAACAAAGTGAATCAGTTATACATATACATATAGCCACTCTTTCTTAGATTATTTTCCCCATATAAGCCATTACAGAGTATTTAGTAGAGTTCCCTGTGCTATACAGTAGGTCCTTATTAGTTATCTGTTTTATATATAGTTGTATGTATATGTCAATCCCAATCTCCCAATTTATCCCTCTCCTCCCTTTCCCCCTTGGTAACCATAAGTTTGTTTTCTACATCTGTGACTCTATTTCTGTTTTGTTCATTTGTACCATTTTTTTAGATTCCACATATAAGTGATATTATATGATATTTGTCTTTCTCTGTCTGACTTACTTCACTCCATATGACAATCTCCCATGTTGCTGCAAATGGCATTATTTCTTTCTTTTTTATGGCTGAGTAGTATTCCATTGTGTATATGTACCACATCTTCTTTATCCATTCATTTGTCGATGGACATTTAGGTTGCTTCCATGGCCTGGCTGCTGTAAATAGTGCTGCAATGAACTTGGTGTGCATGTATCTAAAACGTTTTAGAAAAGTTAGTGGAACACAAAGAAATGCCATTTCAATAACATTTGGGGGTGGGGGGGGCAGTAACACAGTTTGATGGTTTATTTTTCTAAGAATGAGCCTCCACATATATCATCTCATTTAGTCTTTGTCTCAATCTAGGAGTGAACAAAGTATGATAAAACCCCCAGTAACATCATTTTCTTGATGTTCAGGAATAATATTACTGGCACAGTCCAACAGCTTTAGCAAAAGATTTGCCTGTTTCAGGAGGGCAGAAATTTAGCTTGAAGAAAAAAAAGAAGATAGGGAATGGGTGTGTAAAACATTTTCCATTTTCTTTCTTCAGTTCAAAGAAGGGTCACAGAAGTTGGGGCTGAATGAGAGTCACATGGTTTTGAACTTCACATGGTACCCCAAACACCACAAGCTGGATACCCTTCAATCAAAATGAAAATTATAGCCCTGAGCAGCATTTCTATCAGAGAAAAGCAAATGTTGTGATTTCTGCACTGATATCAAATTTAACTGGAATGATTCAATAAAATGACGGTATCATTATAAATCTGGTGCTTTTTCTTAAGGTTTGATTAGTCTAGACACCTGAGTTAAGTAATGACTGCTGTTTGATACTCCAAAGTACACTTGGCAACTTTGATTAAATATTTATGTTAAATGTAGATGACTTAAAGTAAAATGTGTTCCAATCAAGGCTCTAGCAAGCTAGATATACAGCTTCATCAGTTTCAGAGTCTTGGTGGAAGGCCATATCATTCGAGGTTCAGTCAACTTGAGTGGTGCAGCCCTCCACTTCCACTCTCTGTGGGGGGGTCACGGCAGCCTTTGTTTTGTGTGGCCGTGTCCAAGCGGCCCGGGGACGTCTGAAAGAATAGACAGTAAGCGAGGTGCAGTTTGCTGTCTCTCTTCACCCCTCTTCTGTGACAGTAGAGCCCCACGTGTGCTCTCACGTAAACAAAATTTACAGACACTTCTTAGGCAAGTCTAACTCACGATCTCTCCTTTTCAAAATGTCTTTAGTTCTTATCCCCAATTATTTGAGAATTAATGTGTTTCTTCAATTCAAAATATTCCTGTTGCATTTTCCTTTAAACTATGCTAAATCCATAGTGCATATTTATTTACATTCTCACTGAGAGCATTAATATATACCTGATTTTTAAGGCAAGAAATTGCAAGTCATCTTGTTTTCCATATTCATCCTTCCCACACTCCATCAGGTACTAAGTGTTGTCAAATCGCCCCAGTATGTTTGGATCTGTTGTCTTTTTGCACAGCTCTCGCCAGACCTGCTCCCCAGGGCCATGGCTTGAGCCCAGGCCCTCATCCCTCCAGCCCAGACAATGGCCACGGACCATCTATAGCTCCTGCCCTTGTGTGCATCTCTAGTCTGCCCCAGTATGTCCCCATGATTTCAGAGATCTTAAGTAAATCAAATCTGATGTTATTAGTTGCTTTGGACTCACATTTAGACCTTTATGATTCTAAAGGTACTTCTTACATATTTACAATTCAACTATGTTTTGGCTTTTCAATTTTGTATCATATGCTACAGAAATACATAAATAATTTTTATTTTCATTTTATTTACTGAAAAAACAAAAGGCATGCTTGCTTTAAAAAATTCAAACAGTACGTATTTTTAAATGTAAAATTGAAAGACCCCTACCCTACGCTCACTCCCTCAAGAGTAATCAGTGTCAACAGTGCATTGTGTCTTTCCCAGGAATTACATTTCTCCAGTGGTTTCTCAGTGCTAACAGAATGAATTACACCCTCCTCAGAACTCCTTTTTTGGACCTTCCCTCTCTTGTTCCTCACATATTGGAGCACAGACTATGATGGAAGGAACAGGCAGAATGCGTTTGAACTTGTGCACCTGATTTGTTACTCGTATTTATTGCTCCAACTTCAGACTAAGCAACACTTCTTCTGGCAAAAAAATTTTTATTGGCTTCTCTTTTGTGTAGGGCTTTTCATTTTAAAAAAGGACAGATGCTCAAATCAGCTCAAGTTGGGAAGGAGCAGTGGCTTTTCAAAATACATCAGGTTATTTAAAAATAAGAACTTCAACTATGATAGATTTCACGGAAACTGGAATTAGAATGAAGGCATCTTCATCATCTCCCTACCGTTGTTTTCATTTTTATCTTACGTCATTTCTGATGCTCTCAGAAACTGGAACATTCTCAATACTTGAACACTTTTTATTTACTGTTTCCTCATGATTTTAATTTATAGGTAATTTCGATTGCCTTGGCTCTGCTTAAAGTTACATAAGCTTTTACCTTTTGCCTTTCTGGTTGTTTCCCCAGTTTTTATAATTCCAATTACAAATTCCTAGAATAAAAATTCTGGGTACAATATACTTTTTCCTGTAGGTCATAAGATATAAATTGCTTGCCAGATCCTACTTGGATTCTCCTAGGCTCAGGTGCCCACACCTTCTTAGGAGATCACGGGTGCTAAAGATGGCAATTGACCCTTAGCAGGACCGTGGTGATTGTGACAGTTAATTGCATGTGTCAACTTGGCCAGGCTATGGTGTCCAGTTGCTTGGTCAAAGGCTAGTCTAGATGTTATTGTGAAGGTATTTTTTAGATGTGATTAATGTTTACAAACTTTAAGTAAGACTTTAAGGAGATTATCCTCAATGTGGGGTGGTGGGGGGGACTTCATTCAATCCGTTGAAAGCCTTAAGACCAAAAATAGACTTCCCAGAAAAGAAGGAATTCTGTCTCAAAGCTGTAACATAGAAATCCTGCCTGAGTTTATAACCTAATGGCCTTCCTACAGATTTAAGACTCAGTACTACTGAGTTTCCAGCCTGTCAGGCTGCCCTAAAAATTTCACACTTATCTGCAATCATTTGAGCTAATTCTTTAAAATAAATCTCCATATCTATATCATCTATGTCCATATCCATATCCATATCTATATCTCTTATTATATACCCTATTGATTCTGTTTCTCTGGAGCACACTGACTGATGCAGATTATAGTACAGAGTGTGTTTCTAGAGGAACAGAGTTTTAAAGATGACTTTTCTGAATTGGTTCTTGGTTTCTGGAATTGGTTCTCTATTTTTATTTTATAACACAAAAGACACTAATGATTCTACTTCCACTGATAAAGAGAGCACTGATGGTCCATGATGTGATGTAGTAAGAGATATACGCAAAATAGTACCATTGGATACTTTTAATCAAGTACCTCTAAGAGGCAAAGTTCTGAGTGACCATATATTTGATACATATGAATGCTTTTGTCCAACTTAGGACTATATTGAGATTGGCAGTTTCCTCCTAACTGTGGTGGACAAATGGGGAAAGAAAAAGAAGAGCTCAGGGCTTCAGATTCCCAGCTCAAATGCTATACAAATCACTTGAAATTTTCTATGTCTGCCCTGAAGAAAACCCTTATCTCCTTCAGCAACAGAACTGAGACTGCTGAAAACAGAACTGGAGTTTCATCCTGTGAGTGGCTGAATTACACACAAAATGCAGGGTGTCTCTTGTTAAAGTGAGGACATTGATTGGGAAGGACTTGGATCCTGGGAATTGGCATGGGGATCTATGGGCAGATCCTGATGAAGCTGAGGACATTGAATTAAATTTTGCAAAATATTGCTGAATCTTCTTTGACAGTAGAGACAGCCCAACCACCCCTGTCTGAGGAGGGTAATCCTGTTTTTCCTGCGGTATTTACCTTGCAAGGCACGGTGACTCTCCCTGGGACTCACTCCTCCCACCCCTCTTTGCTTCTAGACTTATAAGCAGACTCAAGTCCTGGCAGGTCCCAAACAGATGAGATACAAAGTGTGACCCATGAGTAGATGTGCTACACTCCAAAAGAACTGCATAATTTTTCCAATTTATACAGCAGAAATACAGGGAATAGGTATGGGAATGAATATTAAGGATGTAGGGAAAAGGGTGAAAGGAACATAAAATTGTATATGAGCTCACTAAGCAGAGGTTCTGAATTTAACATATAGCCAGAGGGGTTAGAAAGGACTCTAATAGTGTGGTTGATTGGTTGGTTGGTTAAAACATGGACCAAAATGTTCCCTACACTATATAAAGTTGAAATGCCAGGGCTGCCTTTGTTTCCTGTATCCAAAGATTGGAATGTTAGAGTGGATTTATCATGTCAGATCTGTTCACCTGCCCTAGGAGCGTCCAGAGGACACATCTTTCACTAAAACTGTGATAAATACATTTGTGAGGGAAACTCCTGGGTTCTTGAAGAACTCTGTAGATGAAAAATTACAGTGAGAACTGCTGCCAATGATCTGGGCTCCTTAAATGCAATGGGGATCATTGGACCCAGGGGCGCAGAGGCCAATGGGCAGTAATCAGTTGTCCAAGACAAGTGGCTGCGGTTACCATAACACACAGTGGAGACAATGTTGTAATCAGAAGACTATGACTTGTAGATGACATGTAGCTGGTCATGAAGTTTCTAGAAGAGAACTAATTGGGCAATCTTACTTGATCTTGTCAGGAATTCTAGGTCACTTCTAAAGAGCCCCAGTCCCTCATTCAATTCCCACACATGAGCCAGTTTGCAGATCCAGAATGCCTTGAATGAGAGGGAGGTCATGTCCCCTTGAGGAAGAACCCTGGTACACTGCCAAAATTGATACTGTTAATCTTTCTCCCAGCCTTCAAAGGAAAATATGGCCTTTCACCAAGATCACTGTGCATCATGGAAAAGGAAATAATCAGACTTTTGAAGGATTACTAGATACTAGCTCTGAACTCATACTAACTCCAGGAGACTGAAAATGTCCACCCATCAGATTGGGGCTTCTGAAGGTCAAGAGATCAATAGAGTTTTAGTTCAGATCCATCTTACAGTGGGACCAAAGGATCTCCCAAACCCATTCTGTGGCTATTTTCCCAGTTCCAAATGCATAACTGGAATCTATTAAACCAGCACCTGGCAGAATCCTCATATTGGTTCCCTGAATAGTGGAGTGAAGGATATTATGGTGGGAAAAGCCAAGTGGAAGCCACTAGAACTGCCTCTACCTAAGAACATTGTAAGCTGAAAGCAATACTGTGCTCTTGGAGTAATTGTAGATATTAGTGTCACCATCAAGGACTTGAAGAAGTCAGGGGTGGTGATTCCCACCACATCTCCATGCAATTCACCTAACCTGGCCTGTGCAGAAGACAGATGTATCTCGGAGAATGACAGTGGGTTATTGTAAACTTAACTAGGTGTAGCTCCAACTGCAGCTGCTGCTCTAGACATGGTTAGATTGTGTAAGCAAAAAACCATGTCCCCTCACACATGGTATGCAGTTATTGATCTGGCAAATGCTTCCTTCTTGATACCAAGAAGAAGTTTGCTGAGAGCTGTCAAGGCGAGCAATGTGTCTTCCTGTCCTATCTCAGGGTTTTGTCAACTCTCCATCTGTATGTCACAATCTAGGACGTAGGGCTCTTGATCACCTTTCCCTCCACAAGTTATTATACTGGTCCATTACACTGATGGAATTATGCTGATGACCAAGATGTAGCAATTACCCTAGACTTACTATAAGACATTTGTGTGTCACAAGGTAGGAAAAAATCCAACAAAAGCTCAGAGGCTTTCCACCTCAGTGAATTTTCTAGGGGTCAGTAGCGTGGACATGTTGAGATATCCTCTCTAAGGCAAAAAGAAATTGTTGTATCTGGTCCCCTCAGTAACAAAAAAAGGGGGCACAATACCCAGTAGACCTTTTAGGATTTTGGAGACAATATATTTCTCACGTAGGGGTGCTACTCCAACCCACTTTCCTCATGACCTGAAAAGCTGCTAGTTTTGGGTGAAGCCCAGAGCAGTCATGGGCTCTGCAGCAGGTTCAGGCTGCCCTAGGCCATACGATCCAGCAGATGCAAGTGTCAGTGGCAGGTAGGGTTGCTGTTTGGAGCCTTGTGCGAACTCCTATAGGTGAATCATAACACAGACCCTTAGGATTTTGTAGCAAAGCCCTGCCATCCTCTGCAAATAACTGCTTTTGAAAAATAGTCTTTGGCCAGCTATTGGGTCTTAGTAAAGACTGAACACTTAACCATGGCCCACCAAGATACCATGCAAACTGAACTGCCCTTTATGAACTGGGTGTTGTCTGACCCAAGCTATAAAGTTGGGCATGAGTAACAACACTCCATCATAAAATGGAAGCTGTGACCGTATGATCCTGCAATCCCACTCCTGGACATATATCCGGAGAAAACCATAATTTGAAGAGATACATGCACCCCAATGTTCATTGCAGCCCTATTTACAATAACCAAGACATGGAAGCAACCTAAGTGTCCATCGATAGATGAATGGACAAAGAAGATGTGGTGTGTGTGTGTGTGTGTATGTGTGTGTGTATATATATGCAATAGAATATTGCTCAGCCATAAAAAGGAATGAAATGTTGCCATTTGCAGCAACATGGATGGACCTAGACATTAGCATACTAAGTCAGAGAAAGACAAATATCATATATCACTTATATGTGGAATCTACAAAAAATGATACAAATGAACTTATTTACAAAAGAGAAACAGACTCACAGATATAGAAAACAAATTTATGGTGACCAAAGGGGAAAGGGGGGGAGGGATACATTAGGAAATTGAGAGTAACATATCCAAACTACTATATATAAAATAGATAAACAACAAAAACCTACTGTATAGCATAGGGAACTATGCTTAATATTTTGTAATAACCTATATGGGAAAAGAATCTGAAAAAGAATATATATATATATATATATATATATATATATATATATATACATATATATATAACTGATTCACTTTTCTGTACAGCAGAAATTAACACAACATTGTAAATCAACTATACTTCAATAAAGATGTTAAAAAAAAACTATATGGGAAAAGAATCTGAAAAAGAATATATATCTATATCTATATCTATATCTATAGATATAGATATATATATCTGAATCACTTCATTGTATACCTGAAACTAACACAACATTGTAAATCAACTATACTTCAGTAAAAAAATTAAAAAGTAAAAAAAATGTATATTTCCAACTAAAACATTTTTATGATTTGTTTTGGAGGCAAAATTATAAACATAATAGTTTGATGATTTAAGCCAAGGAAGGCTAATATAATTTTTGAGATACAATATGGATATTATGTCATGGAACAGGAACATTATTGTCCATTTTCGGACACTAAAATGTTCTGCTGACCTGGACCTGTTCTTTGCTGATGATTCTGATGTAAGAATGATGAAGTGAACTGGCTGGAATTAGAGAACAATGAAAAGGAGGACAGAGTTGATGAGAGTGATCAAGCGAAGGGCAGAAGCATCTACATAATAACAGCCGAGTACTAAAAATAGGATCAACTACGTAATTCAACTCTGACCGCTACTGACGATTAAACTTGATTTTATTTTTCAGTCCTTTCGTTTAATACTATATCCTTTTTAACATGTGAACAACACTCCAGTATAGTAAATCACGAAATGGGAATGAAGCCTGTAATTTTAATTACCATACTTTAAAATGTTTCTGATTTGTTTGCATTGGATCAAATTTTCATTTACCGTGAGCTGGTTTTTTCATTCTCATGAAATGTTTGACATAAACATTTCTTTCTTTAATACAATACTAAATATTTAATAAAGTGCATTACATTTTTAGTATGACTTGCCAGGAATATTTCTCCCTACAAATATTTGTGTAATGGAAACTAAAACTCACAGCCAGATTCAGTTTCAATCAACAGGTAGAAGTAAGCATTTTTGTTACTGTTTCATAGCGAATGATGAATGTCACTCGTCTTTCCTCCTGGCTCTCTCACTGCCTTATCTGGGCTCTGGGTGAGCACAGATACTCACGGGGACTCATTTGGGGTGCAAGCATAGGCCACTAGCAAAACTTAAGTGAGGATTAGAAATAAATTTACAACCTGAAGAGAGGATATTTAATTTTTTTTTTCTTTTCCTTTGGCCAGATAGAGAACAATATTATCTGCTGATTTCATAGCAAATAGAGGTTCTAATTGATCTTGACTCCAGTGCCTGATGCACACAGAGTGATTCTGCATCTTCCATTAGCCAAACTTACTATCCATTCGCCTATTCACTCATCCATTTATTCTGCCAACTGGACATGTAAGCAGAGAGTTAACCAAAGTACCATAAATCACCCCACCAGGAGATCTCTGAGAATGGGATCATGTTTAACTTGTTTTGTACTCCCTGGACCTAGTGGGCACTCAATGCATGCTTTCTGCCTTTTATGGCCGTTAATAAATGTGTTGTAAATTTAAGTAAGAAAACAATTATTATTAGGCCTGCAGACGTGCGCTTTCTCCTATCCATGCACTCTTCACCACTGTTCCAAATCTCCCTGAATCAGAAAGGAAAAAGGAGTCAAATAACTGATCCAAGTCCCTCCTCAGTTTTCACCTCATTTAACTCTTCTGCAGAATTTGTCAAATTTCTGATTTCACTTTTTCCAGAAGCAGAACGGGGGAGGGGAGGGAAAGAGAGAGAGGGGAGAAAAATAAGACCCATGCCTGTGAGAGTTAAATGTGAAACCCAGAGTTAGTCAGCTATCAAGGGCCTGGCACACAGTAATGTCTCCCAAAATGGCACTAATATTATTCCTCTGTGATTATTCAAGATGCTACAAACATTTAGTATCCCTGCTTTTTGCCATGCAGCTGTTAGTACTTGAGATGTGCTTTTGTTTACGTTTTCACTTGTCAGAAAGATGCTTATCTTTAAAGAACAATTGAAATGTCACTTCCTGTGATCACTTCATTGATCCCCTTTATGGGGAAAATTACTGGTTCCTGCCCCAACTGTGTTGTTTCCAACAGAACTAAGGCTAAACCTGCAGCATGAGAAGTGAGGTACAAAGTAACAGTTTGATTTGCAGTGTTGCCCTTCTGCCTGCATGAGCTTTAGTTCTGGGAGGGAGCAGGTGTGGGGAGGGAAGGTGTGGTGGCATTGCCAAAACACACAATGTCAAGCTAAAAATACATTTTTAAAAATTTTTATAAAACCATAATGGATCAGAAGTTTGCTTAGTTTTCATATTACATAATGATAAATGTTCAATGCGTAAATAATAAAAACACATTTAATCTCTAAATTTTAGTCTCTTTAGATTAATTTTTAATCTCATCAGAGTGAGCATATACATAAACAGCATATTTTCTACGTACCTTCATGTGCTTTTGAAAATTAATGTTATAACATAAATCAGTTTCTTATCTATTTTTTTAAATTAGCAATATACTAAGAACATTTTCTCCAGCCAGTAAATATTACTCTATGATGTACATTTTCATGACTTCACTGTGTGATATTCTGGGTTCCAGATGGACCAAGGATATAGGATTGGATGCAACAGTAGGGCCTGGGATTGTGTTGGTTGGGATGTCATCTCCACCCTGGGTGGGTAGTAGAACCTTGCACTAGCAGTGAAAATTCATGGAAATATAGGAAAAAAGGAGACGATAAACACTTAAAATGGTATATTCTTCTCTCTCTCTCTCTCTATCTATATATATATACACACACATATACATACACAGAGATGTATAAATATACATTATCTTATATATTATACATATAAAGTTGTTAGCATCTTTTTGCTATTATAAATAATGCCAAAACATATATCTGTACACAAAATTAGGGGAAATTACTGGGAGAGGAATTGTTTCACCAAAGCCTATGCAAAATTTTAAGATTTGTTCATATATATTCCCAAATGTCTCTATAAAATATTTCTGCCACATTCGATTCCCCCAATAACTGCCTCACAGTCTAGCCAAAACGCTTTCCCCATTTTTCCAAACAATGGTTTACTTTGCAGGGTAAAGTGAGCAGTCAGAGGAGTAGACCTTATGTTTCATTTTTCAATTAAAATGTCTTTAATCACTACAGAGCACAAATATCTAACATGCCATTCCATTGGGGAAAGGGGTGGTTAATTTGTCACTAACCCATGATGGATTTTTAAAACTAAGAAGTAATTTAAACGGCTGTTCAAATTATTTGTAGATGAAGAGAGAAAGGGGAAGTTTCCACATATATATGGCTCCATGTGCTGAATCAGAGAGAGAAGAGAGAGTTAAAGCCAAAGGACCTGCCAAAGTGAGCGCCATATCTAGCAGCAAATTGCATCTCCTGTGTTTGCCGTGGTTGTTCGCTTTAACAGGAGAAGGGCTGCCATTTTCTTCCCTAATAATCCAGGCTGTCCCACTTTAGCTACTCCTCAAGCTTTCTTCTCTCAGTGAGAAAGGAATGTGATACTTCTCTTCATTTGCTTCCCAGCTGTTTGTATCTTTCTCCTGCCCCTCTTGTGCTGAGCCAGGAGGAGCTGGTGCAATTTTGCTCTACTTTCCTTTCAATTACATGGCCAACAGTAGTCTCCCTTTCAAGAAGTGAATCAGCATTCACTAGGCTCTTTCCTAATCTATTTCTCCCATAAATTGGCCAAAGTTTCAGTGCATGGATGCCACCCTCCCTGGTGCCTATGTCGAAAGCCTTTACCCCGTCCATCATTTGCTCACTGTGTGGTTATAGCCTTGTAGAAGCTTCTTGACTACACCAATCATCTACTGTAGTATTCCAAGACCTTTCCACAGGCTCCATAATGGTTTTTTGTTTTGTTTTTGTTTCATACTAGAATTACTTGAACTCTATGCAGGTCTTATGATTGAATCAAAAGCTGGATACTAGAATTCTTACCAGTATTTCTCCCTATTTTCCCTTTGGGTGTTGTTAGTGAGACTCGCCTAGTCATTTTGAATCACTGGGTTAGTGGGCCAGTAGACTGAGTGGAGAAGACCATAAACAGGGGTCTAGCAATCTAGAGCAGGGAAATTTATGTTTTCCTAGTTTTCCAGAGAAAGTCAGCCTATTTTTAGTTAATCTTCTATTGAGCCACTGATACCTATTTGTTGAGCCCTGTTTTTGATGATGGAAGTGGTAATAAGACAGAAAAAGTCCCTTTCCTTATGGGATCTATTTTGAAGGGGGTGTACAGTAGAGATTATCAGTAGAAGTTCATACAAAAGCAAACAAGATAATTTTAGATAGAAACAAGGGCGATGAAGAAATAATTTCAGAGATACATAGTGATAAGATGAGGATTAAAATGTGTTGAGAGAGTATATTTTTTAAAATATGTTTTTTTTAAAGATAACTCTACCCTCTGGTGACAGCCTATATTGAAAACTGTATGCAGAAAGCAGAAGAGAACTCAAGGAACATCAATAATTTACATGCTCAGAAAAATAGAAAAGGTTCTGCATTGATTACACAAAGAAAAAAAGAGGAAGAAGAAGAAGAAAGAAGAGTAGGAGGACAGGAAAAAGGAAGAGAAAGGAAAGGGAAAGGGGACCATTTTGAGAGCTTTTGAGCTCATTGATATTCAAAATACGAGCAGTTTTTTTAAATATATAAGTAAATAAATAAAACTTGTGAGTGATATAATACAGATAGAAATAATCAGGAAAATGTCAATGAAAACCACAGTGAGGACTTCTGTGGCGGTCCAGTGGTCAAGCCTCCGTACTTCCACTGCAAAGGGTGAAGGTTTGATCCCTGGTCAGGAAACTAAGACCCTGCATGCTGCATGGTGTGGCGAAAAAAAAAAAAAAAAAAACACCACAATGAGATATCACCTCATACCTGTTAGAATTACTATTATCAAGAAGACAAGAAATAAGTGCTGGTGTGGATGTGGAGAAAAGGGAAGCTTTGTTCATGTAGGTGGGAATGTAAATTGGTGCAGCCACTATGGAAAACAGTATGGAGGTGCCTCAAAAAATCAAAAATATAACTACCATATGATCCAGCAATCCCACTTCTGGGTAAATATCCAAAGAATGAAATCACTGTCCAAAGAGACCCCTGCATCCCCATGTTCACTGCATTATCCATTATGTATAATATATAGACATATATTCACTGCAGCATTATTCATTTTTCATCCATTCATCCATTGACAGACACTAAATTTGTGTCTATGTCTTGTGAATAATATAATCATAATAATAATATTGTGAATATTATTGGGGTTGGGAGTGGGTTGGGGAAATGGTGAGGTGTTGGTCAAAGGGTACAAACTTTCCATTATAAAATGAATACATTCTGGGGATCTACTGTACAGCATGGTGACTATAGTTACCAGTACTGTATTATACACTTGAAAGTTGCCAAGAGTAGCTTGGCATGAGTATCTTGAGTGTTCTCACCACACACACACCAAAAAAATGGTAACTATGTGAGGTGATGGCTATGTTAACTAAACTCATTGGGATGATCATTTTACAATATATACATATATCAAGTCATCGTGTTGTACACTTTAAGCTTACACAGTGTTACTTGGCAATTATATCTCAATAAAGCTAAGGGGAAAAAGAAATGTTTTAAAGACACCAAGTGCTGAAGACATATTTGTGAAAAATAAGAATGCAAAGTATTGATTAATACATTTAAGCCTTGAATTAAAAAAAATTGTTTTCAAGTACCTGTCTTTTCAGATGACATGGGTATTTCAACATAGAAGATAGCTTGGTTCTTAAGTTGTCCTTTTCAATCCTGGTGTTTATTTCATTCTTATATTTCTTAAAGAGTAAAGCAAGACCAAATACAAGTAGATTATTTTAAAGAAGGTAATGGCTGCCAAAAAAAAAAGAAAGAAAGAAAGAAAGAAAGATTTTGCCAGATGCATTGTTTCCCTTGAGGAAAGGGAAGATAGCACCTGAAATACGTCAAGGAATTGTTAATGATTTCTCTGTAAAAAAATATTTTGAGGTGTGAGTGTTGAAATAGGAAATGTATATGGAAACTTCTCTGTCTTTTTTTCCTGTTGCTTCTTTTCTCATTCCCAAGCTATCCTTCAGAAAAATAAAACTAAAAAATTTCATAATTCAAAAAAAAAAAAGAATGCAAAGTATCTCAATGAATTTTATCTTGATTACATGTTTAAAAAATATATACTCAGTAATATATATTATATATATTATAATATATAATAATAATTACCAACAGGAAACTGTGTTGAACTTCATAAGTACCCTTTCCTCCTTGTGAGTCTATGTTCAGTTCTCCCTCATCACTGACCTTCTCATGCAAGCAAACCTGGTTGGGAAAAACCTGAAAAGAGGGCAAAGGGGAATATGAGACACACACATAGGAAGAGGGACTTAGCTTCTATAGACTCACAGTCTCTTCCTGCCCCTTCTAGTTAAATACTAAATAGGTTAGAGAGAGTGCCAAATTATATGCCTTTTGAGACATTCAAGAGCCAACATAGTTTCAAGGAAAAAGAACGAAACTCCTTTACTTACCATTTAAACCAGACAGCCAAACACATTAATTAATGAAAAAAGGAAGTTGACCAGGCTTATTTTTTTATAAACCTACAGAAAGATTAACATTTTAGAATGAGATAGAATTTTATTTGAATGACTTATTTATGATGTATTATATATGCTTGAGGTAATAACTACATTAAACTCATTCATTCTCTTTTTGCCCAGTTGCTTCATGCACCGCTGCCCGTGTCCTCTGTGGGTGTGTGCTTGTTCGGATGCTGGCATGTGTTGAATGCTCTCGTGATTCAGGAAACTGCCTCACCTCCCTTTTCATTCTTCCCTCTTCCTCTCCCTTCTGCCTTCTTTCTCTTTTTCTGCCTCTTTTACCCTTAAAGTACCAGTGTGTTATATGTTTTGTTTGTTGCCAGTTCAGAGGAAATGACAGTTGTTGATACCGTGTCATGGTTTTATCTCAGCTTAATCATATGAACCAGTGGAGAGAGATTTTTTTCAGGGTCATTTGATGATGAGGAAAGGTAATAACATGGTTTCATCTGTTCTGTATTCAGGGTCACACTTATATCACTTTCCCACTTGCAATTGCTATGTTTGTGAAAGAAAGATCATTTTACACTATTTCTTGCATTGCAGAAAGATTAGTAACATATAATTGTTCTATTCAGTAAGCAGCATGTAAGTTTTCATATAACCAGAAAAGCAAGAGATAGTTGCATAAAAATAAACAACTGAAAATGGAATGTGCTGTGTGTACCAGTGAACCTAGAGAGAGTGTCCATTCATCCACCGATACAGCACCTTATTGCCTACAAAACACTATTAAACTTCATTAAAAATTATGAAGAGTGTGTCCACTTGAAAGTACAAACCTTTGAAAAATCTAGTGGGACATACCAACACTTTGTGTGTGTGATGTAGGGGACCAAACAGAGCTTAACATTTAAAGATATGTTAATGTTTATGTTAGTGCAAGGAAGGGGGCAAATAAAACAATTTACTCAATATAGTTCAACTTAAATGAAGTAGCCTGAAGGCAATCCACTAACTCCTGGAATTTACATATTTCCTACTTATTAAGGAGTTGACAAGTTTTGATATTCAAGAAACTTTAATACAATTACCAGTATCTGGGGATATCTGCATTAGGGTAATTACAAAATCAAATCTATTTAGAATAATAATAATCAAATAATTAAAATATTTCTGGATAAGTAGAGAATATTTCAGGATTTAAGATATTTTTGAAAATACACATAAATGAACACCACTAAAATCTATAAGAAGATATCTAAAATCTATAAGAAGATATTTTTTCTTTTTTTTTTTTTTGGCCATGCCGCACGGCATGTGGGATCTTAGTCCCCCGACCAGGGATCGAACCCGCACCCCCTGCATTGGAAGCACAGAGTCTTAACCATTGGACTGCCAGGGAAGTCCCAAGAAGACATTTAAATACTAAATCATTTATTTATTTATTCATTCAAAATAATGTTTACTAGGTACTAAAGAAGCTGTGGTAAACAAAGCATAGGACTCTCAGATTTATTATTTTACAGTAATTAAAAATAATGTGCTCTAATCAGCAATGCTGCAAAGGAGAAGTGTTGGTGCTACAGAAATGGACATGTAACCTCCTACTCATGGAAATGATGTTATCAGGCACCTCCAGCTTAGTTCAAGGAGTAAATCTTCATGTTCCATATTGGAAAAGCATAGGCCCATTGCAATATTTGTCACTAATACCCACCAGTCGAGCCACATCTCAACCGTATCCCGTCACAGGGAGCAGGAGTATTGCCAGAGGAAACGCAACAAGCCAGGAAACTTGACTGGCAACTGAGAGGTAAATGTAACTGGAATTTCCAGCCACAGATCTGGCCATGATCTTGCGGGATCTTAGGATTTATGAGTTGCATCATTTGTCCATCAATATTGGGAAAGCCTCCAGGTGAACCTTAAGTATGACATGGATCTAAATATATCTCGCCACAAATGCCACAAGAGTACACAAATTTGAAGAGTCCCAGCCAAGACTATAAAACTCTGTGAAACAGATGCTACTAAATGATTTAAGAGAAAAGAAGACTCATAGTGTCTCTGAGAGATAGACACAAGGACTGTTTTGAAGGCCCGTCCCCAAGAAAAAAAAGAGAGAAGAATGGCCTCCAAGGTAACTTTAGAAAGATACCTTGGACCAGGGGTCCTTAATGGTATCCAGTAAAACTCACTGAGATTCTACTTGAGTATCCTTATCAAGATCCCGCAACAGAAAATGCTGTTCTGGGCTACCACGCCACAATCACTTTTCTTTATAGAAGACATCTGCCAAAAATGGACATTGTCAGAGGTTACATTCTGAAAAGTAATTTAGGTAAAGTTTCCTCCAGTTATACAGAGACAGCAAGTAAAAATCTCCTCCTAAAACAGTCCTCCTGTCAGTTGTTGATTTCCTCTCCTACTGAGTTAGACCATTATTTTATTTATCACCGATATTTTTTCCCATTTATCAGATTGTGTGTGTGTGTGTGCATGTGTGTGTGTGTGTGTGTGTGTGTCTGGCATCAGCTTACCTTGTCAGTCAAACAGTTTTACCCTCAACTCAGGCGAGTTCCAAACACTGTACAGACTCAGAAGAGCAAATTGGTTTCCTGCCCCAGAAGACTCCTTGTGTTTTGGTTTGTGAGCAGGGGCAAGACAAGTTCATGGCGATCTATTAGTTAGAGATTAAAGGGTCACTTGTATAATACAGACTCAGGCAAGGAGCTTCCTAGAATGGTGAGGAGCTTCTGAATAAATCCATCTTCAGAAATTCTTCTGTATTAAAAGTCATAAATTCCCTGGATCAATTCAAATATGTGAATTTAACATAAATCATTAAAAATGACCATTGGATCTTTAATGTTTATGGGTGACATATTAATCAGGAAGGCACACTTTGGGAGGAAGATTAACGTATATTTTATCTTTCCTCAGATTATTACTAAAACCAGGTTTTAAAAAACATTATAATATTTGATATTAATTATTGAGTACTTGATAAAACCAAATTTGTAAAAAATATATTTGACACAAATTAAAACAGATTTAAGTTATTAACATAAAATGAAAAAATTGTCTTTGTTTCTTACCTGAAACTATCATCAGTTTTTAAAGAGAACATTAAAAATGTTAGGTATGGTAGCTATTTTCTAAAAGTTAAATGTGTTTGTAAGAAATACACCACTTATTAGGCATGACCTAAAGAATAAAAGTAAAGCAACAAACAACATATAATTACCTTGGAAAATAAAGGGCACCAGTAAAAAAGAATAAATAGGTATTGTATTTAGTCTTACTCAGATTATTGAAGAGATATTTCAGTATTAAATAATTCAATGATATCATGAAATAACTTAACTATAACTTAATAATTTAACTATGTGTGTTTTGTATGGCATTTCAAATAATATAAACATTGACAGAGTTGATACATGTGTCTCTCAAGCTATACTTACTTGAGAGAGAGTAATGACGAAAAATCATTTCTTACAATACTCATGAGATTAAATTCTTCATGACCTGAACCTATTGCAAAAAGCCCTTACATTTTAGCCCTGTGTATAGTTCAAGTCAATTAAACTAGTGGATAAATAAGTAATGCTTCCTGTAAATAATTGAAAGAGGTATTTGGCTAGTATCACATTTCCTCTATGTGAATGACTCTCTATGTTGGATATATAACCTATTACTTTTCATCTTAAAACAAGAAAACACTGCCAAAGATGTATCCATTAAAAATAATTACTAGGTTATTTTGTCAAATATGTATAAATTTGTATATTTCCCTTATTAATGCATTAATAAAATTAATACCTCTCTCCCTCCCTCTCTCTCTCCACATGCACACACATATGAATGAACAAATCTAAATACCTACCTTTAGGAATGTACTTATGATTACTTTATTTCAAAGAAAACCGTAAATAATTCTATAGAATTTGGTTATATCTATGTTCTTATTTAATTTATGACCAAAGTAATCCAGCCTCTTGGATCCCCCCCCAAATCAACTCTTTTACATATTAGTTTTATCATATTAGAACTCAATAAAAATATTATTTGACAAACTATATAAATCAAATACACTCTTGGTTTTAGGGAGGAGGAATGTAAACAGTTTAATTCAGGGAGAGGGAATCATATAAACAATGACAGGAGAGTGACACAAGCAGATACATCCAGGAATTATTAAATAATAAGTATTCCGGACTTTGTCTATTGACTTGAGAGCCTCCAGTAGTGTAAGAAGGGCCCAGTCTGGTCCCCCCACATGTCTTCATGAGGGCTCTTTGCTCACTGGAAAGCACTCAGAGGAGGGTCATTTCCAGGACTGATCAGTCATAAATGAGCTCATGAAAAGGCCATTGCCTTGGAAAAGTGGTACAGAAGGTAGAGTCCATGAAGGAGGCTGTGATAATGGCCAAAGGGAGGCCAGCGAGTCCCAAGTGGAGGTAAGTGGACTCAGATAACTCAGGGCTTAGTCTATGAACCTGATTTAAGAGCTGCAGTGTACAGGATACACTATACAGGTTACACTGTTCAGTATACAGGATAATACAGTCTGTATTATAGAGGCTTTTTCAGGGGTGACTGTTGCTGCATGCCATTCAATGTAATTGTTGTGACACAAAATGCTTGATTCTTAGTCTTAATTTTACAATGAACAGCTTAGTTGATGAGGAAGACAGGTGGCTCTCTGCACGATAGCCATTTCCTCCTTTCTTCAGCAGCTGAACCCCTATCTTCCGCATCCTCCTCTGAGCGGTCATGCCCTTCCTTCGTGGGAAGCCGGGCTCCTCCCCTGAGCCAGGAGCTACATGTTCATCAGCCAGGCAGTCTGAGGGCCTCAGCGCCCCCACTAGGTGTGTGGTTTCAGTGGGGCATGAAACAAGCCTGACCCAGCAGATGTGAAGCAAAATTTGCTGGAAGGCCCTGGGAAGGTTTTTCTCATACTTGATGACGGATACAAGATGGGGATTTTCTCTATTCTGTCTCTTTGTGCAATGTGACAGTTTGGGATGCCAAGGTTGCTGCAGAGAAGGTGAGCCAGCCCGTGATGATACTAACAGCCACCGCCCCTCACCTTCGTATTTATTTTTTTATGATATAATTTTTTTGTTGTTTATGCCATTTTAATACATCATTCTGTTATTTGTATGCAAAGCATTCCCAGACCATGTTAGCTTCATAGGGGAGAACCTTTGTGTTCAATTACAAGTTAATCACTAAAGGGATGTTGCCTGTGAGCTTAAACTCTACATAATGGCCCATCTCTGGGAACCTTGCCTCCCAGGTAATGAGCATTAAGCTAAAATACCTTTGTTTAGCTCACAGGAAACATTCCGACCGGGACCATCTGTGAATGGCTGCAGGAAGGAAGAAATTAACACATCCTCTCTGGAGGCTGATGGGAACCAGGAAATGTCTGACTTTACTCCCTCCCCTTTTAGTATAAAAGAAGCCTGAATTCTAACTCAAGCAAGATGGTTCTTTGGGTCAATAGTCCATCATCTTCTAGGTCAGCTGGCTTTCTGAATAAAATCGCTATTCTTGGTCCCAACAACTTGTCTCTTGATTTATTGGCCTGTCCTGCGGGGAGCACTACAAGCTTGGTCTTGATAACATTAGGAAGTTAGATGTAAGGTAGTAAGGCTGTAAAAGCAGGTCAAGATAAGATTATCAAGGAGGCAGAAATCAGACCAAGGAGTGAGCTTTATTTGGTAAACAAGAGTCATTGATGGTTTTTGAGCAGGGGAGGGACAGTTGTCACAGCTGTACTTCGAAGGATTAATTTAGAAGTTGGGTGTGGGAAGGACTTAAGAGAACGTTCAGAACATTTCACAGCTTGGAAGGCATTGTTGAATATTCATAAAAACTAGTTTATCATTCAGCATAAATAATTTTTAAACACAAAGTAAAATACAGTATGTATTGCTTTGGAAGTGACAAAGCCTAGGAAAGATAATGACAAGCACAAAAGATGGTGCCATTGTAATTTAAATTAGTATAAACCTTTCTAGAATTTAAGTACGTTTTCAGGCAGAGTATTTTGAATACATGAGGAAAAGATTATGGTTATTTTATAGTTCTTACTAAGAAAGAAAATAACAAAAGAGTCTTTTTGCACATGAGACATAAAGCTAAACAAGATCAAGTTCACACAGTCAGAAGGCTGGCTAGGGTATGAAGGAGTGCTTGAGCCCATCAAACAATGAAGATCCAGTGCACAGCCCAGAGCTTGTGTCAGGATTAGCAATGTCATGATTGTAGTCATTCTGATAATGGTAATAAATGGTAATAAATTTATTAACCCCAATTAAGTGCTAAGCCCTGTACATAACACACAGGAGCATGTAGTCTTCATCCTTTATTATCTTCCACGTTTGCAAATGATGATGAACTGTAATATAAAGAAGACATCACGCTGAATTCAGAGGCATCAGAAACACCAGTGAGTGAGAACCAAAGCTATAAAATATATCAGTGATGAAATCATAATTATGCCAAAATTTTCAGAAGTATGAATTAATAAAGAGTTTGAAAACGATGATAGTTGTATGGATGTTAATCTAAAGGAGATAAATGTATTTCAGAGTTTAAAATTGTAAAGAAGATTTGAACAGTCATGTAACATGGAAATTACTGTATATAAAAAGGAGAGAGAAGTTATGAAAGCTGAAACTTTTTTTCTCAAATAAACTGCACAAATAAATGTTACATTAAGTCAACATGGGGTGGTGGGGGGATATTGGGAGTGGATGGAGAAGAATAAACACATCGAAAATCAAACATCTTCGAACGTATAACTTAAGATAGCAACCTCACAAAACTTGGCCATGATGTCCTGGCAGGGCATTTCTTAGATTCATTCATTACGTGTCTGGCATAGACTACAGTGCGTATGTCCACGTGCAGATAAGTGAACTAAAAGAATTATAAGCTGAGATGGAAACTCCATCAGTACGAGGGCTTTCTATGCCTATAATCCATCCCCACATCCCTTAGATGATATCCCAGTAGTGTGGTTCTCTGGGCCGCACCCCCAAGTTTCTGATTCAGTAGGTTGGGGAAGGGGGCTGAGAATTTGCATTTTCCAAGGTTCCCAGGTGCTGCCACTTTTTTCTCACAATGAGAAGCACCGTGTACAGTTGAAAGAATCTAAGTTGAAGGAATCTACAAATCCATCTCTCCAAATGGCCAGTGGTTCCCAGTCAAACTCGTTCCAGGCTGTCTGAAAACACGGTATCCAGCTCTTCACCCCCCATACCTCCCCAGGCCCCTTCAATTTGCTGTCCGCTCAGGCTTGCTCCAGAAGCTGTTGGTTAGGGCAGACCTCACATCCTTCAGACACCTGCGGACCACGTTACGTTCTGGCTTTTAGCAACATCTCACCTCCCTTGTTTTGCCCTCAGACACCAGTGCACTTGTCCTGTCTCCTTTGTGGATCCAAGCTCCTCATTTGTGTCCTCGTTGTAGCTAGGTTTATCTTCCAAAAATTCCAGAAAGTTCTTATGAATGCCCTGCTTAAACTCCTTAAATCTCTTCCCACTTCTCTTAGGGCTTCTTCTACTGGATACTCAGGGCTACTCACTAGCCATTCTCCACGTGGAAGTTCAAGTGCCTCTCCCTGTGGAAAGCAGTCCTTGCCCATCACAGTTTCTAAGAGCACATTGAACTTGGGTTAGTTTGCTAGGGCTGCCTTAGGGCCACAGACTGGGGGGCTTAAACAACAGATGTTTATTTTCTCACAGTTCTGGAGTCTGGAATCCAAGTTCAAGGCTTCTGCAGGTTCGGTTCCTTCTGAGGCCTCTCTCCTCGGCTGCAGTCTTTCCTCTGTGCTAGCACATCCCCGGCACCCCTCTGTGTGCCCTGATCTTATTTACAAAGACACGAATCATACTGGATTAGGACCAACCCTAAAAGCCTCATTTTCACATAATTACCTCTTTAAAGGGTCTATCTCCAAATACGGTCTCATTCTGAGGTACTGGAGAGGTTAGAGCTTCAACAAATGAATTTTGGACAAACATAATCAGCCCATAACAAAATTCTACATTGCAGCTCTTATTAGACTTGTAATTAAGTTATTAATTTCCCTGCCTTCCCCACGATGGTGCTCAATGCAGAATCTGAAGCACCTGCCACAGTGTCTGCCCCGTAGAAAGGTCAGGTTATCCTGTTTCCTGTTGAATGAAGGGTCAAAGTCAGGAGAAAGAGGGATACAACAAACTTGAAGCAGCTTTCCCTGCACTTGACTGGAGGTTCTCAAACAAGGCTCACCAAACAAAATGCCTCTGAGCCACGTAGTCTTGTGGTGACATGGCCTCTCCCCTCAACTGGGGTTCAGTCAATGGGAAGAGGGCACCGTCCCCTCCATGCGGCAGATGTATTTCCAGGGAAGAAGAGTCAAAGGATTCAAAGGGAAAGTGTTCAGAATCTGAAAACCCACTTAATGTCTGTGTGAAGCTGATGACCCAGCTGCAGTTCACTCCCCAGTTCAAGCCACTAAAAACAAAGAATGCAAATAATCAATATCCAATCTCCTAGTTCTAGTCTTCATTATTGAATCTAATAATGCCAAAGCAAACAGGGGTACAAGACTCATAGCCAATCTACTCTTTCTGTTTTGCTGGACGCTTTGCTCTGCTGTTGGCCAGGCCAGCTTCCTAGACCTTACAAAACAGTTACATAAAATAAATTTAATACAATGTTCAACTTTATTAGAAAACACAATCACTGCTCTTTAGAAAAATGAAACAGAAAGTTTACAGAAATATATAAAAGTAGAAGATGCTGTCATTCAAGAAACAGTCACCATTAGCACATTTTTCCATGGATCTAATTTTCTATGCATACATTAAAATATGCAAGCATACTTTACGCAAATGTACATATTAAACAGAAACACTCTAATTAATGATTTTTTCTAGTGCTTTAACCTTATTGTGATCCTTCTAATTTTGAGATATTCTTTAGACCTTTTAGATTTCATTTCTTATATATGTCTTTTATCCATGTAGACTTGCTTTTGGTATAGAAATACTTTTCTTCCTTTAAAATTTAGAAAAAAGCATTAATTATTAAAAAGTTCATGTGATGCAATGAACCTTTTGTTAATCAACCAAACTTGGGTCCTCTCACCTGCACACAGTAAAGCCAACCTACTGACACACAGTTGTGGTGAAGGAAAGTGCAGCTTTTATCGTGGGCACCAAACAAGGAGTCCAGGCAGCTAATGCTCAGAAGACCCAAACTCCCCACTGGCTCTAAGGGAAAGGTTTTTAAAGACAGGATGAGAGATGGAGGTTTTGGGGTGTGTGATCAGCTCATGGACATTCTTCTGATTGGTTGGTGGTGAGGTAATCAGGAGTCAACATCACTGATCTTCTGATTCCAACCAGCCCGGGGTCTATGTGTTTGTGGGCAGCATGCAGTTAACTTCTCTCACCTGGCAGGGGTTTCAGTATCTGCAAAACAGCTCAAAGGACATGGTTCAGAATATTATCTATAGCCCTTGAGGAGGAACTAAAAGTCCTTGACTTTACTTAATGGCTAAACTATTAATATTTTGTCTTGCTTGACTGTTTGCCTTTCTTTCTGCATTTTCTCACTTCTCTGATTAAATTTATTCTTTGGAACTTGGGGAAGGCCTAGGGGGCTAAAGTTTTCTACAGACAAGAGGCAGGAAGAGGACATGGGGGAGGGGGGTTCTGTCCTGGAAAGGCTCCATAGGGTCCTGCTTGCTTACACTGTGAGTAAATGAGATAGTGATCCATTTTTGCTTCTCCCCCACACCCAAATCCCACACCTCAGACATTACCACAGTTTACATTTTTCATGTAGATTTCCAGACATTTTTTTAATGTATCATTAGTGGGATATTTAATTCTTTTTTATCAAATTGGGTTAATAAATTATACAAAAACTTGCTTTATCATACTTAACACTTGGTCATTTCATGTTACTAAAGTAATTTAATATTTTTTGTTAAAATTGCATAATATTCCAGAGTATGACTATTCTGCAATGCATTTAGCAGGACAGCCATGGATTGATATTTAATTTGTTTCCAGTTTTTTTTTTTTTTTTCTATTACAAATAATATTACAGCAAACATTTCTGTGCATACTTCATTTTATACAAGAGTCATGATGTATGCAAACCTAAATCCTAAAATTTAAATATCAATTACATTTTATAAAGACTTCCAAACTGATTCCAAAATGTTGTATCAATCTACATTCCCACTAACAATGTATGAGAGTAATCTTTTTTCCCACATCATCTCCAAGGTAGCATATTTTAAATTGTCTTAATTTTTTTCTCAACTAATGGACAAGAATAGCAATCAATTTTATTAATTTGCACTTCCATATGTCCTGTGCATGAGATTTTTCTTTTTATGTTTGTATTACTTATTTTTATTTCATTTTCTTTAAATTGCATTTTCAAATTGTTTGAAGTTTTTATATTTATTTGTTTGACTTGTTGAAGATTGAAATCTTTTCTTTGCTTTATTGAAGGCAAATACCTTCATCAATCTTTTGTTGCTTTTTAACTTTTCTTTACAATTATTTTCACTTTTTCTCTAGCCCAACTTCTCAATTTCATGACTTGCTTAAGTAGGTCCCACTGAGTATAATATATAAATATATCCCTACATACTTTTATCCAGTATTCTAAAATTCTGTACTTTGTTTAGGTATTTCATCAAGTTGGACTTGGCTCTATGCCATGTGTGGGCCAATGATCATGTTTGGACCTGTAATCAAGGAGGGTTCCTATTTCCTGTCCCCACTCCTTCATGAATCTGCACCAGTCAGATTGCTTCTCTCCACCAGCTTCTACAGTGACCCCCGCATTACCAAATCCAGTGTCTATTCGCTTCTCCACATCCAACCTGATGGCTGCATTTGATACTTCTATCCACTCCTTTTTCTTGGAACACTTTCTTCACTCAGTGTCTGGAGCGCCACTCTCCTGATTCTCTTAGTGTGTCCTTGGCCCAACCTCTGTATGTTGGAATTCTCAGAACTTGGGGCTTAAAAGTTTTCTCTGTGCCCTCATTGTCTTCCTATGTGATTTCATCAAGTAAATTGTCTCAGTCTTGTCCTGCCTTTATATTTATTTTGCCCTTACATTTAGATGTTATTTTTCTCTACATAAATGCATTTCCCTCAAGCCAGACCACAGCATGGACTCTGGAGCCAGGTTGTCTGTGTTTGAATCTCTTTCTACCACTTACCAGCTGTGTGACCTTAGGCAAGTGACTTAACACTTTTGTTTCTAAACTTACTTCTCTGAAAAATTAGGCTAATAATGAATACCCACCTCATCAGGTTAAGAAGATTCAAAGAGAAAACATTCCCAAAGAACTTATACCTAAGCCTGTGCTAAATATAAATGTGTTAACTATCATTATTATTTGATAACATTATGCATCAGAATATCTCTACTATTCTGCATCCTGTTATCTTGTACCCTTTTCAAGACTTTCACTCTGAAGAGTTTTGGGATCTTCTCTTGGAGCACGGAAACTTCACTAGGATAACTCCAGATATATTCTTCCTCCCTCGTCCCTTGGTTATCCTTTGATTAGAAAGCATATGTCTCCTCAGTTCTCGAAATATTTCAACAATCAATTCTCTGATTTTTGCCTTTATTCCATTCTATGGCTCTTCCTACAGAACTCTTACTATGTTGAAATTGAAACTTCATTATCAATGTTCCATGTCACTTATCTCAATTTTCAGTTTCTATCCTTTGTCTTTTTAAACTATGTTCTTGAAAATGTTTCTGCTAAATCATCTAAGTCACTAGTTCTCTATCAGTGTAAATGCTGCTTTTGAATTGTATCCTTTTGGCACTTGTAATTTTCTAAATAACTAAGGTTGCTTCTTTACATATCATCATGCTCATTTATCATATAGAATAACATTCTTCAAGGATACAAATTACAGTTTCATTAAAGTCTTCTCTTTTCTGTTGTCAAAGATAAAATGCACCAGACAACTAAGGAGATAACTTTATTCAGGCTATTGCAATAAAGAGAATGTTCATTAATAAGGACTGTCCCAGAGGAAAGGAAAGGGATCTAGGGTTTTATAAAGACTGGTAAACAATTGACTCTTTTTGTTTATTAATTTATTTTTATTTATTATTTAAATTATGTTTATTTATTTATTTATTTATTTATGGCTGTGTTAGGTCTTCGTTTCTGTGCGAGGGCTTTCTCTAGTTGTGGCAAGTGGGGGCCACTCTTCATCACGGTGCGCAGGCCTCTCACTATCGTGGCCTCTCTTGTTGCGGAGCACAGGCTCCAGATGCGCAGGCTCAGTAATTGTGGCTCACGGGCCTAGTTGCTCCGCGGCATGTGGGATCTTCCCAGACCAGGGCTCGAACCCGTGTCCCCTGCATTAGCAGGCAGATTCTCAACCACTGAGCCACCAGAGAAGCCCCAATTGACTCTTAAAGAAGGATGGAGGTCCATCTTGTCTCAGAATATAAGGTGGTCCTTTGATGTTAGCCATTTCTCAGAACACAAAAGGGTGGGGGGATTTTTCAACCTTTGCTGCTTTCCAGGAGCAAGGGACTCATAATACTCAACATTGTCACTGTATTAAGTCTGTTTATTTTTGTTTGTCTCATCTAATGGTTGAATTTAGTACATTGCTTTCATGCTATCAAGTTTTACCATAAATGTATGGTAATTCTTTGTTTTCTGTCCATGTGTATATGTGTGTGAAATGAGAGAATGCTTATAACATTATACCTTTCAGTTATTTTCATTAGCCACATAAATCATTATAGATTCTACCACAATTTTTAAACACAAATAATCCAGCAAACTAGGATTTAGGAACAAATACATACATTAATATTATCATCTACTTATAGACTTCTTAACTTTGCTATAGTTCCTCTTGCAGAACCCACTCTGGTGTTTCTGTAACAGACACTAGTAGTGAAAGCACTGCCATGAACTAGCAGCCCAATTGGTCACACAAATAGTGAGGATCCCTCCCTTGCTCTTTCTTTTAATTTGAGTGGTTACATATTACTAGTACCAATGCCAGGCATAAAAGTACAACTTTCAATGTATGTTTTTAAAATGCGATGGAAAGCTGTCCACAGAGCTTCATTAGTAGTCATTCATCAAGCTAGTTGCAGGAACTCAGCTGTGAAATTAACTGTCCAGTTTGGTTTCCAGATCCATTTTCATAGGCAAATAAAGAATACTCAAAGTTCCCAAGGATGCATCCTGCCTCACTCCCCCACCCCCTCCGTGGTCTCAGGATATGGGTTGCAGAGGTCTCCTAGCAAGGCTCATCTCATCACAGTTTTAAGGGACAGACTTGTCTAAAAGCATGATGACCAGAAGCACACTGTGTGTTCATGTTCACAGATGGGTGTCTCAATAACCAATCTCTATAAGTGAGTTTCAGAAATTACACTGTTTCTCACAGGCCAACAATCCATCCGAGAACCTCCAGGATGAGAACACCAACCATTTGTTTTTAGTTGTGGCAGTCCAACAATCCTGTTAAAAGCAACTTAAAAATCCAAAAAAAAATACAGAGAGAAAACCTGTTTGAAGGCATTGGAGAGCTACCAAAGCAAACAGCACCTAAAGGTACAAAACCGCAGAGAATGGGACCTACTGAAAGGTGAGCAGACATTCACTCAGACCATCTGCCAATTCTAGGTGAACAGCAAAATACTGAGACCAAACAGAAAATAAGTACAAGAATCAAAGAAACCTGAAAGCTTCTTGGTTTTGTTTTTGTGTTTTTTACAGTCTTACAAAACTTCAGAGAGAGGAAAGAAAAAGACCAAAGGTCAGAGAACTCTAAACTCAACACTGGAATCTCGCAATCTCCTTCCCAAGTCATTTACCAAATTCTGAAGCTCCCTGGAACAGAAGAGTTAGAAGCCAAACAAAAAGTCTAACATTCTTAAGATCTAAGAAAACAAAGATCAGTATTCAGGATCCAGCTCCTCTCTCTGAGAAAACAGAACCCAAGCATCACTTTAATTTCTCAGAACACCTGAGGGAGGATAAACCCTAGGAACTGGGTTGGGGGTGGGGAGGAGAGGTAGAGGGTTATTGAGTCCTAGGAAATCTTGAGTTAGCTCAGTCTCTATGTGGATTATGGTAATTAGCTCCATCCCATCTCTTGTAAGAAAACAACTTGTAAGCCCCTACAATTCTTTTTAACACAACGTATTGCATTTAGTGAAAGAATTTACAAGCCATTCCAAGAAATAGGATCAAATGAACAAAAAAAGAAGTACAAAAAACAATTTTAGAGGTAGTCTAGCTTTTGGAGTTTTTAAACAAGGATTTTAAAAACTCTGTAAGTATATTTTAAAAATAGAAGAAAAGTTTTTTTTAATACATTAAAAATATACATAGTTAATAAGCTATGGAGAGAAAATGCTGTGTCAAAAAATCTTTTGATTAATCCAGTAGAAGGAAAGAAAGAAGAAAAAAAAGAAACATAAGACAAGTGGTTAGAATAGGAAATAAATATAAGGAAAAAACCCAAATATATCAATAATCACATTAAATGAAAATGCCTGAATATGTGAGTTAAAAGACTAAGGCCGCCATATTGGACTAAAAATAGACTAAAAGATGCTGCTTACAAGAGACAAACTCCATAAAGATGAAAGTTTAAGTACAAGTAAATTTAAATTAAAGAAAAAGCTACCATGTAAAAACTAACCAAAAGAAAGCTTATGTTGTTCTATCAGTGTCAGTAAATATACATATACATATAAAATGAGATGATGACATAATAGTTGTAGAATGCAGCTAAACATTTGCTTAGATCAAAGTTTATAGTCTTTAATACAGTATTAGAAATTAAGGAAGGCTAAGAATTAATCATCTAAGTTATCTAAATATCCATCTCAACAAATTAGAAAAAAAGAGGTAAATTCAACCCAATAAAAAAGTACAAGGAAGGGAATTTTACAGATTATTTTTAAATAAAAGAAAACATACAATACAGAAAATCCATGGAACTAAATTTGTTCTTGAGTAGGACTAATAGAAGTGATAAGCTTATATCAAAACTGATCAAGAAAAAGAGAGAAAAGGCAAAAATTATGAATAGAAAAGAGTAAAAAGGAAAACATCATTCAAGATCCATAGACAGCACATAGTTAATAAGAGGTTACTGTGAACAATTTTATTTTTAAAAAAATTTTACCAAAACTGAAACTAGAAGATATAGAAAACATGAATAGTTTTCCCTTTTTTAAATTAATTAAATCTATAGTTGAAAACCTATCCATCAAATGAAGAAATCTGAAGGCCAGATGAGCTCATTGAATGGATAGGTTTTCAACTATAGACTGTTTTTTTTCTTAATTGTACAAAATCTTATGAAAATGATAATGAGGGAGAGCTCTGCATTCTATGAAGCTGAAATAAACTTGACATCAAAAATTAACAAGGACATGAAAGGAAAGAAAAAGTACAAGTCAATCTGTTACAAACATAGAAGCAAGACAAATATATATAAAAAAATCAGAAGTCAAATTCAAGATAACACGTCATGAATAAGATGAGTTTATTCCAGGAATGCAAGGTTGGCCAACAGTTGAAACTGAATCAGTTAGTTCCACATCTACAATACAATACAATAATCTCTTCTGGGTTTACAATAAGTGTTGTATTTGATTTCTAGTTCTTAAATATTCTTCATTGTTGTGGGTTTCTAATGGCCTTCATACTGGCTTTTCAACTGTTACATATTTTTCTTCTTATCCTTTTCCCTGAGAAAATTATTTTCCTACTAATTAAAAACTTTTAAAGTCATTTGAAATATTTTCACATTTCCAAAAATACTTCATATTTTAAGTAATACTTCAATTTTTCACACTATGACTCGGAATTCAGATGGACTAGTAAATGTTTAAGAGTAGCCAAAGCGGTTTTAGAAAAAAATAATTAGAAATATGTGTGAATGGTGGAGAACAGAGCTTGGCCTACCATATATCAAGCTAGGTTAAAAAGGTATAGTAATAAAAACAGCATGGTACTGGCACAGACACAGGCAAGTAGATCTATCGAACAGACTAAGAGCTCCATATGAATTAAAGTCAAAAAGAGAGGAAAAAAGTGATGTTGATGTGTTAGGACAATGGGCTTATCAATTTGAGAAGGAAAATTTTTCTTAAACATAATTCCAAAGACCAAAGTACTAAACTAAACTTTAGATTGGGTGTAAAACAGGCTATGAAGATATGTTGCACAACACAGGGAATATAGCCAATATTTTGTAATGACTGTAAATGGAGCATAACCTTTAAAAACTGTATTTAAAATATATATGGAGGAAAAACAATAAAATAACACTTCGCATTAAATAAATAAATAATCCTAAAAAATAAAAGTAGCGGGGGATCCTGGAGAAGATGGCGGAAGAGTAAGACGCAGAGATCACCTTCCTTCCCACAGATACAGTAGAAATACATGTACACGTGGAACTGCTCCTACAGAACACCCACTGAACGCTGGCAGAAGACGTCAGACCTCCCAAAAGGCAAGAAACTCCCCCCGTACTTGGGTAGGGCAAAAGAAAAAAGAAATAACAGAGACAAAAGAATAGGGACGGCACCTGCACCAGTGGGAGGGAGCTGCGAAGGAGGAAAGATTTCCACGCACTAGGAGCCCCTTCGCGGGCAGAGACGGCGGGTGGCAGAGGGGGGAAGCTTCGGAGCCACGGAGGAGAGCGCAGCCACAGGGGTGCGGAGGGCAAAGCGGAGAGATTCCCGCACTTCCCTCACGGAGGCTCGGAGCTGACCAGCACTCACCAGCCCGAGAGGCTTGTCTGCTCAGCCGCCGGGGCGGGCGGGGCTGGGAGCTGAGGCTCGGGCTTTGGTTGGATCGCAGGGAGAGGACTGGGGTTGGCGGCGTGAACACAGCCTGAAGGGGTTAGTGCACCACAGCTAGCCGGGAGGGAGTCCTGGAAAAAGTCTGCAGCTGCCGAAGAGGCAAGAGACTTTTTCTTCCCTGTTTCCTGGTGCGTGAGGAGAGGGGATTCAGAGCGCCACCTAAACGAACTTCAGAGACGGGCGCGAGCCGCGGCTAACAGCGCGGATCCCATAGCAACAGGGGCGCAGAGGGAAAAACGGAGAGACTCCCGCACAGAGGCTCGGCGCCGAGCAGCGCTCACCAACCCGAGAGGCTTGTCTGCTCCCCCGCCGGGGCGGGCGGGGCTGGGAGCGGAGGCTCGGGCTTCGGTCGGATCGCAGGGAGAGGACTGGGGTTGGCGGCGTGAACACAGCCTGAAGGGGTTGGCGCACCACAGCTGGCTGGGAGGGAGACCGGGAAAAGGTCTGCAGCTGCCAAAGAGGCAAGAGACTTTTTCTTGCCTCTTTGTTTCGCGGCGGGCAGGGAGAGGGGATTCAGAGCGCCGCCTAAACGAACTCCAGAGACTGCCGCGAGCCGCGGTTATCAGCGCGGACCCCAGAGACGGGCGTGAGACACTGGGGCTGCTGCTGCCGCCTCCAGAAAGCCTGTGTGCGAGCACAGGTCACTCTCCGCGCCGCCCCTCCCGGGAGCCCGTGCAGCCCGCCACGGCCAGGCTCCCGTGATCCCGGGACAACATCCCCGGGAGAACGCACTGCGCGCCTCAGGCTGCTGCAACGTCACGCCGGCCTCTGACGCCGCAGGCTCGCCCCGCCTCCTCTGTACCCCTCCCTCCCCGCGGCCTGGGTGAGCCAGAGTCCCCGAAGCAGCTGCTCCTTTAACCCCGTCCTGTCTGGGCGGGGAACAGACGCCCTCAGGCGACCTACATGCAGAGGCGGGTCCAAATCCAAAGCTGATCCCCAGGAGCTGTGCGAACAGAGACGAGGAGGGGAAATCTCTCCCAGCAGCCTCAGAAGCGGCGGATTAAAACTCCACAAACAACTTGATGTGCCTGCATCTGTTGAATACCTGAATAGACAACGAATCATCCCAAATTCAGGAGGTGGACTTTGAGAGCAGGATATATTAATTTTTCCCCTTTTCCTTTTTTTTTGTGAGTGTATATGTATATGCTTCTGGGGGAGATTTTGTCTGTATAGCTTTGCTTTATAATAGCTTTATTTTACTTCACTATATTATAGCCTCTTTCTTTCTTTCTTTCTTTCTTTCTTTCTTTCTTTCTATTTTTTCTCCCTTTTACTCTGAGCCGTGTGGACGAAAGGCTCTTGGTGCTTCAGCCAGGCATCAGGGCCGTACCTCGGAGGTGGGAGAGCCAACTTCAGGACACTGGTCCACAAGAGACCTCCCAGCTCCACGTAATACCAAACGGCAAAAATCTCTCAGAGATCTCCATCTCAACATCAAGACCCAGCATCACTCAATGACCAGCAAGCTACAGTGCTGAACACCCTATGCCAAACAACTAGCAAGACAGGAACACAGCCCCATCCATTAGCAGAGAGGCTGCCTAAAATCATAATAAGGCCACAGACACCCCAAAATACACCACCAGACGTGGACGTGCCCACCAGAAAGACAAGATCCAGCCTCATCCACCAGAGCTCAGGCACTAGTTCCCTCCACCAGGAAGCCTACACAACCCACTGAACCAACCTTAGCCACTGGGGACAGATACCAAAAACAACGGGAACTACAAACCTGCAACCTGTGATAAGGAGACCCCAAACACAGTAAGATAAGCAAAATGAGACGACAGAAAAACACACAGCAGATGAAGGAGCAGGGTCAAAACACACTAGACTTAACAAATGAAGAGGAAATAGGTAGTCTACCTGAAAAAGAATTCAGAATAATGATAGTAAGGATGATCCAAAATCTTGGAAATAGAATAGACAAAATGCAAGAAACATTTAACAAGGACGTAGAAGAACTAAAGAGGAACCAAGCAATGATAAAAAACACAATAAATGAAATTAAAAATACTCTAGATGGGATCAATAGCAGAATAACTGAGGCAGAAGAAAGGATAAGTGACCTGGAAGATAAAATGGTGGAAATAACTACTGCAGAGCAGGATAAAGAAAAAAGAATGAAAAGAACTGAGGACAGTCTCAGAGACCTCTGGGACAACATTAAACGCACCAACATTCGAATTATAGGGGTCCCAGAAGAAGAAGAGAAAAAGAAAGGGACTGAGAAAATATTTGAAGAGATTATAGTTGAAAACTTCCCTAATATGGGAAAGGAAATAGTTAATCAAGCCCTGGAAGCACAGAGAGTCCCATACAGGATAAACCCAAGGAGAAACACGCCAAGACACATAGTAATCAAACTGTCAAAAATTAAATATAAGGAAAACATATTAAAGGCAGCAAGGGAAAAAAAACAAATAACACACAAGGGAATCCCCATAAGGTTAACATCTGATCTTTCAGCAGAAAGTCTGCAAGCCAGAAGGGAGTGGCAGGATATACTTAAAGTGATGAAGGAGAAGAACCTACAACCAAGATTACTCTACCCAGCAAGGATCTCATTCAGATGTGATGGAGAAATTAAAACCTTTACAGACAAGCAAAAGCTGAGAGAGTTCAGCACCACCAAACCAGCTTTACAACAAATGCTAAAGGAACTTCTCTAGGCAAGAAACACAAGAGAAGGAAAACACCTACAATAACAAACCCAAAACATTTAAGAAAATGGGAATAGGAACATACATATCGATAATTACCTTGAATGTAAATGGATTAAATGCTCCCACCAAAAGACACAGACTGGCTGAATGGATACAAAAACAAGACCCATATATATGCTGTCTACAAGAGACCCACTTCAGACCTAGAGACACATACAGACTGAAAGTGAGGGGATGGAAAAAGATATTCCATGCAAATGGAAATCAAAAGAAAGCTGGAGTAGCAATTCTCATATCAGACAAAATAGACTTTAAAACAAAGACTATTACAAGAGACAAAGAAGGACACTATGTAATGATCAAGGGATCGATCGAAGAGGAAGCTATAACAATTGTAAATATTTATGCACCCAACATAGGAGCACCTCAATACATAAGGCAAATACTAACAGCCACAAAAGGGGAAATCGACAGCAACACAATCATAGTAGGGGACTTTAACACCCCACTTTCACCAATGGACAGATCATCCAAAATGAAAATAAATAAGGAAACACAAGCTTTAAATGATACATTAAACAAGATGGACTTAATTGATATTTATAGGACATTCCACCCAAAAACAACAGAATACACATTTTTCTCAAGTGCTCATGGAACATTCTCCAGGATAGATCATATCTTGGGTCACAAATCAAGCCTTGGTAAATTTAAGAAAATTGAAGTAGTATCAAGTATCTTTACTGACCACAATGCTATGAGACTAGATATCAATTACAGGAAAAGATCTGTAAAAAATACAAACACATGGAGGCTACACAATACACTACTTAATAACGAAGTGATCACTGAAGAAATCAAAGGGGAAATCAAAAAATACCTAGAAACAAATGACAATGGAGATACGACAACCCAAAACCTATGGGACGCAGCAAAAGCAGTGCTAAGAGGGAAGTTTATAGCAATACAAGCCTACCTCAAGAAACAGGAAACATCTCGAATAAACAACCTAACCTTGCACCTAAAGCAATTAGAGAAAGAAGAACAAAAAAACCCCAAAGCTAGCAGAAGGAAAGAAATTATAAAGATCAGGTCAGAAATAAATGAAAAAGAAATGAAGGAAACAATAGCAAAAATCAATGAAACTAAAACCTGGTTCTTTGAGAAGATAAACAAAATTGATAAACCGTTAGCCAGACTCATCAAGAGAAAAAGGGAGAAGACTCAAATCAATAGAATTAGAAATGAAAAAGGAGAAGTAACCACTGACACTGCAGAAATACAAAAGATAATGAGAGATTACTACAAGCAACTCTATGCCAATAAAATGGACAACCTGGAAGAAATGGACAGATTCTTAGAAATGCACAAACTGCCGAGACTGAACCAGGAAGAAATAGAAAATATGAACAGACCAATCACAAGCACTGAAATTGAAACTGTGATTAAAAACCTTCCAACAAACAAAAACCCAGGACCAGATGGCTTCACAGGTGAATTCTATCAAACATTTAGAGACGAGCTAACACCTATCCTTCTCAAACTCTTCCAAAATATTGCAGAGGGAGGAACACTCCCAAACTCATTCTACGAGGCCACCATCACCCTGATACCAAAACCAGACAAAGATGTCACAAAGAAAGAAAACTACAGGCCAATATCACTGATGAACATAGATGCAAAAATCCTCAACAAAATACTAGCAAACAGAATCCAACAGCACATTAAAAGGATCATACACCATGATCAAGTGGGGTTTATCCCAGGAATGCAAGGATTCTTCAATATACGCAAATCAATCAATGTGATACACCATATTAACAAATTGAAGGAGAAAAACCATATGATCATCTCAATAGATGCAGAGAAAGCTTTTGACAAAATTCAACACCCATTTATGATAAAAGCCCTGCAGAAAGTAGGCATAGAGGGAACTTTCCTCAACATAATAAAGGCCATATATGACAAACCCACAGCCAACATTGTCCTCAATGGTGAAAAACTGAAACCATTTCCACTAAGATCAGGAACAAGACAAGGTTGCCCACTCTCACCACTATTATTCAACATAGTTTTGGAAGTGTTAGCCACAGCAATCAGAGAAGACAAAGAAATAAAAGGAATCCAAATCGGAAAAGAAGAAGTAAAGCTGTCACTCTTTGTGGATGACATGATACTATACATAGAGAATCCTAAAGATGCTACCAGAAAACTCCTAGAGCTAATCAATGAATTTGGTAAAGTAGCAGGATACAAAATTAATGCACAGAAATCTCTTGCATTTCTATACACTAATGACGAAAAATCTGAAAGTGAAATTAAGAAAACACTCCCGTTTACCATTGCAACAAAAAGAATAAAATATTTAGGAATAAACCTACCTAAGGAGACAAAAGACCTGTATGCAGAAAATTATAAGACACTGATGAAAGAAATTAAAGATGATACAAATAGATGGAGAGATATACCATGTTCCTGGATTGGAAGAATCAACATTGTGAAAATGACTCTACTACCCAAAGCAATCTACAGATTCAATGCAATCCCTATCAAACTACCACTGGCATTTTTCACAGAACTAGAACAAAAAATTTCACAATTTGTATGGAAACACAAAAGACCCCGAATAGCCAAAGCAATCTTGAGAACGAAAAATGGAGCTGGGGGAATCAGGCTCCCTGACTTCAGACTATATTACAAAGCTTCAGTAATCAAGACAGTTTGGTACTGGCACAAAAACAGAAATATAGATCAATGGAACAGGATAGAAAGCCCAGAGATAAACCCACACACATATGGTCACCTTATCTTTGATAAAGGAGGCAAGCATATACAGTGGAGAAAAGACAGCCTCTTCAATAAGTGGTGCTGGGAAAATTGGACAGGTACATGTAAAAGTATGAAATTAGAACACTCCCTGACACCATGCACAAAAATAAACTCAAAATGGATTAAAGACCTAAGTGTAAGGGCAGACACTATCAAACTCTTAGAGGAAAACATAGGCAGAACACTCTATGACATACATCACAGCAAGATTCTTTTTGACCCAGCTCCCAGAGAAATGGAAATAAGAACACAAATAAACAAATGGGACCTAATGAAACTTAAAAGCTTTTGCACAGCAAAGGAAACCATAAACAAGACCAAAAGACAACCATCAGAATGGGAGAAAATATTTGCAAATGAAGCAACTGACAAAGGATTAATCTCCAAGATTTACAAGCAGCTCATGCAGCTCAATAACAAAAAAACGAACAACCCAATCCAAAAATGGGCAGAAGATCTAAATAGACATTTCTCCAAAGAAGATATACAGATGGCCTACAGACACATGAAAGAATGCTCAACATCATTAATCATTAGAGAAATGCAAATCAAAACTACAATGAGATATCATCTCACACCGGTCAGAATGGCCATCATCAAAAAATCTAGAAACAATAAATGCTGGAGAGGGTGTGGAGGAAAGGGAACACTCTTGCACTGTTGGTGGGAATGTAAATTGATACAGCCACTATGGAGAACAGTATGGAGGTTCCTTAAAAAACTACAAATAGAACTACCATACGACCCAGCAATCCCACTACTGGGCATATACCCTGAGAAAACCATAGGTCAAAAAGTGTCATGTACCACAATGTTCATTGCAGCTCTATTTACAATAGCCAGGACATGGAAGCAACCTAAATGTCCATCGACAGATGAATGGATAAAGAAGATGTGGCACATATATACAATGGAATATTACTCAGCCATAAAAAGAAATGAAATGGAGGTATTTGTAATGAGGTGGATGGAGTTAGAGTCTGTCATACAGAGTGAAGTAAGTCAGAAAGAGAAAAACAAATACAGTATGCTAACACATATATACGGAATCTAAGGAAAAAAAAAAAAAAGGCTATGAAGAACCTAGTGGCAAGACGGGAATAAAGACACAGACCTACTAGAGAATGGACTTGAGGATATGGGGAGGGGGTGGGGTGAGATGTGACAGGGTAAGAGAGTGTCATGGACATATATACACTACCAAATGTAAAATAGATAGCTAGTGGGAAGCAGCCGCATAGCACAGGGAGATCAGCTCGGTGCTTTGTGACCACCTAGAGGGGTGGGATGGGGAGGGTGGGAGGGAGGGAGATGCAAGAGGGAAGAGAAATGGGAACATATTGTATATGTATAACTGATTCACTTTGTTATAAAGCAGAAGCTAACACACCATTGTAAGGCAATTATACTTCAATAAAGATGTTTAAAAAAAATAAAAAAATAAAAAAAATAAAAGTAGCTAAACTTACTAATACAAAAAAATATCATGGATAAAGGATCAAGTAAAAGTCAATCAACAGATTGAAAAACTACCCACAGTATGGATATGTAGGCATATGTAAGTACATACATATATGTGTGTGTAAACACATACATATGCATATAAATATATAAATATACACATAAATATATATATACACATAAATCATAGAAAAGATGTGCTTAGAACATACAAAGAAATGCCTCCAAAAATCAAATTAAATACCATGTTTCCTTCTCATCTGTTAGTCTAAACCCTTTAAGATACCCATTTGTCTTATGTCCACATTTCTGTCCCTTTCTTCCAACCTTCCCCAGTTCCTGAACCCTTCCAATATTCCCTATGGAATTTACAGTTCCGATCAATTATCAATAATTATCAATTATCAATACAGTTCCAATCAATTATCAATAATTATCAATTATCCCAATCTGATAATTCCAACATTCCTGCTGTAACTGAGTCTGGTTCTGCGTGTGAATCTAATGTTTGCTCTGTCTCTTCAAAACTGGAATTTACAGTTCATTATCAGCAAAATTATATATATATAATATTCCATTCACCTTCCTGATCTAATAGAACCTTGTGTCTTCCCTGTTTAATTTTCTAATATTGGCTCTCCTTTTTTTTTTTTTCTTCTTATAACCTTTATGTCACTAAGCCTGCAGGTGGAGAAGGTGTCCTTCTTGATGACTGGTTTCATTTCAGACCACTTCTCTTCCTGCTCCAAAAATAAGACAGAACAAAACGAAAACAGGATTGACTATGTTATCAGATTACATCCCTCACAATCCTCCACTGTGGCTCTCCTCCACCAACACCAATGGCTCTGGGTCGCTAATCCTATTTCATTCTTGGTGGTTTCAATACCAACACCCAGGCCTCACAGTTCCTTGTCAGACTCCTGTCCTCAAATGAGTTTGCTCTTCACCTGACCTCAGTCACCATCCCCATGCTAACCTTACTTCTTTTCATTACTGCAACTCCTCCTTAGCATTAATTTCATGCATCTACTCTATGAACTACACCTCCTATTTTTCCAACAACTTCCTCTAGTACCCTGAACTCAACGATCTTCCAACTGATAGGAACCATTATTCTGATTCGACCAACATTTTTCTCTGGCCATTACTCTTCTGATGGGCCCACTACACTCTTCACCTGGCTTAAATTCCATAATCAGTCATTATAATCATTCTTTGTTATAATTGCTTGGCAAAACTACAACCCAGCTTAACCCAGCTATATGACAACTCCCCCTTTGAGTCTATGTGCTGAATGGCTGGAGAAGAGACAGCCAACACTAAGTAGTCTTGCATTAAACTCATGATCATCAACCTCAAGTATCATGCTATAAGTCCGTAATCCATTTCCTCTCTTTTTGCACTATACCTGCAACATGCGTTATGCTAAACATATGTTGGATTTTGTCAAATTTTTTTTTAATCTGTTGACTTGATCATATGATTTTTCTTTTTATAGCCTGTTGATGTGATTGATTACCTTAATTGATTTTCAAATGTCAAACCAGCATTTGCATACCTGGGAGAAATCCCATTTTTCATGGCATATAATATTTCTGTACATTTTTGGATTCATTTAAAAAATATTTTCTTAATAATTTTTGCATCTATGTCCATGAGAGATATTGGTCCAATGTCTCAGCTATTCCTCCCAGTTTAATGTGGGTAGTTTCTCACTTGCTCAGTGTGCAAGAGTCTCAACCATTTTCTGGATTTCTCACAAAGAGAATTGCTCCATGTGTAGCTGTTGGATTGGTGTGTTGTGAGGGCAGGGAGGGTCCAGAGCCTTCTACTCTGTCATCTTGCTGATGTCACTCCTCAGTTACACTTCTTTTTGTACTTTTTCAGTGGTTTCCCTAGAGATGTAATATGCATTTACAACTAATTCAAGTTCACATTCAAATAACATATACAACTTCACAGAAACTGCAGGTACCGTATAATAACCAAACAATACTAATTTCTCCCTCCTGCCCCTTGTATTATTGCTGGAATTCATTATACTTATACATAAGCATATATATATACATATTATATATAATGCATAACATGTAATTATACATATATTTACATATATACATAAGTGTAAGTAATTAGAAACATTGTTGGTATTATCATTTTCAAGAAACTATAATCTGTTAGATCAGTTAAGTACAGGAAAAATAAATACCAGTACCACAAACTCCCAGAGACAGAGGAGTTAGAATCCAGACCCCCAGATTACTTTCACTTATTCCTTCTCTGATGATCTTCCTTTCTTTACATAAATCTGAGTTTGTGACCTATATCTTATTCCTCCTCTCTCCAGAATTTTAAAGATTTCTTGTAAGACAGGTCTACTGGCAACAAATTTCCTCAACATTTGTTTGAGAAAGTTTTTATTTCTCCTTTACTTTTGAAGGATAATTTCACAGGGTACAGAATTCTAGGCTGGTGGGTTTTTTCTCTCAACACTTGAAATATTTCACTCCACTCCCTTCTTGCCTGCATGGGTTTTCATGAGAAGGCAGGTATAGTTCTTATCTTTTCTATAGGTAAGTTTTTTTTTTTAAACTGACTTCTTCTAAAATTTTTTTCTTTAGCTTTGATTTTCTGTAGTTTGAAGATGATATGCCTAGGTGTAGTATTTTTGACATTTTTCCTGCTTGGTGTACTCCAAGCTTCAGGTATCTGTGGTTTGATATTGAACATTGATTTGGGAGGAGATTCTCAGTCATTATAATTTCAAATAGTTTTGTTTCTTTTTCTCTTTCTTTTCCATCTAGTATTCCCATCACATGTATGTTACATCTTTTGTAGTTGTCCTAACATTTTGTGGATATTCTGTTTTACTTTTTTGTCTTTTTTTCTCGTTTCTTTCTAGTTTTATAAGTTTCTACTGAGATATCTTCAAGATTCTTTCCTCAGCTATAACTCTCTACTAACAAGCCCATCAAAGGCATTTTCATTTTCTGTTACAGTATTTTTGATATTTAGCATTTCTTCTTGGTTCTTATTTAGAATTTCCATCTCTCCTCTTACATCGTCTGTCTATTCTTGCATGCTGCCTACTTTATTCATCAGAGCCCTACCATATTAACCATAGTTGTTTTAAACTCCCAATCTGATTATTCCAACATCCCTGCCATAACTGAGTCTGGTTCTGTGTGTGAATCTGATGTTTGCTCTGTCTCTTCAAACTGTGTTTTTTGCCTTTTAGTGTGCCTTGTAATTTTTTCTTGATAGCCAGACATAAAGCAATAGGTAAAAGGACTAACGTAAAAAAGTTTTTAGTAATATGGTGGTGAGGTGTGGGGGAGGGGAAGCATTCTATGTTCTATAATTAGGTCTCATATTTTAGTGAGCCTGTACCCCCTTGACTTTGACCTTCACAAATGCTTCTCAGTCTTTCCTCCCTTAGGTGGTACTGGATAGCTAAAGTGGACTGGAGTTGGCTATTTTTCTTCCCCCAGGTCAGCTGGGCACAAATAAAACCCGCTCAGGTTAGGCTCTGATTAAGCAGTTTTTCCTGAGGCTCTGTTAAGAACAGCATGCTCTGGCATATTCCAGCATGGCTCTACACCTGCTCCCTGCCAGAAGCACTTTAGGATTTTTCTCTGATATTCCCCTGAGAACCTGGTCCAGCTCCTGGAGGTAAAACTCATAAAAGAATGGATCCCTCTGGAGGTTTTTAACTCTCAGAATTTTTCACCCTGAGCCTCCAGCAATTTGTCCAAAAAAAAAAGTTTAGCCCTGACGCCTGTGGAAGTTTCTGCTTGTGGGTTTCTGCTCTAAGTTGTGATTCTCCATATTTGCCTGTTTTATTTCTCCAAGTTAAGGGGCAACAATTTACCCTGTGATCTCACTTCTCTTATGGATCTAAGAAAAAGTGTTGATTTTTCTGTTTGTTCAGCTTTCTACTTATTAGGACAGAGTGAGGACTATCAATCTCCTTACATGCCAGACAGGAAACCGGAAGTTCTACACTTTTTATTTTTACGCTTACTCTACTTTAAAGAAAGAAGAAAAATACAAGTGGAATATCATGCTTACTATTTTTGCAGGGCATTTTCAGTTCTTATGCAGATTAAAGCTAAAAGGAGATTTTATTCCCCTTAATGTTTCTTCTCAAGCCTTAGTTCATACTTAGGCTTTATTTTCTGGGCCCTATTATTATAGGTCAGCCCCACTCTTTTGAAGATAAGAAAAGAAGACTGCACTATTCTATCTAGTTAATTACATTATACCCTTATTTTGCTTCAAAATTTTACCAGGAAGACTAAATCAAGTATTCATGGCTACTCTATAATTATATCCAGACATCAATTGTTTGTCCATCAGATAAATGCACTTCTAATTAGATATGGAGAAGAGAAAACTGAAAATGCACACCAATCTTTTTTGCATTTACTGAAAATTTCTTCCGTCTATTCAGAACACATCATTGTTCCACAAATGAGCATCCATCTGTTACATTACGAAGAAAATGTAATCCTTTGCTCTTTAGTTCCTATTTTCCCATTAGGCCATACAAGGAAAGGAAATGAGTTCTAGGCTATACTTTTGATTTATTGCATAATTGAACACATTTACACAGAGAAAAGTGCTATTTTAATTTTGCACACTTCAATAAACACACATACATATGTTCAACCTTTAGATGTAGTCATAAAAGTAACTGTGAGGGATTTTGGAAATAGAGTGAAAACATACATAAAAGTTTACCTTTTAATAGTATTGTTCAGAATTCTATTATAAAATCTAGGATAGTTTTCTGGTCTTTTTTTAAGTGCTCATTTTTAAATTTAGTCTTCCAGAACTATTTACCTATTACATTGTATTGACTTTTCTCCATGACAATGTGTTCATGCTCATCATACTGGAACAGTATGTATGGATTTTTAAAACTTGTCAGTGGCCCTGCAACGTTGCATGAATGCCTGCAACATTTTTTCCTGTAGTCATATCTTTGATGTCGTTATCACTAAGTTTTCAAAATAGATCAATTTTTCCCTGAATGCTTTACTTCAGGAAATTCTGATTCTTACATCACAGATTTTTTAAAGTATATTATCACATAATTTATTTCTCATATTTATCAATTTGTTACTGTTTCAGCTAAGGTATACATTTTGAATGATAATTTCCTTATCAGCTTCTCCTACCACCCCTCACCAAAGTACCAAGGTATGTATCTAGGTATGGATCTCTTTGAAAGTACTAAGGTGCCCATTGGTGAAGGTCTTTTAAATTTTGAAGTCATAACTCTACTTTCTTTGACTTAGTGTTGTTTCCATCTCTTATTTCCTCAGTTTCTGATTATCTTCAACCTGATATTATCTTTCTACCCCAGAACATCTACCATGGCTATTGTGGAGCTTTTGTTTATTTTTTTCAGTGACTTGGCTATTTATTTCTCATATTTATTTCTTTATTTTTACAGACAAGTTTCCCAATCTAATATCTATTATATTGTTTTCCGTTGCACCCAGCATATTTTTAAATGCCTCCATTATAATTGTTATTTATTTGAAATTAATATTTTTAAATTTCAGGTCATTCCCTTTAAACTAATGTAAAGTCTTCTTGGATATGATATTTGGGGAATGTTCTGTAAACCGAAAACTGTTTATTTGCACTGAAGTCTCAAAAACAATTAATGAAAAGTCACTTCTGGAATAGTATACGTGAAACCAATGTATACATCACCTTTCATTTCTACACATTACCTTGTAAAATGTTCAATCTAGCTGCTGTGTAGAGAATGAACGAGAGGTAGGAGGCAAGCTTGTGGTTATCAAAGTCATTAAGGGAGGAGGAGATGCAGATTGAAGCTGTGGGTGTGAAATGACCTCACTAGAACCATGCAAATAGAACTGGCAAGGCTTGGTGATGGACCGAACTAGGGCTGAAGGAAAAAACGTGTGAAGAATCTCTCTCTTGGAATTTAACACTGGTTACCCTGTACTAAAATGTGGAAAAGTGAAGGGGGAAAAGGTCGTGAGAGATCAGGTTTTCAATTCTGAACACCTTATGCTTGAGGTGCATGTTACAGAACCAACTGAATATGTCAAGTTGGAAAGGAGATAGAAGGTTCAAAATTTCAAAAAAGAACATGGGGTAGTAGGAGGACTCAGAATTCACATCTCCTCACAACTAGGGCACCTACCAGGCACTGGTAGGGGACCTCAGACACCTAAGGGGACCGGAGGAACCCCCGAGCGACCAGGTAGGAAGTGGCGGGAGGGAGGCAGGATGGGACCAGAGCACCTGAAGGGTGGTTTCGGGGGGAGGGGAGGGGATCCCATGCCAGGAGAGGGCCACCCACGGTGAGCGGATCAGCAGGGATAGGGAGAGGCCTTCAGGGGATTGGGGGATCAGAGGGGAACATGGCCAGCATTTCCTCCACCCGCTCAGCCCCCAGCAAGTCTGCTAGGGGCCCCAGGTCAAAAGCTCCACACTCTGAGGGCCCCTCCAGTCGCACTGAGCCTAAGTCCCGCCCCAACCCCCCGGGGCCTTTTCCAGCCACCAGGCCCTCAGCCTAGACCTCACCCCCACCTAAGGCCACCCCATCTAAGCCCCACCACCCATAGCCAAGGCCTTTTCAGGCTTTTGTGTGTGTGTGTGTGGTTCTGTTTTACCTTGTTGTTGTTGTTTCATTTAGATTTTTATTTTTTTAGTAAACTTTTTATACTTCTAATTTTATTTTATTTTTTTTTTATTTGTTATAGTTCTGCCCACCACCCCCCCAACCTTTTCTTTTTTGTTGCACAGTGTGGCTTGCAGGATCTTGGCCCCCAGGCTGAGGGGTGGGCCTGAGCTTCTGCGGTGGGAGCGCCAAGTCAAAACTGCTGGACTGACAGAGAACCTCAGACCCCAGAGAATATTAATCAGAGTGAGGTCTCCTGGAGGTCCTCATCTTGGCACCAAGACCCAGATCTACCCAACTGGCTGCAAACTGCAGTGCTGGACGCCTCAGGCCAAACAACCAGGAAGACAGGAACACAGCCCTACCTATCAAAAAAAAAAATGAGACAACAGAGAAATATCCAGGACATAGAAGCAACCTAAATGGCCATCGACAGATGAATGGATAAAGAAGATGTGGTACATATATACAATGGAATATTAGTCAGCCATAAAAATGAATGAGATTCTGTGATTTGTAGAGATGTGGATGGACCTAGAGTCTATCATACAGAGTGAAGTAAGTCAGAAAGAGAAAAACAAATATCATATATTAACGCATATATGTGGAATCTAGAAAAGTAGTACAGATGAACCTATTTCCAGTGCAGGAATACATACGCAGATGTAGAGAATGGACATGTGGACACAGAGGGGGCAGGGGAGGGTGGGATGAATAGGGAGATTAGGTTTGACATAAATACACTACCACGTGTAAAGTAGAAAGCTAATGGGAAACTGTGGTATAGCACAGGGAGCCCAGCTCAGGGCTCTGTGATGACCCAGATGGGTGGGATGTGGGGGATGGGGGGGAGGTCCAGGAGGGAGGGGATATGGGGATATATGTACACATATAGCTGATTCACTTTGTTATACAACAGAAACTAACACAACATTGTAAAGCAATTATACTCCAATAAAAAATTTTTTCAAAAAAGAAATTCAGGCAGGAGTTATAAATATGGAAGTGACTGGTATATAGATGGCACAGAATATTAAAAATAATTTCTAAGATGTATTGAGTATTAAATCACCATGTTAAGTGTTTTACATGTGTCATCCCAATTAATAGTCAAAACACCCGTTAACCTAAATATTATCAACTCCCTTTTACAGGTGATGAGTCTGAGACACAGGAAGTTAAGCAACTTGCCAAGCAAAGATCATAAAACCTGTAAGTGAATTTAAAACCTTGTATTCTTCCTGAAGACTCTGCACTCATAACCACTATGTTATATTCATGACGGACCATAAGAGGGAGGAAAATATAACACAAGACTTAATGCTAAGTAACTTGGCTTTAGAAGACAGGTAAATAAAAATAATGGGTAAAAGTAAATAATACTAAGAATTCCTGACCAGAAATGTAAGCAGAAAATCAGAATAATGTATCATGTAAACCAAGGAAAAATAACTCCAAGAAGGAAGGAAATGTTTAGCTATTTCAAGTGGTGCTGAGGTGAGTGGTAAGATGAGGACTGAAAATATGCATGGGACCCCACAGTTAGGAGATCCATTATGTTCTTGCAAGAAGAGTTTTGATGTGCGTGTAGAAGCCAGAATGAAATGAATAAGTCAGTAAGGCTGAGAGTGATCTCACCCTAGACATATTTTGTACTTCAAACAAGAATAATAATAATAGAATCAAAAAAAGAAATACTCATGCTCAGTAACAAGAAGAGAAGAGAAATGCAGACGTCAGTGCTAAAGCTGTGAGCCTTCTGGTTCCTCAGGCCAGGGAGCCAAAACTATCTCCTGGGTGGGAGAAAAATAGGGGAAAGACCCCAAGGCTTGGGGTGTGCCAATCACTGCTTACCTGCCTACTCTCAGAGAAAGAAAAGGTACGTACCCAATCTAGACCAGGAGCTAAAGGTCTTAGAAAGTGCGCTTAAGGAAGACGATATCTCCTCACCAGGAATTCAATGGAGCTGGCTCCGGGGCTGCATCTGCACAGGGAAAAACCCCTCACCTGCTTTGAGGTTAGACCAGGGCCTGGTGGAAGAGGCTGTGAAAACACAGGAAGAGATAAGCATGGGTGAACCAAAAGAGAGGGAAGAAATTAAAGACATTTTCTATGAATAATAAATGCTGGAGAGGGTGTGGAGAAAAGGGAACACTCCTACACTACTGGTGGGAATGTACACTGGTTCAGCCACTATGGAGGACGGTATGGAGGTTCCTTAAAAAACTAAAAATGGAGCTACCATATGATCCTGCAATTTCCCTCCTGGACATATATCCAGAGAAAACTAATTTGAAAAGATACATGCACCCCAGTGTTCATAGCAGCACTGTATACAATAGCCAAGACATGCAAGCAGCCTAAGTGTCCATCAACAGATGAGTGGATAAAGAAAATGTGGTACATATATACAGTGGAATATTACTCAGCTATGAAAATGAACAAAATAATGCCATTTGCAGCAACATGGATGGACCTAGAGATTATCATACTAAGTGAAGAAAGTCAGACAGAGAAAGACAAATATCCTATGATATTACTTATATGTGGAGTCTAAAGTATGATAAAAGTGAACCTATTTACAAAACAGAAACAGACTCACAGACATAGAAAACAAACTTATGGTTACCAAAGGGGAAAGGGGTAGGGATAAATTAGAAGTTTGGGATTAGCAAATACAAACTATTATATATAAAATAGATAAACAACAAGGCCCTGCTATATAGCACAGGGAACTATATTCAATATCTTGTAATAAACCATAATGAAAAAAATACGAAAAAGAATATATAGAGATAAAGAGATATAAAACTGAATCACTTTGCTGTACACCAGAACCTAACACAACATTGTAAATCAATGATACTTCAAGTTAAAAAAAAGAAATTGAAGACATTTTAAAAACAGATATTCAAAATAGGTCTGTAAGCCACAATAAAAAATGTTTGATACAATCTAATGTTAAGAAAGGCAACCAATAGGATGAGTCATTGAAACATGAATGCATTTCCAATGAACTTACTTTTATGAAACACTATGACTTTAAGTACATTTTGGATGAGATAAATGAAGACAATGCCCATTAAAATAAAACACAAATATGTATATATATATAACTGAATCACTTCACTGTACACCTGAAACTGACACACTGTAAATCAATTATACTTCAATATAAAATAAAAAATTTTTAAACCCACAAATTTGTAAAAGAAAAATAGACATAAGTAAAACTACAAGTTAACATATATATGTATATATATATATATATATCTATATATATATCTCAATATATATATCAGACTTACTATTTTCCAGATAAGTAATATTATATCTACTAATTCATTTCATCTGCATAACAATTCATAAGGCAGCGACCATTTTTATCATTTCATTTAAAAGACCAGGAAACTGAGAAACAAACATGGTCAGTGCGTTGCCCCAGGTTGCACAGGTAGTAAGTGACAAGGTGGCATTTGTACCCATGCAATCTGTTTGCATGATCCATGCTCTTAAAAACTGCTCTTTTATTTTTTTCTCATTTATCCATGGTTTCCCTCCTCACTCCATCCTCCTATTTATTAATTATGTTATTCACCCAAGTTTACTGTTTATTATCGTCTGATCAATTTGTAAAGGAATAAAAGTAGTGTCATATCTATTATTTTTCCCTGAAGTTCTTTGTATATTGTAACTTTTTAATTTATGTGTTTCATAATGTTATGCAAGTAAATCATTAATGATTTTGTAGAAGGTTAAAAAATTTTTAAACATATAGAAAGAACAGAAAGATCCTCTTCAGATATCCAAAAATTCTTTCTCGTCTGTGAAGTGATCACCATTCAGAGGTATTACTTCCAGATTCCTTCTTCACTATATATTTCTTTGCTACATACTTACACATATTTACACCTATATATAAAGACATATTTTTAAATAATTTTCTTTAATTTTTTTTCCGATTAAAAGTATATGTGTTTCTTTCATGTTAGAACTACTAACTATATGTCACTGTTAAATTGTTGTGTCCCACAATATAGACACACTAAAGTTTTATTAACAATTTTCCTATTGATATTTATAAAAGTTATTCCAATTTTTTTGCTATTATGATACATTCTTAAAAGAATATTCTAATTCATGCCTCCTTTCAAATATCTATGCATAATATTATTTCTATCAAATAGAAACCTAAAAGTAGAAGTCTTATTACTAATAAGGCTGAGTATTTATTCATGTAAATGTTACTCCTTGTACTTCTAATTCTATGCATTGCAGTTTATTTATATAACAACAGCATTGGTTTATTTTGTTTTGTCTTACTTGTCCACAGAAGTTCTTAATACATTCTGCATGTTAACCTTGTCTAAAATAAGCTACAATTTCTTCTATTCTGTCACAACTTTTTGATTTGTTAATGATATCTTTTTTTCCTATTGAAATGCCAATTTTCTTTTGACTTCTGAGCTTTGTTGTGTCTAAAATAAGCATTCCATTCCTCAAGACAATCTATACTCTCTTGTGTTTTCTTATAATACTAAGGTCCTCTATAATAGGGAAATTTAATCACTTCCCCTTGGTTATTTTCACTAATGTGTTTGGAACACCCTGGTGTCATTTATCTCTTGTCCCTACCATGCTTTATTCTTGCTGGCTATTTATTACTCAATTTGACTTTTATTTGATTCATTAAGGGTCTCAACAGTTCTGCAGTTATTCTTCCCAGAGATTGAATAGGCAACTGTACCATCGTATCACACACACCAGCTACCAGCTGTGACTCCAGAAGAGACTATTTCTAGTGATTCTCTCTGCCATATCGATGTCACACACCTCCATCTGCAGGAAGATCTGGACTTAGCTCTAGTTTCCCCCAGGCTACGGCTTCCAGTGCTGTGGCTTTGGTGGTCTGAAATGAGATCTATGTGTAGCATTCTCTGAGTCTTAATCTGTAAATCAAGGTACAGTGTCAGGTTTGCCTCCACTCCCTTACCATAGATGCTCATGTCTTTAAGAGAAAGACTTTGCCAGCCAGCCTCTCACGCCCACCTTCTGTCTGGTGCTCCTGACATTGCATCCCTCGAAACTTCATGAAAGTGGTTGACGGTAAGCCTCCCTAGTCACCAGCGATAATAAGGATTTGTTTCCTTTTTTTGCCCTATTTTTATCAGCAGTTGGTTCTTTCATTGTGAAACATCTGTCCTCACACTGCCAATTACTTCAAAGATCATCTTGACTATTCTTTGAAATATTGCCTATATTTTTTATGTTTACTGTAGATGAATACCATCATATAGACACACCTTTGATCTCTTCCCTCAGATTTATGCACATATTAGTCTCAATATTTTACCACTATTTTATTCTGGTGAACATCAATGTAATCATTGATGTATTTAATTGTTTGACTTCTCAGTTTATTCCTGTATAAAATGGGAAGTTGGACTATACCTAAGTATAACTAAATAATTTTAAAACACTCATCCATCTACAAAAAAGAACATGAAAATGTTCTCTTCAATTCCAGAAAGCTTATCAATTTCTTAGTATGGAAAAAAGAAACAAGGAAACAATCATAGGAAGTATTGTTGAAAACTAGAAGTTGCTAGAGTTTTTACTTACTCTATGTTTTGTTTTATTTGTTGTTTTAAATTCCAACTGTCTTTTAAGTGGTGTATTAAATGTTAACAGTTTCAAGGTAAAAGAAGGATCAGGACACACAGTTGATGATGTGGTGAGGTAGAAAAGAAAGGACTAGAAATACAGTACTAGCTAAGTGAGCAAGTGAGAAGCTGAGAGCACATTCTAAAATGATGGAAGAAAGGCAGATGGACCAGCCCCTGGAAAATAGATTCAGGACTTGTAATGTCTGTGATGTGATGGATATGTAAAACATTGGGATTTTCCTGGCTTGATTTCAATTCCCACAAGCAATCTGTGAGGCTTATTTAACATTCTATTAGAGTTTTAATGACGAGACAGTATTTGTACTCTTTGTGCCTCTTTCTGTAATTTTGTCTTGAGATGGTGCTAGTGGGAAGAATGTGTGCTTTTCAATATAGTAGATATTCGCAGCTGTAGAGTGTTGATCTATGACAAAATGTAAGGATCAGTCCTACACAAATCACCGAGCCTCGTGACAGTGCATTATTACCATAATAGCCTAGTCTTGGTTCAAATGTTCAGATTTATTATTTACCTACTCTTGCTGGGCAAGGACAAAAATAACTGAAAGAGATCTGAGCTGGCACTCAAGAGCAGAGCTGTTAGTAGTAATATTGCATCTGCTATTTCTAAGCTATTAAATATGCATGTGGAATCGATAAGAGATATTTTAATATCATGAGGAACAAAGATTTTTAGTGGCAAGAGAAAAGTGATTCAAAATATAAATTCAAAGCAATTAAGTAAATTTCCTAGAATCTTAAATTTGAGTCAAAATATTGATACAAACTCAAATTTATTTTTATTTACATTTATCTAGCTCTATGCCCTGAAAAGTCTTAGAAGAAATGACACCTTGTAGCACCAAACACCCTTTGTACCCCAAGTGTGGTCTTCAAATACCAACCCCAATAAAAAGAGATCTGGGGGTTACATCAGCATTATGATGATGTGACTCACTCCTTTTTTCTCTCCCCTTCAATTTACAACTAATTGGACATCCTTAACTGAAAAAAAGGATCTTTATACAGCCTACCAGGTCACCTGAGAGATCCATCCATCTGTGCCCCCAAAAGTGGGCAGACTGGACTTCAGAGGCTGCAAAGTAAGGGGAGTGGCAGCAGAGGCAGTGCTGGGTCAGGCACGGAGTGGGACAGCATGACCTTGCTGGCAGAAGAGTCGAGGGTAAAGGCAGTGATTGGGAGTCTGTCCTGCCGTGTGTCCTGCAGCTGGAGTGACCTGTTCTCTCTGAGGAGAGAGTCGGTGATGGGGGAGAGAACAGAAAAGGAAGTAGGCAAAGAGATCTGAAGGGAAGCTCTCCTGCTGTCTCCCCAGATTCTGGCCCAGACCTCCGGGACTGCCCCCACCTGAGGATCTCTTACCAGACATGGAACCCCCCCCCCACCAAAGCTCCAAATGCTAAGTACACACCTCCCCTCACTCTGCCCCCAGCCTTTCTTTTTACCATGTTCTGACCTTAGCTTCATCAGCTCCTATAAGAGAAACTAAAAACGTATAGATAGTGTAGCCTTCTGGAGGACAAAAGGAAGTCTTCTAACTGCCAGCCTGTTGAACTGTTAGAACCAAAATAAACAAAGCTTTATCTAAAAAAGAAAGGCTTTCACTGTTTCAAATGCAGTGGCACAGGAACTATTCATTGAACACCATGAAATATCGTGGTAATATGGTATCACAAAAAGAAAATGACAATTTTCCAGCAACCAAACACAAAGACATGGAATATCATGATCTAACTGATAAAGAACTCAAAAGAGCTGTTATGACAAAATTCAGTGAGCTACAGGAAAACTCATAAAGCTAATACAATGATCTCAGGAATAAAATTAATGACGAAAAAAGAGTACTTTACCAAAGAGATTGAAACTCTAAAAAAGAACCAAATGGAAATTCTGGAGCTGAAGGACTCAACAGGTGAGATGAAGAATGCAATGCATTAGAACACACTGGAAATAATCACATCAGATGGAAGAGAGTTAGCGAGCTGGAAGATCAAATCTAGAAATGATTCAGATGGAAGAGGAGAGTGAACTAAGATTTTTAAAAAGTGAAGAAATTCTACAAGAACTATCTGGTTCCATTAGAAAAGCCAAAATAAGAATAATGGGTATTCCAGAAGGGGAAGAGAGGGAGAAAGCAGCAGAGGGTGTATTTAAGGAAATAATAGCTGAGAACTTCCCAAACCTGTGGAAGGAACTGAATATATGAGCCCATGAAGCCAATAGAAAACCTTTTTATCTCAATGCAAAAGACCTTCTCCAAGACACATTATATTAAAACTGTCAAAAGTCAATGATAAGTAGAGAATTTTAACGGCAGCCTGGAGAAAAAAGACAGTAACCTACAAGGGACCCACATTAGGCTATCAGCAGACTTCCAGCAGAAACTCTACAAGCCAGGAGAAAGTGGAAGGACATATTCAAAGTATTGAAAGATAAAAACCATCAGCCAAGAATACTCAATCCAACAAAGTTGTCCTTCAGATATGAAGGAGATATAAAAGCCTTCCCAGACAAACAAAAGCTGAGGGAGTTCATCACCACTAGACCTCCCTTACAAGAACTGTTAAAAGGAGCTCTTCAATATGAAACAAAACTCTGATCAAGGTGATAAATAGACAGTCAGAATTAGAAAGCTATAACTCTTTTTTAGAATAGTATATTAAACTCCTAACTACAGCATAAAGGTTAAAGGAAAAAGATCATTAAATATATCTATAGCTACTACAATGTGGTAATGAAGTCACAGCATAAAAAGAGATAATTTGTGACATCAAAAATATTAAAAGGGAGGAGTAAAATAATGGAACTTTTATAGGTGAATAAAGATAAATTGCTATCAGCAAATTTTATCTGAGATGTTTTATGTAAAATGCATGGTAACAACAAAGCAAAAATCAAAAGCAGAGATATGAAACATTAAAAAGGAGGAGACTGGGCAAATCACCATGGAAGAACCACCAACTCACAAAGGTAGATAGAAACAGAAGGAAAAAGAAACAATGGAGGGAAAAATAATGAGAAGGCAAAAGATAAAATAGCAGTATTCCTCATCTATCAATAATCACCCTAAATATAAATGGATTGGACTCACCAACCAAAAGGCAGAGTGGCTGGACAGATTAAAAGAAAACAAGACCCAAATATATGCTGCCTCCAGGAGACTCATCTCAGTGCTAAAGACACACATACACTCAAAGTGAAGGGATGCAAAATGATATTCCAAGAAAGTGGAAACCAAAAGGGAGCAGGCATAGACTTTAAGCCAAAAAGGGTAACAAGAGACAAAAGAAGGTCATTATGTAATGATAAAGGTGTCAGTACATCAAGAAGATATAACAACCATAGATGTATATGTGCCCAACACCCAAGCACCAAAATATGGTGATGCTGTTTAAGGGTACAAACTTGTAGTAAGTAGTAAATAAGCCATGGAGATGGAATGCACAGCGTAATGAATATAGACAATAATATTGTACTATAATTGTGTAATATGATAAATATAGCTATAACAGCATCTTTATTACAACATAAAAATGTATCAAAGTAACATGCTGTACATCTTAAACTTACACAATGTTACATGTCAAATTTATTCAATAAAAATAAAGTTTCCTAGATCTTATAGGAAGAGAAGCACTGAGTAAAAACCTTTATGGCATTATTTTTTCCCAATCTAGCCCAACTGCTACACATTTGATGGTAGGTCTTTTGAAAGAAACAAAAAGATAAAGAAACGGAGGCAGAATGCTTCCCCCACCCATAAAAGAATTTTAAAAGATCTTGGATATTGATTATAAGACTAAACAAGAAGTATACAAGACCATGGGAAAGCAAGGAGATGCTCAAATAAGAGTCATGTGAAGAGACACAGCAGACTTCTACTTTCTGGTCCAACGTGAAAAGAGCTTGGAAGTCATCACAACAAGGAAAACGCTGACCAAACTGAGAATCAACAACTCTTCTTAGATCCATCAGAGAACTGAGGTCACAGGTCAGATTGCTGCTCTGAAAACAGACAGTCAGAGGGTACCGAGAAGAGAAGCACAGCTTACTGGGGGCAGACACCTGCTGATGGAGGCAGCACAGGTGGGAACTCAGGTATAACTGAGGAATTGCTGGAGGCTCAGTGTGAACTAGCCTGAGAGTTAAAAACACCAGGGGCCCCGGTCTTCGGGGTCCTCACACTTCTGTGGGTTTTAACACCAGGAGCCCTTCCAGGTTCTCGGGGTGAAGACTCCAGAAGGACACCCTGTGCTTGTGCTTCCAGTAGGAAAAGTTGAAAAATACACATTTGGAATGTACCCAGCGCTCTGTTCTCCTAAAAAATGACTGCCTTCCTAAGACACTGTTTTACCCGAGCCCAACTGACCCGGAGGAAGTAAATACCCCAATCAAACCCCTGTAGCCTTTAACGTGGGCTGGGGACATGCCCACCTCCTGCCCCCTGGCCTTACTGCTCACCTGCTGAGGAGGGGGTGCTGGCAAGACTTGCCCAGGGCACAGCCCATGGGCATAGCCTCACTAAAACACTGGAACCTGTTAAAAGATCAATTGAGGCGGGACAGACCGCGGCCGAGGCCGAGGCGGCGCGGGTGGGCGCACCGAGGCCGGCGAGCCCCCTGCTCTCGGCCAGGGGAGCCTCAGAGCGGCCCCCGCGCCCCGCAAGGGGACCCCGAACGAAAGTCAGGAAACTGCCCTGGGGGGAAAGCGAGGTGTTCTCGGCAACCCGCCCCTCCCTCGTCACTTGGTCACACGGAGGGGGCGGAAAAAAGGAACCCAAGGACCCGACGTCCAGACAGGAGCAATGATGTTGCCCGAGCCTGAGATCTGTTACTTCCCCTGGGAGGTCAGCGCCGGCCGAGCTCCTGATGGGGACACACTGAGAACGCTCGGCAGGTTGTGCAGCTACGACACGACGCGGTCCCGAGTGACCCTGGTGGCTCGGCACAGATCCCACCAGCACCCGATCCTCGTCTGGACCAAGTTGGTGGAACCGCTCCAAGCCCAGGTGGGGTCCCTCTACACCGTCCTTGGGGAGCTGGGTCACCAGAAGGCTGGAGGCCGCGGGGTGAAGGCCCGGGTGCCGGCTTGTGTGGGAGGCACGAGTCTCCCCTGGTTAGAACAAGCCGTCCGGGAGGAGAGGCTGTACCAGCGCAAGGGGGCCAGCAGCCAGTAGAGAGCAAAACGGCAGCTCGTGGCAACGCCCTTCCTCACCCACCTGCCCTGGAGCTGCTGCAGGGAAGATGCAGGCGCTTCCCCGGAGTTTGGAGCTGGAGAGAAGAGGGGAGGGGGTGCTCATCGGGATCGCCCCAGAAATGGGAGCCTAGAGATCAGAGGCTGGGTTCTGGGGCGCTGGGGGCTGGGCCTCGTGTGGGTCCTGGAGCGTTCCAGAAGGTCCTGGTGAATAAAGCCGCGCGGTGTGACAAAGAGGAAAAAAGAAAAAGAAAAAAGAAGATAAACTGAAGCATATTAAAAATTTTAAGAGTTTATTTGAGCAAAAATCAGTTGACTCCGGCAGAGCCAACCCAGAAGTGGTTAGGAGTTCGGGAAGGGGCGTTTATACAGCAAAGGCAGGAGCAAAGCAGTGAAATTATTGATTGGCTGTTGCTTAAAGCCTCGTTGGCGGTTTGTGATGGGTTGTCATTCCCAGACTTGGATTTTGGTTTGCCGCCTTAGACCCCCGTGGCATCAGAGCCCCTTCCGTCCAAGGGCTTCATTGTTTAATGAAGTTAACAAACCTGGTCATTGCAATTGTGTGTAAATGCCCACAAATACATACATGTTCATAGTTGGCAAAAAAAAAAAAAAAAATCGTTAAACTATCAGTTATCTCAAGATGCTCATTTAGAAGAAAAATCATTCCATTTCTTAATTATTTGGTTTCTATGTCTAGAGTGAAGTGGCAGCTTAAAGTAATGGTGCTAGATTAGGTTGGGGAGGAGGAACCACCAGCATTTCAGCTCTGACTCTGCAGTGTAACACGGGTTAAGGAGTAGATTTTCTCATTTCTAATGAGGATACAATGCCAACTTCTTAATGGGATTTTTATTAGTTTCTTCTGGCTGCTATAAAAAAAATTGCTACAAACTTGGTGACTTTTTTGGGGGGGGTTACCCGCTGCACGGCATGCAGGACCTTAGTTCCCCCAACCAGAGATCAAACCTGCAAACTTGGTGGCTTAAAACAACACAAATGTATTATCTTACAGTTTTGGAGGTCAGAAGTTCAAACTGGATCTCAGTGGGCTAAAAACCCATTGAGGGTCTGCAGGGCTGTGCTCCTTCTGGAGACTGTCTTTTCCAGCTTCTGGACACTGCCTACATACCTTGGCTGGTGGCCCTTTCCTCCACCTTCAGGCAGCAATGGCTGGTCAAGTCCTTTTCACTCTGACCGGACTCTCCTCCCTCACTCTTTCACTTATAAGGACCCTTGTGATCCCACTGGGTCCACTCAGATAATCCAACATAATCACTCCATCTCAAGATCCTTAAGTCAATTATATCTGCAAATTCCCTTTTGCCATGTAATCTAACATAAATCCAGGTCCCTAGAATTAGAGTGTGGACATCTGGGGGGTCAATATTCTATTCTGCCTACGACAATATTATTGAACAGCTTATAAGAGGAAGTGTGTACAAAATGTTTAAAATATGTGATGACAAAATTATTCCATTTTTGTCTCATCCCCCCCTTCTCCTCCTTCTCTTCCTCCTCTCTCTCCCCTTTTATGAGACTATATATTTTTTAATTGATTTTTTGCATCTTTCATTTGAGGATCTAATCTTATTGCTACTTACTGCTTTTTTCTCCTTCTCATTTTATTTTCTACAGTCTTGTTTTCAATATTTATTTCTGCATCCTTGAGTCTTACAAAGTTATCCTGTTTGACAGCCAATTCCTGCCTGCTGTCCCCTCGTGACTATTTCTGTCTCTTGCTATATTCTCACACCATCGGCATACTCTATATTCACCTTTGCTCTGTCACCTCTTGAATGCATCATTTATGAACCATATTCTCAAATGTTTTTACTGTTATGTTACCTCCAGATGAGCAGTTTTTTCTCTTGAGCTACGAACTACATTGACACTTTATGCTTGAGTAAAACTCAGGATACCTCCTTGTTTATCTGTTTTAAAGGAAATGTTTCATGGTAGGTTTTCATATTCTAAAGTTTTCCTCACATATTTACAGAACTGTTAATGGAGAAAGAATTTCATCGCTGTGTCTGAGCAGTACAGCAAAGTAGAACTTTATCAAGTATCTAGTCAGCAAGATCAATGCAGACAACTAATATAATAACCCAGCACATAAAATGACATTAATGCAAAATTGAATTTTTGAAGTGCATGCAATGCACAGTGGAATAAAGTGGAGATGGGCCATTGCCTAAGGCATTTGATAAACCTAGGATGCCAGAGTGGATCACTTGAGGTTGAAAACACATATTTTTGAGGTAAGAATTGCCCTGATGTATACTCTTTTGTATTCAATTCATTAAAAAATATACTTTGAATCACTTAATTTAATATTACTTTCATGGATGCAAAACAAAGAGGGTTCTGTGTATCTTACTGACTGCGTCCCCTCTTATTAATTATTGACAAAAATAGTAATAATTGGGATATGCTAAGTCTAAATATATTCCAGAAAGATGTATTAATTACAAAAAATGTTTAACATGACCAATAATATAATGTTATGTTGTAATATAAACATGGTCTATGTCTAAATAATGTTGGAAATCAGAAAATGTCCAACAAATACTCAACAATTGGTTAAGTATTTGAAAATATCTAGTTAATATACTGAATTTTTCCATTTTATCTCAATATTTGCCATTATAGAAACACTTTCCAGAAAATTAATTGTTTTTGTCCTTTTACATTTGCTGCCTAGACAGTATTCCACCCAGAGAGAATACTATAGTTACCTCATGATAATGTATATTTTCTTGGTAAAGACAGGATCATCAACTCTCCATTAGCAGTGCAGGAATATCAATGATAGTCAAAATTACATATGTGTTTTGCATAATATAAATGAATAGAATTAGTATAAAACTGATCTTGTTTGACCAGAACCCAAAAGCATCACTGCCATTCATCTGTAAGGCCCTGAATTCAATTTCAGTGCCCTGGACCAAAAATAATTTTAGCAATATGGCATTAAATTTCAGACATTATACTTGAAATTTGAGTCTCCTTGATTGGAACTTCTTTCACCTGGACCAGGTTGAGCTAGCCAAGACTGGGCCAAACAAAATATATTGACAACAGCCATCTACAGTTCTAATATCTAGCTCACTGGAAGCTATAATAAAATAGAAATTTCATATATAAGACTTGACTTAGGTTACCACATCCAGCTGAACTTTAGGACATATGGCTTGCCAAAATGTGAGAAAATATCAGCTTATGAGATGCCGAGGTCTGCTAGGAGTCGCTAGAAAATATGGGGAAAATTACACAGAAGAGGAGAGGCAGGAAGGGTGAATGGACTCCCTTACCTGCGGCAAGGTTTGTGGGAGGAGTTGATATGAAAACACCTGGATGCTGTCTTACCTGGTGCCCGGACCAAACAGTTGACATCTGTATGGAGTTTTGGCAATGTGAGGGGAAAGTAGGGAGGAAGCATCAACCACATCTCATGCCTGGACTTGGATGATGGGGTCCAAGCACCAATGGACAGATGCTTTGGAGGAATGTGCTAATGATCTCAACACCATCTGGGTTCAAGACAGCAACTCGGACTCATGAATATACAAAGGAACAAGGCTGTGCAGGAGGTGACGGTGGGGCAGATTATACCTCAGTGGCCTATGAGACCAAGAAATCAAGTAGAAAATATACAGAAAAATGGCTGTCAGTCAAATGCATTAGAAATCCCCTTGACTTTGGAGATACAACTGGCACAGAAAATCCTCCCAGCAAACCCTGCTGTGAGCCTGGTTATAGGAATCACAGGAGCACTACCGACTAGTATGACCTAGAGAATTCCAATTGCAAATGTAGCAAGCACTATGTAAAACACATTATATCCTTACATTGTGCAAGTGACTTGGCATTTTCTAATTTAGTACAACAGCCATTCAAAAAGAATACTCTTAACTCTACAGATGAGAAAACTGAGGCATGAAGAGGTCAAGTGTTTTGTACAAGTTTACTAAACCAGTAACTAAGCAGGCATTCAAGCCAAATACATCCAACTTCCTCACTTTTCTGTTAAACATACCAATTCAAAAACACATAGATTAAACTGAGAGTTAAATACAGCAGCACTTCTTTAAAAGTCCTCCAGACTTTGAGAATACATATCACTAATAAGTAAATGTGTAGTAACTCTTAGTTTCAATATTAACCACATAAAAGTACTAGACTGTCATTTCCATCTCTAATCAAGGTTAACATTTTCTATAGCTCATTTGGAATTGAAGTGAATATAATGTATTGAGTTTGTTTTATCTGCTTTTGGCAAAACTTAATCCCAATAAGATGTAAGATGACATATTACATAGGTATGAATTTTCACATGAATTCTATTTATATGTAAAATCATGCAAAGGCTGACTGAGTCATAAAGAGTGTAATATATGTGTATATATATCTCTAGTTGGAGGATTGAAGAGGGAGACAGAACTATAGGATAGAAGAGTATTCTATTCTTTCTCCTTTTGTGTGTGAATTTATCCTTTTCCTTCTGATTGGATATGAATCAGTAATAAGGTTCCTTCAACTTTGTCTCTCACTTCTCTTTTTTCCCTAATTTCCTTAAATTTAACTTATCTATCTTCACTCTCCTGTTTCCCCTCCCTTGCTCCCCCAGGAGAGGAAGGGCATAAGACTCAGCAGAGCTGGAGGAGAATGTATATATTGCAGTTCTTTATTTTTTCTCTTCAAGCCTTGGTGGAGACAAACAGTGATTTATTTGAATTGCAAATCACCACATACAGTGTAAATAGCACTTTAAAATGTTGTGAGTTTACTGTAATTTCTTTTTATATTTCATTCCTTTATATATTTTTGGATGAAATACCTACTGAAATCTGTATATAGTCTAGTGTTTGTCAACTTTATATTTTATATAGAGAATTCTTTATTCTAACAAATTTGTCAGTTGATTTAATTTCATTAAAGTAACAGTCTCAAAACATCCAAATAGATGTATTGACTTAGAGTTTTATAAATTAAAGGACAATTGTCAATTGACATAAAATTGAGTAATTGGTTAATTCATGGAAATTAACTATTTAAGTTAATGAATTGTGAAACTGTAATAGAGTTGTCTTGGTCATCATAAATGAATTCTTCTGGCATCTGTTAAAGTCTAGGAAGAAAGCAATTATAAAACTCTTTCCAATCCTATTTAGTAAACCAAGGATTGCTTTTCCTTCCTAGTCCACTTAATATGTATGTTTTAAAAAAGCTATTTATAGAGAGGCTGAAATGCATGGGAGGATCAATACTGTACCAAGATTGGTATTTTCAGCATTTTCTTTTAGTTGATGATTTATAAGGTGCCAGAAGCACTAATGGAATCTTTAACTCTTTGTCAGGTTTCGATTTTCTCTAATTATCTACATTTTAATTATGGCCAAATTCTATACAAATTAAATCATGCTTCTGGAAATTTTGTAGACATTCTAAACCGAATTATGGTGTCAGGGAGCTCACTAGAATAGAGATTGTAGAAATATAACCATTAAATTTAATGGCTATTCACAGTTAAATTATTAAAATACCTCACAGAAATTATTGAAAATATAGTATAAAATAAAATTTCAAAATTAAAAAACCTAGTAAACAATGTTAAAGGATTCAAACACACTACTTAATTTAAATTATTTTAATATTAATAAGAAAAGGCTGAAACAAGACAAAATCATCATTTACAAGTGCTATATAATACCAGCACTTAAACTAAGTAATAGGATACATCGTTCAAAAAATCATAGCATCAGTGCAAAAGTGAGCACAGTGTATCAAGTTGCCCAGCTACACGAATTAAATGTAACATTATTCTTATATATTTTGTAACTATCAGGATGAATTCAGAGTCAAAACAAAATTCTCTGGGGGGAAAAATGGATTTGATTCTGAACACACTCCATTCAATAAAACACTAAGTATAAAACAGTATTTTGAGCAATAAAAACCTTAATTATCAAATATTTAATATTTCATTATAATTCATTTCTGTGACACAATTAGTGCAGAAATAAAAGAAGATAATGATTCAAATACACAGCTGACTTAGCCCAATGTAGTCCTAGGGCTACATTTTCTACAATTTCTACATGTTTTCAGAAATTGAGTGGGTAGTTATACCCATGAGAAGAAAGAAAAGATGTTTTGGTTAAACAGAAGAGAAAGACATCCATGGGGATACCTACCCTGACTCTTGCTCTTGGCCCAAGTGAGCATCCATGTTCTGGAAGGAAAAAGGACCACTCTGTGAGCAGGAAAACGTATATGACATCCATATACAACATCCTTTGATAACTTTCATTCTATTTTATTTTTGCAATGTGACCAAAGAGTTTCAGATTGGTAATAAGAAAATATAGATGATAATGCTGACTGTGATAATGATAATATAAAATTCCCTAAACATCATGGTGTAAAGCAGAGGGCACTTAACAACTTTAAAAAATATTCATATTAATGTATGATTGCAAGATTGGTGTGTTTCCATTTAACTTATGAGTCACATATAGGCTCAATAAGGTTAAATAATTTCTCCAAAGTCACACTGCCAGGAGGTGGCAAGACCTGGTAATATTCAACCATCAGATGCCAGTCCCAATCTACATTTCATTATCTTACAGCTGCATTTCCTTTTAGTTTCAATTCTATCACAAAGTAACCATCCCATCAAGGATTGGCCAGCAAGGTCATTGGCCATTGCACTGCCTTGGGTGCTGGGTTATATCATAAGCATAAATTTAATTTGACAAGAAACTACCAAACTTGTTTTCCACAGTGTCTATACTATTTTGTATTTCTACAAGCAATGAACAAGAGTACTTACAGTTTCTCAGGATCCTTTTAAAAAGTACCATTACTTTTGAAAATTCTAACCATTCTAGTAGGTTTGTAGTGTATCTCATTATGGTTTAATTTAAATTTCCCTGATGAATAATTATGCTGAATATACTTTAATATACTAAATTTCCATGTGTAAATCTTGGGATAGTGTCTATTTAAATCATTTTCCCAGTTTAAAATTTGAGTTATTTTAAGTTTTCTTTTCTTTTCTTTTTTTTGGAGTTTTGATAGTTCTGTATATATTCTGGATGCAGGCTCCTTGTCGGAAATTGAATTTGCAAATGTTTTCTCCTAACCTGAAGTTTGTATTTTCATTCTCTGAACACTGTCTTTAGTAGAAAAAATATTTTAAATTTTGACAAAGTCTAATTTAACACTTTTTCCTTTTATGAGCTATGCCACTGGTGTGGTATCTAAAATCTCTTTGCGTAACCCAAGGTCACGTAGATTTTTCTTCTAAGATTTCTTTAAGAAATTCTATAGTTTTTCACTTTATGTTTAGGTATATGATTTATTTTTACTTAACTTTTATATAAGGTGTGAGGTTTAGGTTGTGGTTCAATTTTTGGTGTATAAGGATGCGAAGTTGTTTAACTCCAGAACTATCCTTTTTCTACTGAATTGTCTTTGTAACTTTCATCAAAAAATCAGTTGACTATCTTTGCATTGGTCTGTTTCCAGATTTCTTATTCTTTTCCATTGACTATCTGTTCTTTTGCCACTACATTTTTTATTACTGCAGCTTTATAATAAATTTTGAATCAGGTAGTATTTTTCCTCCAACTTTGTTCTTTTTCAAAATTGCTTTGACTACTCTTGCCCTCCCATATATCCCCCTTCCTTTTTGAATACATTAAGGTCTATCCTCCCTACCTACCCCTCTTCCCCTGTTAAGCACAAGGCTATTCTTGGAGAGGTTTAGGTCTTGCTTATGTGAAAGGTGACTATCACTGGGAGGTGTTAAGGAATGAAGCTGTGGTAGTCCACAGCCTCTGCCTGGTGAACCTGCCCTTATTCCTTCTCCTAGTGCAGTTCTTTTAAATGACAAAGTCTTGTTTAGATTATGAATTTGTATTGTTATTTTTCATACTATTTGAACAAAATCCAAGGTGGTTGATCACTGGGGAAAGACACAAGATAGAAAGTCCTGGTCCTCCGTTTCCTGGTCAGTCCTTCTAAGAGAGGGCTTGGTTGACACATGGTATATGTCAGGCTGCTGAGGATCCCCTCAGTGCACTCCTGCAAACATTCTACTTCCCTAGGAGTTATCTTTTTTTTTTAGAGTCTTTTTTAAAGCAGCTCAGAAAATGATAGAGTAGCCACTGTTTCAAAGAAAAGATCTAGCCAATGCCAAGACATGGGTTAATCCTTAAAAATGGGTTATTATAGTGCAAATTACATTAAAGGATAGAGTGAACAGTTAATAATATAAAGAATATTTGGTGGAAAACTGTAATTGTCCTGTGTATCCCAAATTTTTGGAGATTCCCATCTCCCTAAAATTTAATGGCTTCATAAATTTCCCTGAAAAAGAATCCCAGAAAACTCACATACAACTATAAATATGAGAAGGCAAATAAATTATATATGTATAATTTTGAAGAAAAAGAATTGTAAACAAATAGTGCTATGCCGCTGTTATTCAAGTATTAAGCAGCATTTAAAAATTATGGTATTGGTAACAACAATGTACCCATTCTGCCAAAGGCAAAAAAAATGTACTTGAAAGGCTACTCCAGTTAAATGTCATATGTAGAAAATATAAACTTTTCACTATCATAACTAGTGAATATCACAATAGCAGGAAGTCATGGTATAGAATGAATAGGCAATAAGTCTCCCAAGTACTTACAGGGCTATATTAGCATAGTTTCCACAATATGTAATTCTACAATAGAATTTAAACATTATCAATTAATGTTGAAAGAGAAGAAACAAGTTATGAAAAAGTAACCTATATGTAAACAGAATCTAAAAATCTATACTGCGCTCTCAATAGGTATTATTTAGTATTTAAAAAAATAAATGTAAAGATAATCACTGGAATAATTTTAAAATAGAGCAAATAACCCAAATAACTAGATTTTTTTAATTTAAGAAAACTTTGCCTTCATAAGAAAAAATAGAAAGCCAATAAAACAGCAATTTTTTTTTATCAAAAGCAAAGAAATGAGCTAAGTATTTTACTCAAGAACTTGGAAAGATAACTTTGAAGATGTAGAAGAAAAGAATAATAGAGATAAAAGAAGAAATTAATTAGAAAACAGATGTTAAAGGTAATTAAGAAAAAAAAACCTGGAAGCTCAATTTCCAAAACAAAATAAAAAATAAAACAAAGTACAATATCAAATCTCTATCTAGTGTGATGAAGAAAAAAGAAGAAACAAATCAGATGAGAAAAGAGATATGACAATTAGAGGTTAAGAGGATCAATATATATGTATACAGATATATATAGAAAATATATAATAAATAATTAAATTAATTAGATAGTAAATAATAAATTAGATAATCTCTATGAATTCCCGGTTTTCTTAGGAAATATAAAGCCCCAAATTGAGTCAATCAGAAGTATTTCTGAGCAGACCAATAACCATGTAAACACAGAGCTGTCAAGAATCATCCTAGAAAGAAATTGGTTACATGAGAAATTAGTTACATGTGCTTTTAAACAATCAAGAAAAAGATAATTTTCATTTCATGGAAAACAACCCAAAGTATATAAAGTAGAAATACTTCTAGCTTGTTCATAAAACATTCTCATTTTTAAAACCTGGCAAAGATTGACGGAAAAAGAATACCAAGCTCAGGAATTGAGGGCAGAAAAACATCTGAAACAAATATTGCAAAAATAGCCATTTGATCACCTTAACAGCTGTCAAAGATGTGTGATAGGATTCAAATCCATCATTGATTTTAAAAAGAGAAAATATCCTGATAGAAAGATATTTCAAAAACATGACCCTATAATTATGTCATAAAAATAGTCAGAACCATATTTAAAGCAGAAGCCATAGTTAATTGTTATAATGTTAACATTCACTGGGAAGCCTTTGCTATTACAATAGACCTGCTCAAAACTGTGCATAATATTCAGAAGTAAAATGATGGACAATAATTGGTGCAAGAAAAAACTCAAGAGAATAAAATGGGAAATTACTAATAAACAGATGAGTTTGGTGCACTTTTAAGAAGACACATATAGATAGAGATGTTAACACAGCAATGACGATCATACTGCAGTAAATTGCTAAAAAACAAAATTCACTAGAGTAAATTTTAAAGATCTAATTGTTTTCACTGAATGATTTATTAATCCAGCAGCATCCCATCTAGCAATAGAAAGGAGCTCCAAAGGGTTACAGAAAGGGAAACGCTTTTAAAGGTAGAGAGGAGGTGTGACAAGGAAGTCATAAATGGAAAACAAAAAAAAAAAGATTAGTTTCATTCACTTTCCTTTGGGGGACAATAGAGTATATTAAAAGTATTACCTCACTGGTGCTGACCAGAAAATTCCAGACTGACCCATTAGGATCACATTCCTGAGGAAGGTCAAAACTGCAATTAGGTCAGGTATTGTTTTGCTTAGCCCAAGTGACTCCATTTTGAGCCTGTTGCTTTTTTAACAATATAAATGTATCCAATCAACTTGCTGTACACCTTAAACTTACACAGTGTTCATTATACGTCAAATATACTTCAGTTAAAAAATATTTTTGAGAAAAAATTAGAAGGAACATATGTTCTCTATACCAAAAATAATGATAGAAAATACAATTTAAAAATAGACAATAGTAACAAAAGTCTAAAATATTTAGAAATAAAAGCTGTAAGAAGTACATGATTCATATATGAAGATATTAAAATTATTTACTGTCAAACCTAAAAAGAATCTGTGCACATGTAAGAACACCACATTACCTAATGAGAAGATTCAATACTGAACATGTCAATGCTTCACAAGTCAGTTTATACAACTTTTATGAAGCAATTAAAAGCCCAGAGATATTTAAAGATCTGTTAAGATATGTATGAGAAATTCTAGAAGAATACATGTATAGGAATAGTCATGAAATATTGAAAGAAAAAATAAGGAGGGTTTGTATTTCCAAATATAAATTAGAAAGAAAATATAGTAATTGAAAGAGCACAGAAAATGTGACTGAAGAAACAGAATAATGAATCCAGAAAGACTAAAATTTTGCAAGAATTTTGTGTATGAAAATGGAGCTATTCTGTGTCAGTGAAGAAAGAGTACCCTATTCAGCAGAGAGAGCTAAATATTTAAAAGAAAAGAAGGGCAGGAACAGGAGAAGAGTGGGGAGGGATGGGAGGAATCTGAGTGGGGGGAGCAGGAGGTAAGGAGGAGAGGAGAGAGGTGAACAGAGGGTGGAGGAAAGGAGAGGAAGAGCTGATATTAGCAAAATGTTAGGGGCCAACAACACTTTTAAAGACCCCAAAATATTTTAGTTTCTTTTAAAAATAAATGAATGCAGTAAAGTTGCAAACTACAAGATTAATATATAGAAATCTGTTGTTTTTCTATACACTAACAATTAGCTATCAGAAAGAGAAAGCAAGAAAACAATCCCCTTTAAAATTGTGTCAAAAAGAATAAAATACCCAGGAATAAACTTAACCAAGGAGGTGAAAGACCTATACTTTGAAATCTATAAAACATTGATGAAGGTATTTGAAAATAATACAAAGAAATGGAAAGATATCCCATGCTCTTGGATTGGAAGAATTAATATTGTTAAAATGGCCATACAGTAAGTCCCCTACATACAATCCCTCAAGTTGCGAACTTTCATAGATGCAAACATTCGTTCCATCAAAGTCAGGAGTGAGTGAAATTGCAGCTTGCCCTCCGTCTCCTATTGCTGATGATCCTTCAGCTCTACCATCTCCCACCTCCTCTCCCTCCTCCAGTCAGTAACTCTTCTTGCCTGTTCACTTGATACCAGCCCCTGTATGCCAACTGTTGTACTGTACTACTGTACTTTTCAAGGTACTGTTCTATAAGATTAAAAATGTTTATTTTTTGTGTTTGTTTTTATGTATTATTTGTGTGAAAAGTATTATAAACCTATTACAGTACAGCACTATATAGGTGATTGTGTTAGTTGGGTACCTAAGCTAACTTTGTCGGACTTAAGAACAAATCGGACTTATGAACGTGCTCTCGGAATGGAACTCATTCGTATGTAGAGGACTTACTGTACTACCCAAAGCAATCTACAGATTTAGTGAAATCTCTGTCAAAATACTCATGACATTTTTCACACAACTAGAACAAATAATCTTAAAATTTATATGAAACCACAAAAGACCCAGAATTGCCAAAGTAATCTTGAGAAAAAGAACAAAGCCGGAGGTATTAAGTTCCCTAACTTCAGACTGTATGACAAAGCTACAGTAATAAAAACAGCATGGTAGTGGCACAAAAGCAGACACAGATCAATGGAACAGGATAGAAAGCCCAGAAATAAACCCACACACTTATGGTAAATTAATCTATGACAAAGGAGGCAAGAATATACAATGCAGAAAAGACAGTCTTTTCAATAAGTGGTTCTGGGAAAACTGGACAGCTACATATAAAAGAATAAAATTAGAACATTCTCTAACACCATATACAAAAATAAACTCTAAATGGATTAAAGACCTAAATATCAGACCAGAAACCATAAAACTCTTATAAAAGAACATAAGTGGAACACTCTTTGACATTGATTTAACCCTCCACTTCTATCCTGTCCGGCCAGGTTTGCCCTCCTCATGAAACCTTGTCTCAAATGTGCGCTGACAGCCTGTGTGTCAAGCTCGGGATGGAGTGCATTTGAGTGGAGGTAAGATACAACCCAATCAGTAAGTGTAACGCCAGCAGGGCCACTCTTCAAAGAGTAGGCCACCTCTCATCTTTATTCATAATGACAATAGCAGGTGGCATTCTAAGCAAACACCAAAGCAAGAAATCAGAAGATTAATGAATTGTTTACATAAAAATATAAAACTTTTGTATCTCCAAAATTACATGAATAAAATTAGACTGCAAACAACAAACAAAAATATGAAATTCAAATTCATAAAAATGTCAATGTTAAGAAAGGAACCATGAAAGAGTTAGAAGAATGTATATGTGAATATTGTCTGTGACAAGGAATATTTATATTTAATATTTTAATATGTAATATAATTTAAATACATATAATTTAATATAGTAAGTATATATAAAAATATAATTTTACTTATGCCATAAACAGTAAAAAATATTAGATACATAAATTCTATACTTCCAAAAGATCACCTACAAAGTGCCCAATTGAGAGAAAAATATTTGTACCATATGCGAAAGATAAAATATTTAATCTGAAATGTAAAACTGACATCAATAGTTTAAAAAATCTGTATCTCCCTTCTAAAATGGGCAAAGGGAATTAACAAAGCAACTCATTCTCACACACAGAGTTCATTAAACAAGAAAAAGGCACAGTGGCCATAGGTAATCAAAGATGGAAAATATAAAGAAGGATGAGGTATATGATTAGTAGAAGAGAGGAAACTTTATGTACGGGATTGGCACTCTCCAAATATACTTATGGTAAATTTGCATGCTGTTCCATAATATAAATTTAGCATTAAAAAATTTAACCTTAGAAATATATACCATTTGAACCAGCAATTGTTCTTCCATGAATGTATGTAAAGGAACCGGCATGTATGCAAACCTGTTCACCCACAAGCCACTTGTACTCATATGTGTATCTAATTGTGTAGCAGAGAAAAATTATAAGTAAATCATGGAGCATCTAAAGAATTAAATTCAAGGCTGTGAGTAATAGAAAGCTAGACGTTTATTGACATGGAAGGACTGGAAACATTCTTGAGGAATATTTACCAAAATATCTGCAATGGGTATAAAACATAAAAAGGTAAAAAAGTTCTTCCTTTTCCTCCTCTTTCTTCTCCTCTCCATCTTCTCTCTCTTCTTCCTTCACCAGCCCATTTGTCTCTTTTCTTGATTATTAAATTTTCTTTTTTACAATTAATAATTTGTATATATTTGTATAATGAAGACAATGAAAATTTAATGTATAAGTTTACTTACCTAATGGGCCTTCTCTACTGTTTTTTGGTTTGGGTTATTTTTTTGTAAATATATACCTAGATAAATATATTAGTATTTGTAGATATACATGAAGACTTAGCTCTAGCTGTAAATATAAAATGTTTAAAAACAAAACTATCTGCTAAAGTGCTAACATATGGCATATAGGACCTATTTACATTTTTTGTGTAATTTATCTTACATAGTCCTAACAGTCACACATTATTTTGAGTTCTGTTACTTGCTTAAAAGATATATCTATACTGTTTTCATAACCTTCACTTTTAATGACTGCACTTTAAATATCTATTGAATAAGTTCCCCAAAGCATTTACTCAGACCTGGTTAACACTTGTTTCTCTGACCCATCTAATGTATCAAAGTTAAATAAATAATGTTTTCTAATATATGATAAATATTTTATTTCTTCTAAATTTTGTGCTTATTTACATTTAACTCATAAGTGATATTTATCTTGATATTAAAGATGTAAACAAAACTTTTGCTCCATTTATTCCAATGTTATCAATCATTTTGTTCCTTAATCTCTCCTTATGAAAATATCAGTTTCTCCTATAATGGGATAACAAGTACTACCTTTCAAAATCATGGAAATATTATGCCACATAGTCAATCAAATTTTCCCAAATGTTAAGGTAATTTTTATAATAATCTTAAATTTATCATTGATTTTATCCTAAATTAGTATATCTTTACTCTTTTTTTTCTTATCCTTCCTATAAAATGTGTATGTTGAATTTTGGTTTTAGATATAATGCCTGTATTATGTTGAGGAAATACCCTCTTTTTTTTTCTATTTAACTAGGTTTTATATTAAAATATATACTAAATGTTACCACATCAGAAACAGACTTTTATATTTGATATAATATTTGTAACTGTCCTTATATTACATTCTTGCATTGCTAGGTTGAAAACTTTTAGCTATTATTATTGGGGATTTTTTAGCTATTATTATTTTAATGTATCACTGAATTCTGTTTATTATGAGACTAAGATATTTGTTCATACTAAGATATGATTACTAAAGAAAAAATTCTAAAAATTTTTTTACCAAAAAGCTTTATGATTTTATTGTACATAGATGTCAAATCTGGGAAACATTCCACGACCCTTTGCAAAGAAGTTTTCTGCCCTCTAATAGAAATATGAACTTCTGATTTCTGGTTCCACCTATAAGGAGCCTGGAAATCACCAGTATATTCTACCAATAAGTAAAAAGCTGAACAAACAAAATAATCAACATCTCTTCTTGGATCTATAAGGGAAATAAGATCACAGGACAAACCAATGCCCCTAAGATTGGAGAAACCAAAAGGTGAATACAAAGAATCATTAATCACCAGGGCAGAAATTCATGAACCAAAATCTCCACAGGAACCAGCACTGGGTAGGAAAACCAGAACTGCAATTAACTAATTGCTGGTGGCTCAGAGTGGACAAGTCTGAGAGATAAAAATTCCAGGGGGACTCAGTCGTGGGGGACCCCACACTTTTGTGAGTTTTACCTCCAGAAGCTGAATCAGGTTCTCACAGAGGATCACAGGGAACCCCTCATGCTGCCAGCAGTGTGCAGAGAAGAGAACCGTTCTGAAATACACCAGACCACTTACTCTTCTCATCAACGGTGCTCTCAGGAGAAATTACTTAACCTACCGGGTTTTCTTTTTTTTCTTTATGGAAACCAATAACATAGATGAAATCTTTTTTTTTTTTTTTACTTTTTATTTTATATTGAAATATAGCTGATTAACAGTGTTGTGTTAGTTTCAGGTGTACAGCAAAGTGATTCAGTTATACGTATACATGTACCTATTTGTTTTCAAATTCTTTTCCCAATTAGGTTGTTACAGAATATTGAGCACAGTTCCCTGTGCTATACAGTAAGTCCTTGTTGGTTACCCATTTTAAATATAACAGTGTGTACATGTCAATCCCAAACTCCCTAACTAACCCTCCCCTCCCCACCCTTTCTCCCCTGCCCCGTAACCGTAAGTTCGTTCTCTAAGTCTGTTGGTCTGTTTCTGTTTTGTAAATAAGTTCATTTGTATCATTTTTTTAGATTATGCCCATAAGCGATATCATATGATAATTGTCTTTCTCTGTCTGACTTACTTCACTCAGTATGACAATCTCTAGGTCCATCCATATTGCTGCAAATGGCATTATTTCATTCTTTTTAATGGCTGAGTAATATCAGAATCTAATTGATCTGGGAAAGAGACACACCCAACTCCAACCAGCTTCCAGCCTTTCACATGGGAAAAGGGAAATCAAACTCTAGGCCACTCTAGCCATCTTGTCCCATCTAAGCAGGGAGAAAAAAACTGAGAAACCCTTCTGAAGTTCACAGTCCGGAGGCATAAGCTCACTGAAAGACTGAGGACTGAAAGAAACAACTACAGAAAGCATCCCTTCTCCCCACACCTCACCACCACATTACTAACGTCCTTTTACACCAGTTCATCTTACACAGCACATCATGTCTCGCTATCGAGAAAAAATGACAAGGCATACTAAAGGTGAAAAGCACAGTCTAAAGAGATCGAGCAAGCATCAGAACTAAACATGACAGGGATGTTGGAATTATCAGACTGAGAATGTAAAACAATTATGATTGATATACTAAGGACTCTAACGATTAAAGTAGACAGTGTGTAAGTGAAGATGGGCAATGTAAGCAGAGAGATGGAACTCCTAAGAAAGAACCCAAAAGAAATGCAAATACTGTGACAGAAATGAAAATGCCTTTGATGGACTTATTAGTAGATTGTACACAACTGAGGTAAGAATCTCTCAGCTTGAGGATATCTCAATAGAAACTTCCAAAACAGAAAAGGAAATAAAATAAAAACTGAAAAACAATAGAATATTGAAGAATTATGGAACAACTACAAAAGGTGAATATATGCATAATGGGATACCAGAAGGAGAAGAAAGAGAGAAAAGAACAGAAGAAATATTTAAAGCAGTGATGACTGAGAGTTTCTGCAAATTAATGTCAGATACCAAACCACATATTCACAAAGCTCAGAGAACACCAAGCAGGATAAATGCCCCAAAAACTACACTTAGGCATATCATCTTCAAACTACAGAAAATCAAAGATAAGGAAAAAATCCTGCAAGAAACCAAGGAGGAAAAACCACCTTATCTATATAGGAGTAAAAATAAGAGTTATATGACTTTTCCTAAGAAACCATGCAAGCAAGAAGAGAGTTGAGTTATATATTTATAAAGTGTTGAGAGAAAAAACAAAAACAAAACAAGAATTCTATACCTTGTGAAATAATTCTTCAAAAGTGGAGAAATAAAGACTTCTCAGACAAACAAAAATTGAGGGAATTTGTTTCCAGTACACTTGCCTTGTAAGAAATGTTAAAAGAAGTTCTTTAGAGACAGGAAAATGACATAGGTCAGAAACTCAGATCTATAAAAAGAAACAAAAGTCAAAGAAGGTATAAGTGAAGGTAAAATGAAAACTTTTTTTCTTATTATTAAGGGATCTAACAAATAACAGCTTGTTCAAAATAGTAATATCAGGAATATATTTGATTATGTATGTGCATATATATACATGTATATTTGTATATATACATATACATGCATGATTATATACATTTATATGTGAAATAAATAAAAGCAGTGAAATAAGGGACAGGAAAAAGGAGTTAGGAATAATTATTATAAGGTACTCACACTACCCATGAAACAGTAGTGTTATTTGAAAGTGATCTTTGATTAGCTGTACATACATATTGCAAGCTATAGGGTAACCACTAAAAAAAGTTTAAAAAGTAGTGTTACTAATATGTTAAGAAAAGAGAGAAAATCAAATCAAATCAAATGCTCAATTGAAATCACAAAAGGCAGAAAACGGGTAGAAGAGAAAATAGGAACAATGAACAAGGGTAAAAAATAGAACACAGTAACAAATATAGTCGATATAATTCCAACTGTATCAATAATCACTTTGAATGCCAATGGTCTAAATTTACTAATCAAAAGGCAGAGATTATCAGAGTGGGTCAAAATACAAAGCCTAACTAACTTTAAATATAAAGACACATGCGGATTAAAAATAAATGAACGAAGAAAGATATACCATGATTAACACTAGTCTAAAGAAAAGAGAAGTAGCTATATTCATTTCAGACGGTGCAGACTTCAAAATAAGAAAAGTTTCAGGGATAAAGAGGGGCATTATATAATGATAAATTAGTAAGAAGACTTTAAGAAGACTTAAAATCCTAAAAGTGTCTGGCCTAACCACAGAGCATCAAAATATATAAGGTAAAAATCCAAGAAACCTACAAGGAGAAATAGATGAATCCACTATTACAGTTGGAAACTGCAACATCCCTATATCAGAAAATGGACACATCTAAATCAGTAAGGACAGAGTTTAACTCAGCAGCTCCGTCGACAAACTGGATATAATTGATGTCATCCAACAACAGCAGAATACACATTCTTCTCAAGATCACATGGAACATTCAGCAAGATAGACCACATTCTGGGCTATAAACATGCCTTAACAAATTTAAAAGGAAAAAAAAAATATGTACCATGCTCCTAAACCTACTCATTCTCCTATTATATGTATACGTATCCTTTTTTTTTAGGAATTTGCCTCTTTCCAACACATGGCTCTGCTTCCCATTTTTTTGGACTCTTCTCACAGACTTTCCCTTCCTATTGTCAGTGTGATGAGAGAAAAACCAAAGTAGTATTATTCTGAAAGCCAAGTGAAAAGAATTTCAGGAAGGCAAGTGTGTCCAACGGTTTCTACTGCTGACAAGTGAAATTTGATCTTTGGATTTGGCATTGGAGGGGTCTCTCCTGACCTGAACCAGAACCATGCCCATGGAAACATAGCCTGGTTCAAGAGAGAGAGGATGAGAGTGAATCTGAAGCAAATACATGCACTTCTTTCTAGAAGCTCTTTGCAAAACAAAGAGTAATGGGGCTGTACCTGCAGTGGGATTTAGGCATATGTTTTTGTATTAAATGGAGGATTCTATCTAGGTAAGCTCTAGCCACCCATTGTCACAAAATACAACTCAGGAGTTATCCTTGACTGCTCTCTTCTCCCCATGACCCACTTGATCAACAAGGGCTGTTGACCTCAAGATACATCACCAATCTCTCCACTCTCACCAGCCCCATGACTCTGTGAGGAATCTGCCAATGACTTGAAGTCTGAGTGGCAAATCTTGGAACATCTCCCCTGGGGGTGGGTATCTGCAGATCCCTCTGACCTGCCAACTGAAAGCAACTCCAGTTTCTAGCACATGGCAGGATGGTAGCTTCTGGTATAGCACTTATCACATCTGAGGGTTTTCCAGCTTGTCCTCTGGTTTATTTGTTCACTGTGGTTTTGTTGTCTTATCTCAGGAGAACACACCTATGAATGCAGGGCCATTGCCTACCTTGTAAGTCACAGTGTCCTCTGCACTCAGGGAAGTGAGTGGCACACAGAATGTGATCAATAAATATTTCTTGGGTAAATTGGTGAATAAAAACAATGTACATGTGCAAACATAAGCAATAAATAATATTAGAATTAGAATTTTCTTTGAACTAGCGTTAAACTGAAAGATTTAGTTGGGTAAAATTGACTTTTCATTATAGAGTTTTCTTGTATAGAAAAATGGCCCATCTCTCCTTTTTTTTTAGATTTTCTTGTGTGTCCTTCATATAGAGGAATACATTTTTTGTCACTTTTTAATTATTCCTGGTATCTTATAATTTTATTTTATTATTGAGCATTTTAATCTACCATTTATTGGTAGTGACATATATATTAATAGAAACACACTTTTTATGTTGACCTGTAAACATCAAAACTGCTGAAACAGGGCTTCCCTGGTGGCGCAGTGGTTGAGAGTCTGCCTGCTAATGCAGGGGACACGGGTTCGAGCCCTGGTCTGGGAAGATCCCACATGCCGTGGAGCAACTGGGCCCGTGAGCCACAACTGCTGAGCCTGCGCGTCTGGAGCCTGTGCCCCGCAACTGGAGGGGCCGCGATGGTGAGAGGCCCGCGCACCGCGATGAAGAGTGGCCCCCGCTTGCCGCAACTAGAGAGAGCCCTCGCACAGAAACGAAGACCCAACACAGCCAAAATAAATAAATAAATAATAAAAATAAGTAAATTAAAAAAAAAAAAAAGTCATTCATCATCACAGCTATGAACCAACTGGGTAACCAAGAGCATAACATTTAAAAAAAAAAAAAAAAAAAAAAAACTGCTAAAACACTATGATTAGTCTTAATACACTTTTGCTTATACCCTAAGTTTCTCCTTGTGGAAAATTATATTATTTTGTAAATAGTTACATTATTTCTTCCTTTATTATTCTTAATTTGCTTAATTTTTTCCTGGCCTTTTTCCATTACCTAGGACTTTTGATGATTCATGTATCTTTATATAGTCAGTTGATTACATAAATGACATGAAATAGATGAGATTTTAAAATCCTTAATAATAGCTTAAAAGGGAACCCGGGGGACCCTGCAAGCCTCAGCCCTCCATTCACTGTCAACTTGCTCTGACTCCCCCATTCACATAAGTAAATAGAGTTGAGATAGTTTCTTTCATCTAATTAGAGCAGCTAATAATTTTGATTGATTTTTGTTTCCCTATGATGACATATAAGTGTAAATGTATGCTTACTGTAAATAAAAGCTATTTATTTTTTGCATTCTACCTGATTGTTCCAGTTCTTTGTTATGTTTGGCATGTGGTCTGATGTTAGACTCTATAATCCAATTCATACAGAAGACTGATTTACACACTCATTTGGATGAACAGGTGTGAAGAGAAGGATACATTCTAGAATATTAAAAAGAAGAGTCTTCCATTACATAGAGGAGGCATAATGAACTGTGCTCATAAAGTATGGCAGAGCAGAGAACCTAATGGATCTTCAGTAATTTTCAGATAAAAATCTTTCTGAATGAACTTAGCAAATTGATGTTGTTAAAGTGACTGAAAATTCCTTCTCTTAGAATAGTAAATAGTCCCTATAAAATCTTGCTTATACTTAACTTACTTGTGAAAATTGTTTATCCATAAATTGTATAAATAGCACTCTTGTTTTTCAAATTACCTCAAATACATTATTAATAGACTCTAAGTTAATAATGCTTTGCTGTATTTCATCTATATCCTAATTAAACTAGCAATTTTTATCAGCTTAGAATTAAATATTTCGATCTTGAAATAAAAAACTAAAAATAGCAAAAATTAATAGAATTTAAACTACGTTAGGGCATCACTTTCCTGATTTTTTTAGGCTTTGTAAGAGAAACTAATCCAAAAAAGATTTATATCTTTTTGTTGCATGTGTAAAATTCTCCATTTTAAGTTGTTTCTCAGCAGGAAAACATTTTCAAATGAACTTGCAAGGTAATGAAATAAAGAAATGCTTAAAATCATTTTTTAAACTTATCCTTTCCCACGTTCTACAAATGTAAATACTAATCATATAAAGTGGTAAGAAGGAGTGGTGATGTCAAATCATATAAAAAGAAAATAAAAATCTTAGGAATATACTTGGGAATGAATAAAAAGTTTTTTAATGCATTATGTTATTTCAGCTTTGAATATGTGTGTGTAATTTTTAAAATACCTCTAATCGTAATCTTAAATGAAAATAGATACTCTCGGGCTTTATTTCGCCCATATATATGCTTTTGTTTGTTTACAAAAGTGGGTTTCTGAATAGCTGGTTTCAGACCAGTTGTCTGAATTTACAGCAGCAAAGTGAAAGAAATTAAAGCAGTGCTTCTCAATATATAAATATGTAGGTGCGTACATTCACAGTTGGATTCTCCCAATGAAGCAAATGAAAATATTTGAAGAATTTGGATGAAAATGGAATTTTTCTCAGAATTTAAACCTGGTCAAGAAGTTTTAACCTAGCGTCCATGAGTAGGCCTTATCCTTCCCCTACAACTATACTTGAATTTTGGGTTTTCTATGTCTCTCTCTTTTTTTCTTTTTTAAAGAGATACAGAGCTTTCACCAGAATCTGAGTGGCATCTGTGACAAGGAGGTGAAAGCACTTCTTAGGGAGGTAAAGGCAATAAGCTGTATCTAAGCGACAACCTCTGAGTTTTTTGAGAGTCCACTTTAATTATGGTCTGGGAAAATATATGGAAGTTTTATTCAAACAGAAAAAGCAGGTATCTCTTCATATCTTCTGAAACCCTATGCCATCTTAAAAAAATTGTTAATATTCAAGAGTGTTTTGCTTGTTTTGTATTTTTGGCAGATGGCAGGGATTTCCCAATAGGAAACATTAAACAATGACTTTTTCTTTAGTGACAAATTTAACCATGGAGATGATGTACATCTTTCATTACACAAGTGTCCAGAATGAAAATTCCTTAACTATTTAAAGCTATGCATATTTTAAATGTCTAAGAAAATATTTTTTTAATAATCACATTTTAGCTTTCAGATTACTCTTGCATTAAAGATGATGGCAAAAACTTTTTTCAAAATGAAATGGAAGAAGATCTGCTTCTAGTTATTAGCAGAACAGGGCATTTGCGCAAGTCTAACCAAAAGAACAACTGGAAAAGCAAAAAATACATATATTTTTTAAATGTATGTATTAAATCAAAGTAGAGTTAGAGATGGTGAATAATTATGTAGTTGAGACTCCCAAGAAGAAGAAAATCCAGAGAGATGAACCTTGGTTCTCAGGGTTTTCCTCGGGGAATTTCCTCATAGAGGAGGCTACAGAGAAGCTGAGAAGACAGACACATGTTCTGAAGACTCATAGGGCTCAGAAGAAAAACAATCAGGATTCAGAGCCCACTGAGAAGGGAGAGCTGGCTGAGATTCTGAGCGGTCGCACCTCAGGGAGCAGCTTTCAAAGTGTGGTTCATGATTCTGGGGTAATTTCTCCTCACCTAAGTAGCAGAATGAAGCACAGAGAAACAAATGATGAAAACTGCAGAAGATGTCTAATACATGTAAACTGGAGTCCTGGAGTCCGAAAAATGAGACTGGAACAGAAACAATATTCGAAAAGATAACAAAGGATATCATACCACGGATTCAACAAACACAACAGACCATGTGCAGGATAAATAAAAAGAAAGGCACACCTATTGCTGAAAAACAAAGTCAAAAGGAAAACTGTGAAAGCAGATGGAGAAAAAGACATGTTACTTCAACGGAGCAACTGAGATTGACAGCATAACTACTAAGCTAGTCAAGGGAGAAAACAATGATGGAAAAATATTCAAAAATACAAATGAAGACAGGAAAGGAAAGAAATGAAAAGACAGAACAAGTGATAAAAACAGCAAACCATAGTAACATGGTAAATAGAAACCCAAATATATGAGTAAACGTATTGACTGGAAATGATTTCTACACTCCAATTAAAAGCCAAAGATGATCAGGCTGGAATCAAAGCTTTCAGAAAGCAAAGCTCTGCTTTGTAGAAACACACCTAAAATAAAAGAATGGAGAAATTAAAAGGGCAAAAGAAGATCTATCAAAAAGGGCTTTAAGGGAAAACCAAATAAGCACTAGATAGAAAGAGGAGAGAGAGGACATTATGATAAAATTTCAGTTTGCCGTAAGGCAGGGCTGGGACTAAGGTGAGGCATGTGGGGCACCAAGATTAGGGAGGGACTCACTCTCGGTGCCAACCCTGCACTTGCATGATTCTGAGCTGAGGACCTCCTTAAATTTTCTGCCCCTGATGCCTCAATTGACTCAGCCTATTCCCAGCCCTCTCAGAAGATAAAACAATTCTAAATTTCTGTGCATCTAATAACTTAGCCTTAAAATAGTAAAGCCAAACTTGATAGAATTAAAGGAGAAAAGATGTATCTACAATTACAGTTGTACAGTAATTTCTACAGTTACAGAAATATTAATGTGTGTTTTCTACAATCAATTGAACAAGCAAAAATAATCAACAAAACAATAAAATATGTGAAAAATACGACTAACAAGATTAACCTAGGTAGCATATATAGAAGCCACACTAATTTATATGTATTCATTCAAATATATACACAAATTTAAAAATTCACCATATGCTGAGCCATCAAGCAATTCTCAACAACTTTAAAGAATTTAAAACATGCAAAATATGTTCTCTTACTACAGTGCAATTAAGCTAATAATCAATATGTAAAAGGTAACTAAAAATACTTACATGTGTGGAAAGAAAGAACTGGACTTCAAATAACCTATGAGTAAAATAAGAAATCAAAAGGGAAATTAAAGAATACTCTGATGTGAATAATAAAACATGTTCATATTCAAACACGTGGGATGCAAGTAAACCAGTGATTAGAGGAAATTTGTTAAGCACATCACAAGTGTCAAAAGTATATTAGAAATTATTACAGAATTGTTTTCAGGACTCTATTCCAGGGAAATAAATAGCCAAAGAATAAGATAATAAAATTTTAATAACAGTACCACAGGTAGTGTAATAGTTAAAAACTGAATCCATCGTTTGCAATAATATACAGTCTTCAAAAATGTTAAATTTTTCTCATACTGGAGTGTATGCATGATATAAAATTAACTGAAAGACAGACTACAAAATTGTATACGCTTGTGTAATCTCAGCTATCATGTGTATGTCACCAAAATGTTAATCATGTTTTCTCTCAAATGTTTGAGTTAAAAGTTAAGGGGTTGATGATGATTTTCTGTCTTTTGCTAGTTTTTTAAAACAAATTTTTTAATCAGATAAAAGAAGCTACTTCCAAATACTTGAGTATTTCGGATCCTAGCTAACGGAAGAGCACGTGTTTCACGCTGGCTTTGGACTCACTGTGCCCTGACGGGACAACAGCATTGCAGCATGGGATGGGTACCATGGCCAGGCCCCTTCGTGATGCACTCGGGATGCACTCAGGATGCACTCAGCTTCTCTGGCTCTACGGTGGAAATAGTGCCCACCTTGCTTCCCTCCCAGACTCCTGGGAAAAACAAAACCTGACGGCACAGAGGCACGCGTGCTGAGAACCCTGATCCCCCGACAGGTATAAACGCGCATCGTCTGTCTCCCGGCTAGAACCTGGCAGAACTGCGGGCAGAGCTAAGAGCCGAGTTACGCAGCCGCTGCCGGAGAGACGCCCAGGGCTGACCTGGAGGGCAGGGCGCACTCCTCATGACCCGCTGGAAGCCTCCAACTTGATGGGCCATCCCTTCTCTCGGGCAGAAGATGGGAGCAAACCCCATCACTCAGGGCTCCTTTTCCACCCCAAATCTACTGCTCTGGGGTTTCCTAGTGACCCACCAGCTTTCAGGATGTGGCAGCCTGAGTACTAAATTCACATTAAAATGCTGGGCTTTCCTGGTCTGTGGCCACAGGATCTGTCCACTCACTTGACCACTGTTTATGGAACACCAATTGGCGCTGATTTGGGCACAGGGGAACAAAAAGACAAAAATTCCTTGCCCTACGGAGCTTACAGCCTGGTGGGAAAAACAGAGGATCGACAATATGCATAAAAATAAGTAAATTATAAAGTGTTATAAGGAAATGAGATATGGGGGAAATTATTGTAAGAGGGATGGGGTGAGCCAGTGGCAGAAGTTGCAATCGAAATCATTTAAATGGGGATATCGGGACAGAACTTAATTAGAAGATGATTAGGACCATTTGACTTTTCAACATCCTGAAAATCTTGTGCCCTCCCTGATTTATAGGACTTCTGGGAGGATAAAAGGGATTATACACTTCAAATGCCCTTTGTTTAGGCTGTTCTTTCAGGTTTTTAGTGTAGATGTTAGTGCCAGGTAAGTAAACCCCCTGGAAATATTTTACTTCAGTCAAACAAACCAGTTGCCTCTTTTTCCATCCTCTGACAACTCCTCATTGCCGTTTGTAAGAGGTTCATGCAAACAGCAATTACATCCAACACGTAGAAGTAGAAGCCCATGGGTACTCTAATCATTGACACATTTCACAAAATAAAGTTTCTGGATCTGGAAATAAATTTAGGTGAATGAAAAATTACTTATCAGAAAATCTAATGCACGTTTTACCCCATCAGATAAATTGTTCCAAAACTTAACAAAAATGAAATGGTATCAGCTTTTAGCGTCTCTAATATACTCCTTTATTGCAGATAGCTTTTTGAATCACATTAAACCCACAAGATTGGAGTTGCCATGAATTGCATTTTATCAGCAAAAATGAGGGTGCCTTCTTTTGCCATACATACTAGAGCAGTTATTTCAGCTCAAGCTGTGATAGTTCTGGGGAGAATCATTGCACATATATTATTTTTTTAAAAAAAGGAGAAGAAAGAAAAAGAGAAGAAGAAAGAAAAGATCACAGTAGGATTCTGCAATGCAGTGCTTAGTTTTGTGTGTGTGGTTTTTTTTTTTAAGTTTTTCTTAATTTTTTAAAATTTATTTATTTATTTTTGGCTGCATTGGGTCTTCGTTGCTGCACGTGGGCTTTCTCTAGTTGTGGCGAGCGGGGGCTACTCTTCATTGCATTGCTCAGGCACGCGGGCTTCAATAGTTGTGGCTCACGGGCTCTAGAACACAGGCTCAGTAGTTGTGGCACATGGGCTTTGTTGCTCCACGGCATGTGGGATCTTCCTGGATCAGGGCTCGAACCCATGAGTCCTGCATTGGCAGGCGGATTCTTAACCACTGCGCCACCAGGGAGGCCCGTGTGTGTTTTTTTAATACACCTACTTAGTAATAATTTATTGCCCTTTTACTTTCACACTTTGCTGAATTCAGAAAGTCTATACTTGTCATGTTTACAACTAAAGATACTTATAATCCTTTTGCTGTATTGAAACTTTAAGAATGCCATAAACCAAGCTAGACATCAAGTAAAAGCTGTTGATTGCAAATTAAGACATTAAATGAAAAAAATTTTAAACTATCCTCTAAGGTTCAACATCATAAATTCAATAAATTCTTCAACTAGTGCCCATCCACGTTGCATACCTAATGCTCTGTGCTGAAGAGCGTCCCAAAGAAATGGATGCAGAGGCTCTTGTAAAAGGGTCTTTCCTCACCAACCTCCCTCTCGTATTTTTCAACACAAAACCAGATTAAAGCAAAGTTCAGGAAGACCTGCAGCCTGCACTGAAATATTTCAAGTAAGACAGAATGTAGAAAATGAAATTCCTTCTTACTCTCATGTATAAAAATGAATATCAGCTTTGTATAAACTTCAAGAATTAGAAACAATTTTGCTTTCAAAATTTTGAAATTCACCTTTCCCTTTATATTAATTAAATTAAAAATTCAAATTTAAGAAATGAAAATTACACCTATTCGAAAGTCATTTCTACTTCTGCTTCAGGTCCTATCACAAAATTGAAACTGAACCAAATGTAGCAGGTGAAGGAATTAGTGGAAAGGCACGGTCAATGCAGTAGGGGCTGCTTGGTGAGACAGGAGAGGCAGAGAGTTAGGTGAGGCAAAGCACGATGGCAGCCCCCAAGGAGTGGAGCTCAGCTCCCCACTGCCGTTTTGGTTTCAATGAGCAGCAGAAGTGCAGAGAGATGACAATTAACTCAGGCAAAGCTGAAAGAGAATTCTCAAGTCCTCCAAAAGCAGTGGTTTTCTTTCTGGGCACTGCTGGAGCTTCACTTCAGAAATAAACCCACAGTTTGTACGTGTCCAGGTACCAAAAAAAAAAGGAAAAACATGTTCCAAATGCCGCTGGAATGAATAGAATTTGTATACAAATGTCATTTAGAAATCATTGATTTACGCAGGCTATCTGTTCATTGATTATGTGTGGTTAAGTATGAGTTGGTACCAATTGATTATAACTTGGTAGAGGATCAGCTCTGTATTAATAGTGTGACCAGCAGTGATTACAAAGGGAGCAATACCACCAGTCAACATGCCTGGAAAACACTTCCTACAGGAATTAATGAAAATTTCAAGATTGAGTTTCCCCAAGTGCGATTCTGTTAAAATCCAGAGTCATTATTCTAGGGGCTTGTGGTTTTTCACTGGCAGTTTTCAAAACCACACTGCATTCTGCAACACTTGCTCATGTTGCCATGTTGAAGAATTCCTTAAGCCTGATAGAAATATAGATCAAGTTTAGGCATTAATTTTTTAAAAAATTCATATGAGGCTCTTTCTTATTTGAGAAAAATGTCGGAGGCAAAAATGCTGGATATTTTACTTATCCCGCTCCAATTCCAGTTTGCTTCCTTCAATTTGGGTATATCGATACTTTTTCAGAAAAAAAAGAAGAAGATGAACCTCAAGAACAAAGCATTAAGTATTAGTGACCTTCTAAAGGGGCAGAAAAATGTATCACAATTATTAGAGATACACTTTGTTGATGTCTTTTGTATGATCAACTGAACAGTTATCTTTTTTTAAAAAGTAAGATATTTGAATTTAGACCTTTCTATTTGAGTATTAGGAGGTGGCCCAACTCAATGTAAAAGTAGCAAACATCTACATTATTTTACCTGAGGCGTAACTAGTGGAAGGTGCCCTTTAATCAGATGCCATAAATTACTTCTTGAGTATCAGAAGGAAATTGCAATATGAATATACATAAATCAGTAAAAATGCAATCTGTCTTCTCAAGCTTTGTATGAAATGGAATCAGATAAACTATACGGCCATATTTTATACTGGAAGGAAACCCAGAATAATTTCCACTGGATGGAGAACAGTGACATATTATTATAATAAAAATTTCCCCAAGCTACCATTAATGTCTAGTACAGAGAGAAGATAGCAATTATTATTATTATTAGATTAAATAACAGAAATAAAAAGGGACTGAGTGTGTGATAGAGAAAGAATAGATTAAATATAAGGAAATACATTTTAATTAAAAATCAAATTATCAATGAAGCAGTTGGCAGGGGAAATTTACTTTCATCACTATCAAAACTGGCTTCAGCTCTCAAGGCATTCTTTTATAAAACTCTTTCTTAACGACCTTGTTTACTAATTTGCCAATTTTCTTGTAAAAAAAATAATTACAAAATCCAGCCTTTGAGTGTTCCTTGTACTATAACAAAAGATATCATAAGCTAATTAAATATGATTTGATAGTAAAATTAATTAATCTCAAGGTTTTTCCAACTTAGTTCCAATGTTTACATAGCTCTAGAAAGCAAGAGTTTAATGAGGAAAAAAATAACTGTTTGAAATAACACCTTTGGTACAGAGAAAACATGATAACATGTGTAAATATTATAGCAGAAGGCATGAAAGTACTTTTCTGTTAACCCAGAACTAAATATGTAATGACAAAATTGCCTGCACAGGGAGAATTAATAGATGAGCTCATTTCAATCCATTGCTAAAATAAAGGATTTTTTATGTGTAGAATAATCTTATGTGGACAAAAAGGTGTATTTAGTCATTATGTAATACGTAAATATAGAGAAGAAAAGGATTACTACTAGAGAAAAAAATGACATGCGTATTTTCAACCTCTATGAGCTGGGTCATTCCCTGTGAAACTTTTGAAGATTTTTTCACCTCCATTTCAATTTTCTTCTGTCACTTCAAACTGTAATTCTAAAGAGAGAATGTTGCTTAGCGGTTAGCATAATGGCATATCATGATGCGATAATTAACAGAGGAATTTGAGGCCTTGAGATGGAAAGAAATCTAAGGCACAGTCTTTCAGTAATAAATCTCGTAACTTAGATTGGGCCTATACCAGCTTAAAGTTTCAGTGACAGAGGACACAAAGAAAGGATCTATGACCTGCATTTATTGAATGTTTCTAGATGCCAGGTCCTCCACTAATTACTGCAAATAAAAGGCCAAGACAGACACAGTGTCTGTCTTTATCAAATGGAGGAGACAGCAGTAAAATCAAATAATTGATTAATTGCAACTGGGATCAATGCCTCAAAGGAAAAAACTAGAATATAACTAGAGGGTCTAATGTTTGAATAATAATGGAAAGCTTTCCTTGAAAACTGAAGTGTAAAGGTGTAAAACAGGAAAAATATTGGGGAAACCACATGTGCAAAGGCCCTGAGTTGAGAGGTCTTAGCACATGAGAAGTAAAGAAAGAGGTCAGTGTGGTTGGCACATAAATGCTACAGAGAATGTGGAACCAGGTGAGGGTGAAAAGCCAGGCAGGACCTAGGTTGTGCAAGCTCTTAAGGCTTCAATAAGAATTTTGCAGTTTATCCTAGAACAATGCAAAATGATCCAGGTGTGACACAGGAATGTGACATGATGATTTTATGCTTTAACTCAATGAGATGCTTATCACCAAAACCATCAGGAAGTTGACCAGAAGTCAGACTTCCAGTGACAAGAGAAACAAGACAAATCCAGACTTAATGACAAGCTGGTGCTCAGGGCGCCTTAATCCCAGAGATAAGATACGGTAACAGGCATATGTATGTATGTAACTCTTAGTCAAGTTAAGTCTGTGACAAGCAGAGACCCTGGGCCTTGTTCACTGTAAATCAAGACCCGAGTTAGTGAAGGGGAACATGACACCTATGACCTGTCAGGTTCTGGGGATAAAGGCTTACAAAGGGCAGCCTGGGTAGGAACGTCACCCCAAAACTGGGTTTGCCTCTTGGTGGGTGTCGAGACAATTGCAGCAAGTGAGGAGAACACTGGGGATCTTTCCTAAAGCAGTGTCTCCTCAAACAGCAAAATTGGGGAAGTTTTAAGCTAAGGGTACATGCATTCATGAAGGAGATTGAGCAGAGGAGAATTCAGCACAGAATTGGGGCAAAGGTCCACAGAGGCCAAGCTTTAGTTGACTGAAGTCAGGAGGGTCAATATCATCCTGTCCTCCACCTGGGTGGCAGCCTTAGTTCCTGCAGAACTCAAAGATATATTACTATGTATATCCCTTGAGGAGGACCTAGGACTCTGCTTTATCACTGCACTATTGTTTGACTGCCTTTGCTCTGTTCCTGTATTCTTTTGTCGCCTTAAGATCATTAATTAGTGACACCTCTTCAAGGGCAGGCTTAGATCCCAAAATGGCTTCTCTTCTATCAAGAAAGCCATTCCTGGTTCTCTTTCTCTGGGGACCCCCTACCCTATCTGCTTACAGGAAGTACTTGGTCAAGGGGAGGAAGGCTTGGACTGAGGTCTGATAACAAGAGCACAAATTGGGACTTGAGATATTTCCCTTCCCTTCCTGAAGGAAGCAGTTGGGCGTTTGTTTGTTTGTTTGTTCCTGTTAATCTTCTGATATTATTTATGGGTCTAGATGACTGTATTAGGCTTATATTGCTGCTGTAACAAATCACTGCAGATTTTGTGACTCAAAACAACACAAATTTATTATCCTACAGTCTGGAGGTCAGAAATCTGAGATGGGTTCCACTGGGCTAAAATCAATTCAATCAGCAGGGCTGAATTCCCTCTGGAGGCTCTAGGAGAACATACTTTCCCTCGCCTTCCTCAGCTTCTAGAAGCTGCTCACATTCCTGTCTCAGCCCCTCCCTCACGTCACTCCAACCTCTGCTTCTTTGACTCCCACTCTCCTGCCTCCCTCTTTCCCTTGTAAGGACCCTTATGATTGCATTGAGCCCACCCAGAGGATCCAGAATAATTTCCCCTTCTCAAGATCCTTAACTTGTTCACAACTGCAAAGTCCCTTTTGCCATGTCATGAAAATAATAATAATAATAATAATAAATGGTCTTTGTCCTCAATTCTTGACAAACAGCTTCTAAAACCCTTGGAATCTCTAGAGTGAGGATTATCTCTTGTATGTTAATAAGATAACTATTGGATGGAGGCCCTAAAGAGCTTCAAGATAGGGGCTGGTCACCAGAAAGACCAAGGCACGTGTATTAGTCAGAGTTCTCCAGGAAAATGGAACCAATAGGATATATAGAGATATACATAAGAGAGATTTATTATAGGAATTGGCTCACACAGTTATGGACACCAAGAAGTCCCCCAGTTTGTCTTCTGCAAGCTGGAGAACGAGGAAAGCTGGTGGTACAGTTCAGTCTGGGTCTGAAAGCATGAGAACCAGGAGCTCTGATGCCCCACCTTAAGGAGAGAGAGGGAATTCACTGTTCTTTGACCTTTATGTTCTATTCTGGCCCTCAATGGATTGGATTATACTCACCCACACTGGTGAGGGCTGATCTCTTTACTCAGTCTACTGAATCAAATGCTAATCTCTTCTAGAAACACCCCTACAGACACACCCAAGAGTAAAGTTTTACCAGCCATCTTGGCATTCCTTAGATCAGTCAAGTTGACATAAAATGAACCAAATAGCATGATTAGAGAATTGAAACTTTTAGGTCCTCCCACAAACCTCCAGGGAGAGATGAGGGGCTAGAGGTTGGGTTACTTGCCAATGGCCAGTGATTTAATCAATCATGCCTATGTAAAGAACCTCCATAAAACCTCCTAGACGACAGCATTCGGAGAGCTTCCAAGCTGATGAACTGGGAGGGTGGCACCCAGAGAGGGCATGGAGACTGTGCTCCTCCCCCCATACCTTGCCCTAGGCATCTCTTCCATTTGGCTGTTCCTGAGTTATATCCTTTATAATAATATAATAAACCAGTAAACATGAGTAAAGAGAATTCCTGAGTTCTGTAAGCAAATTATCAAACCTGAAAAGGGGAGGGGTTTAGTGGGAAACCCTGACATTGTAGCCAAGCCAGACAAAAACCAATACTTGTGACTGGTGTTCTAAGAGACTGAGCCCTGAAACCTGTGGGGTCTGATATAATTCTAGGTGTTAGTGTCAGAGCTGGATTGAATTGTAGGACACCCAGTTGGTCTCTGAGAGTTGGTGAATTGGTTATTGATGTGGAAAAAAACCCACATATTTGGTGTCAGAAGTGTTGTGAGTAAAAACAGTTCACATGTAAAGTCACAATTTCACAGGTCTGGCAATTAAAACATAAACATCTTTGGGAGTCCATTATTCTGCCTACAACAATCCTCCCTTTAGGTCCCCTAAAATTCACACCCATCCCACATCAAAATGCATTCATCTCATTCCAAAATTCCCAAACATTTCAAGCCATTACAGCAGTCAACTTAAAGTCAAAAATACCTAAATCTCAACAGCTGAAAAATTCCCAATCTCATTATCTAAGTCTTTTAAATCTGGGATGGCTGAGGATCTGGGTAAAAATTCATCCTGAGGCACATTCCTTGCTGTCTGTGACCCTCGATAACTCTAGAAATAAGCTATCTGTTCCCAAAGTAAAATTCTGAGCCAGGAATAAGATAATAATTATAGACACTCCTATTCAGAAAAGAAGAACACTGAAAAAAAAAAAAAAAAAAGCAGTGACCAGGCCCCTGTAATTTTGAAATCCATCTGGGCTAACAATAGAACAATAGTTTTCAGAGCCTGGGAATACTTCTCTGTAGTCTGCGGCTTCACCTGTTTGCAGCTCAGTAGTTTTATCAGCATATTTCCTGCCTACGGCATTTGGGGAGTTTGACAGTCCTCTTTCTTTTTATTCTCTCTGCTGTCCCTTTCAGACCAAATAGGCAGTGCTTCTGCTGGTATAAAATTCTCAAAACCTGGGGCTTCCCTGGTGGCGCAGTGGTTAACAATCCACCTGCCAATGCAGGGGACACAGGTTCGAGCCCTGCTCTGGGAAGATCCCACATGCCACAGAGAAACTAGGCCCGTGAGCCACAACTACTGAGCCTGCGCATCTGGAGCTTGTGCTCTGCAGCAAGAGAGGCTGCAATAGTGAGAGGGCCCACGCACTGCTATGAAGAGTGGCCCCCGCTTGCCGCAACTAGAGAAAGCCCTCGCACAGAAACGAAGACCCAACACAGCCAAAAATTAATTAATTAATTAATTTTAAAAAAAAATTCTCAAAACCTTATGAATTTCCTTAGTGTGTCACAGGGCTTCTCTTCATTAGATAAGAAACTCTACTACAGGTCTTTCAGAGATAACTACATTCCTGTCTTGGCTTCTGCAGAAATAGCTGAAGAGACCCAAGAACAAACGCCTAATCTCTCCAAGGAGCCCTCTGTGTGACTCAACACTACCGTTTCCTTTGTTCTTTCTGAGGCACTGGCAAAAGAAAGGGTACCATCCTCACCCTTGACTTTTCTCCCCAGGGTATGCTTTCCTGGTATGGAATTTCCCAATTTTAGCATGTTTTGCAATCTAGATAGGCTGAGAATTTCCAAAATCATCAAGTCTTGGTTCCTTTTTGCTTAACGGCTTTTTTCCTCATTTGTCTTTTTCCTTTCATGTTTAATTATAAGCAATAAGAAGAAGGCACTCAACGCTTTGCCTGGAAATCTTCTAAGCTAAATGTCTAAGTTCTTTATTTACAAGTTCTGCTTTCCATGTAGTTATAGGATTCTAAGCTTTCTGCCCCTATATAACAAGGATCCACTTTCTACTAGTTTCCAATAACATGTTCCTCATTGCTTTCTGAGGTCTCATCAACAGTACCTTTGATGTCCGTATTTCTACCAACAGTCTACTTGCGATGATTTAAGTATTGTCTAAGACAATATAGGTTTTCTCTATAATGCTCTTCACTTCCATCTGAGTCCTTACCAGCAGAGGAGTTGTTAAGATTCATATTTCTACTAATAGCCTTATTAAAAGCAATTTAAGCTATTTTTATCATGCTCCTCAAAATTCTTCAAGCCTCTACCCATGGCCTTATTCCAAAGCTGCCCCACATGTTTAGGTATTTGTTACATCAGTACCCCAGTTCTGATAACAAAATCTGCATTAATTTCCTATTGGTGCAGTAACAAATTATTGCAAATGTAATGGCTTAAAACAAGATAAATTTATTATCTTAAAATTCTGGAGGCCAGGAGTTCAAAATGGATTTCACTGGGAAAATCAAAGTGTGGGCAAGATTGTGTTCCTTCTGGAGGCCCTAGGGGAGAATCCACTGCCTTGCCTTTTCAGCTTCCAGAGGCGGCCTGCACTCCTAGGCCCATGGCTTCTTTCTTGAATCACTTCAACCTCTCCTTCTATTGACATATCTCATTCCCTGATTATCATTTTCCTGACTCCTTCTTTTACTTTATAAAGACCTCTGCAACTAAGTTAGGCCTACCAAATAATACATGGTCATCTCCCCATCTCAAGATGAAGACATCACATGTGCAGACATATCTTTGCCATATCAGGTAATATAGTCACAGGTTCTGGGGATTAGGACATGGCCACCCCTGGGGGACCATGATTCTGACTAATCACAATGACATAGTCAAATTTCTGGGAATAATGGAAATATTTTCCTAACCATCCAAACCTCCTTTCCCAGAAACTACCTGAAATGAAAAATACCTTCAGCAATAGAAATCAGGAATATGTATCAATTGTACTTTCTTTCAAATAGGATAGGAAGAAATAGATTGAAAGAGGACTCAAAGAGTCAAAACAGATTTCATCTTCTAGATAAAGAACAGATTTATTTCAAGGAGTCAATAGAAAGATCTAGGCAGACTACCTCTCATACAGCCTGAATTAGAAGAGCAGAGATGGCAAGAAAGACTTTACCTTGGGAGAGGAAGGAACTAATCTGCATGGAATCTCACTTCCTGCCGTAGGTCAACGTGTAGCCAGGTATGCTAGGCTGCCTAAGGGAAACAGAGTCACCCTGAACGGAAAGCTTCTCCCTAATTTGTAATCAACCTAATGCATTGAAACTCTTTTTCTGTTATTCATTCATCCATTCATTCAACAAACATTTGATGAGTACCTCTACACCTATTACAGGTTTCTGATGTATAGCAATGAATAAAACAAGGTCTCTCCACTCATAAAACTCACATTCTAGTTGGGAGAGAAAGGCAATTAGAAAACAAATAAACTGTACTAGTATCAGGTAACACTGAGTTCTATGAAGGAAAATAATGCAAGATGAGGAAATAGGGAGGGGAAGAAGGGAATAAGGGACATTTGAGCAGGAACATTTGAGTAGAGAACTAAAAGAGAGAAAGGTAGATATCTGAGTGGATATTTAGAGAGTAGGCATGGGGGAAAGCAAGAACCAAAAGCATCTTCTTGGAATGTTCTAAAGACAGTGAGGAGCCAGTGTGACTGAAGAGGAGAAAACAGGGGATCTTTTGGAGGATACTGAGGTTAGAAAGATGGTCTAGGGTCTGATCATGTAGGTCAAGCCTCTGGAATTTAATCTAAGGCTATTGGAACAGGGGAATGCAGACAACTAATTTACATTTTAAAAGGTAGGCAGCAGTTTACCAGCTACCAGGGAGGCATAAGAGCCAGTACAAATAACAAAGATAGTAGTTTGTTGTTGCAGTGAGTAAGTAGGGCAGCTTTAATTAGAACTCCTCTTGAACACAGTAATATGGAGAGGGCAAAGGAGGAAGTGATTGGGAGCTGCTGGAGAGAGGGTGGCCTCCTCTCTCACTCTGTCCACCACTTGAAGAACTCTGTCTGCGCATCAGCAGTGAGCTTCCTGAACAAACCCAAAGGCATCAGTGACCACACTTGCAGAGAACTGGGCTTCTCCCTGGCAATGCTTCTCCATCTGCTGGTGAGGCTCTTTCCCAAAAGAAGACAGAGAGATTCAAACTAAAATGGAAACGGTGTACTGTGAGTAGAGGCCAGAATAAGAAAGATACCTGCATGTAGAAATCTAGCCAGTGTCAATGTGACCGCAACAAATTCAGTAAAGAATGCCTAGGGCCAAGATTTCTTCCCTGACAGGTACTGACCCATGTGCTTCCTGGACTTCCTGGAGCACCTAGATAAACAAACTGGTAATAGAAATGGACCCTTTTCAACAGTCATGCTGAAAACTATGAAAAGGACTCTTGACAGTGTCCAGACGTACAGTACCCATACAAGGTATGAGAAAACTGTATTTATTTGGTTTAACTTTACAAATGGAGGTAGATCTCTTCTCTTCCAAAGATGAGTTAAAAAAAAAAAAAGAAAAGCACATAGGACCTATGATTTAATTTGCATCAGAAAAGGAGAACAAAAACAACACAAAAGAGTGCCATTTGAGGGCTTCTCTGGTGGCACAGTGGTTAAGAATCCACCTGCCAATGCAGGGGACATGGGTTTGATCCCTGGTCCAGGAAGATCCCACATGCCATGGAGCAACTAAGCCTGTGTGCCACAACTACTGAAGCCTGCGCACCTAGAGCCCGTGCTCAGCAACAAGAGAAGCCACCACAATGAGAAACCCGAGCACCGAAACAAAGAGTAGCTCCTGCTCGCAGCAACTAGAGAAAGCCGGCACCAGCAACGAAGACCCAATGCAACCAAAAATAAATTTAAAAAAAAAAAAAAAAGAGTGCCATTTGAAACACAGGTGAATTTAAGAGGGCACCTAACAACTCTTTGAGAATATGTGGATAGCTTCCCAGAAAACATGTACAGAAATGTTCAACTTACATTTCAATGGACTTTTTATTCTCATACACAGACATTAACCACTGTGATAGTCATATAATAAAGAAATAACCTCTTATTTGAAAAGTTCATGAAAACACTAAATATAAAACTTCACTGAGTTTTGCTATAGCTGCACTAAAAAAAGATTTAAATTTCTTTGGCTAAATAGGAAAGATAGAAACAAATTTATACTATGTCAACAATGATGACTGAAAAGTAACAACTGTAAAATGTGAGGCCCGTAGAAGAAAGAAGTTGGTAAAGAAATTTAAAAAGTAGAAACCAAAAAGTACAAACATTATAAAAATATGTATTTATCATGACTTTCTAACTTGCTTTCTAAAGATGTGTTTCAGGAATATAACATAATAATAATGATCATTATATCTGAGAAGGGTCATTAGAGTTTATTTTTATTCATATTTCTCATTTTGGTTTTGTGTTTTGTTTTTTATATAATGGGTATTCAATGTACATAGGATTGAACAATACATACAACTTTCTTTCCATCCATGGAAAGAAAGATGGATGGAAAGAGGATAACTCTTACCCTTATAACAACAATAAAATAATGTTAGAAAATCTGCAAATTCACAACTTTTCTTGAACATCAGAAAGTTGAGGTCACTGGGTAACCACTTAACCTGAACTCTAAGGAAAGATAGGCTTTTCCAAGTAGAAATAAGATGTAAACACTTGTTTACCTGGGTTAGATTCTGGAGGACACTGGTAAGAACAATTCATCTGAAATATGTAATGAATTGCAAAAGACTGACTGTGGACTAGCAAGAAAGTACAGAACTGCTGGAAACTACAAAAACTAGGAAAATTCAACTCCACTTGCAAGCTCTTCTCCATGCACCTCTCAGGGTGCTCACAAAAATATAAAAGGCTGGCAAGAGTCCTGAGAAAGAGTTCCTCACAATGTAAGCCTATGGGAGAGAGACACAGGCCCTGCTGAAAAGGCACACAATTTCAACTAAACCTCTATCCCCTCAATCCTATGGGGAAAAAAAGCATCTTAAGCTGGTAGATTAGGGACAACAAATCCTCTTGCCCATGGTGCACTGGGGAAAACCTGCTGCAGGTGAGATGGATGTGGGTTGGAGAACTAACTTCTCCTGGGAGACAGGAAAGAATATGTACACAGCTCACATCTATGGCTGGGAGTAGGGCAGGATGACCTAGAAAGCCCCACTCAAAGCCTTAGAAAGACAGGGGAGAAAAGAATGAATGAACTTAAAGATGAATCAGTAGAAATTACCCAAAATAAACACCAAGATAAAAAGAAAGAAGACTAAACTGAGATGTAGGGAAATATAGAAAATGTAAATGAGCATGTAACCGCAATCCTAAGATCCCAGGTGAAGGGAAGAGAACATTGCAAAAGAAATATTTGTATAAATAAAAACTTTGCAAAATTAACAGACATCAAACCACAGATACAAGTTCATAGACCATCAAATAAGGTAGATGCCAAACACACACCTTCATGATCATCTCAGTAGATACAGAAACAGCCTTAGAAAAAATGTAATATCCATTCATTATAAATTCATGAAGCATTCTATATTTTTAATAAACTTAAAATGGATTAAAGACCTAAATGTAAGGCCAGACACTATAAAACTATTAGAGAAAAACATAGGAAGAACACTCTTTGACATAAATCACAGCAAGATCTTTCTTGACCCACCTCCTAGAGTAATGAAAACAAAAATAAACAAATGGAACCTAAATAAACTTAAAAGCTTTTGCACAGCAAAGAAAACCATAAACAAGACAAAAAGACAACCCCCAGAATGGGAGAAAATATTTGCAAATGAAGCAACTGACAAGAGATTAATCTCCAAAATATGCAAACAGCTCATGCAGCTCAATATCAAAAAAACAAACAACCCAATCAAGAAATGAGCAGAAGACCTAAATAGACATTTCAGCAAAGAAGACATACAGGTGGCCAAGAGGCACATGAAAAGATGCTCAACAGCACTAATTATTAGAGAAATGCAAATCAAAACTACAATGAGGTATCACCTCACACCAGTTAGAATGGGCATCATCAGAAAATCTGCAAACAACAAATGCTGGAGAGGGTGTGGAGAAAAGGGAACACTCTTGCACTGTTGGTGGGAATGTAAATTGATACAGCCACTATGGAGAACAATATGGAGGTTCCTTAAAAAACTAAAAATAGAATTACCATATGACCCAGCAATCCCACTACTGGGCATATACCCAGAGAAAACCGTAATTTGAAAAGACACATGCAGGGCTTCCCTGGTGGTGCAGTGGTTGAGAATCTGCCTGCTAATGCAGGGGACATGGGTTCGAGCCCTGGTCTGGGAAGATCCCACATGCCACAGAGCAAATGGGCCCATGAGCCACAACTACTGAGCCTGCGCGTCTGGAGCCTGTGCTCTGCAACAAGAGAGGCCGCGATAGTGAGAGGCCCGCGCACTGCAATGAAGAGTGGCCCCCGCTTGCCACAACTAGAGAAAGCCCTAGCACAGAAACGAAGACCCAACACAGCCAAAATAAATAAATAAATAATAAAAATAAGTAAATTAAAAAAAAAAAAAAAAAAGACACATGCACCCGAATGTTCATTGCAGCACTATTTACAATAGCCAGGTCATGGAAGCAACCTAAATGCCCATCAACAGATGAATGGATAAAGAAGTTGTGGTACATATATACAATGGAACATTACTCAGCCATAAAAAGGAACGAAACTAAGTCATTTGTTGAGACGTGGATGGATCTAGAGACTGTCATACAGAGTGAAGTAAGTCAGAAAGAGAAAAACAAATATCATATATTAATGCACATATGTGGAATCTAGAAAAATGGTACAGATGAACCTATTTGCCAGGCAGGAATAGAGACACAGACCTAGAAAACGGATGTGTGGACATGGTAGGGGGAAGCGGGAGGGATGAATTGGGAGATTGGGATTGACATACATACACTACCATGTGTAAAACAGATAGCTAGAGGGAACCTGCTGTATAGCACAGGGAGCTCAGCTCGGTGCTCTGTGATGACCTAGATGGTTGGGATGGGGGGTGGGAGGGAGGTGCAAGAGGGAGGGGATATATGTATACTTATAGCTGATTCACTTCATTGTACAGCAGAAACTAACACAACATTGTAAAGCAACTATACCCCAATAAAAAAATAAGGAAAGAAAGAAATTAATAAAACTGGGAGAAGAAAGTAATATTCTTATCTAATAATGGGCCTCTATAGAAAACTTACATCTAACATCATATTAATGGTGAAAGATTGAGTGTTTTCCTCCTGAGATCAGGAATTAGGCAGCTGCTCTCATCACTCCTATTCAGCATAGTACTGACAGTCTTAGAGTAATAAGACAAAACATAAAAATTAAAGGTATACAGATTGGAAAGACAATAATAAAAATAAAACTGTCTCTTTTCCCTGACATTATGACTATTCACATAGAAAATTCCAAAGCCTCTACAAAAAAGCTCCTAGAACTAATCTATGAGTTTAGCAGGGCACAGAATAAAAATTAAACTTGATATTTCTACATACTTTGAATGAAAAGTTGGAAATTGTAATTTGAAAAAGTACCATTTAAAATAGGCAACAAAACATGTAATATTACAAATATTACAAAATATGTGTAGAGTACGTGGAGTGCAGAACCTTGATGAAAGAAATACATGGAAAGATATACCATATTCATTGTCTGGGAAAGTCAGTATTTTTAAGATGTCAATTCGCTTGAAATTGTCCCACAAAGTAAGCACAACTACAGTCAACATTCCAGCAGTATTTTTTTTTTTTTTAGCAAATTCAAAGATTTTATTCTAAAATTATAGGAAAATTAGCAAATATTAACAGACATAAAGGGAGAAAATGACAGTAACATAATAATAGTAGGGGACTTTAACACGTCACTTTCATCAATGGACAGATCATCGAGACAGAAAATCAATAAGGAGGTGCTGGACTTAAATAACACACTAGACCAAATGGAATTTTGCGAAACGCACGCTCCATCCATGATATATCAAAATACTTGACTATTTTGTACTATTTTGGTAATATCTTTCTATATTAACTCTTGAGGATGTATAACACCTTATGTTTTTATCTCATCCCTGTGCAAAGACACCTAGAAGAAGTTTCGAGTAAAGAAAGCTTAAGATGCATTTGCAACCTAACTTCAAGGATCATTCCTTGTGTTATTAAGAGATTGGGGAGGTCATAATAATTTCACTGCAACATGTTCAAGAAAACAGCACTGCTGCAGGGCAACCATTGTGCATGTAGGTCAGCCAAGAGGCTTCTCTACCCAAATAAAAATCCTTACTTTACTCTGAACCAAAGAATATTCTCAGTTTGTTCTACTGTGACTAATCTGTTACAAGCAGCAATATTTTTGTTGTTTTTCACCAAAACTAAATCCGACAAGGTAGGTTTAAAGGTAGATGGAACAGAATGTTCCTGGCACAAAATAGGATTGGGGGCTGGCAGGTCGACCTCAACTCAATGGCCAGCTCCAGCACACGTTAACCACAAAATCCCAAAGAGGTTATACGACCTTCTTAAGTTCTTGTTTTCTGATCTAAGAAATGGAGACTAGAAGAAGAAAGGAATAGAAATTCTCCATTTATTCATCCATTCGACACTTACTTTCTGAGTAACTACTGTGGCATGCCCTGCGCTAGAAAAATCAGCAAGGGAATTCTCTGAAGTTTTCTACAGCTGTGCAGAAGACATATTAATCAACTAATAATATTACTGAGCATGTAAAAGCTCTAAAGAAGCTCAAAATATTCCATAAGAGTCACAGAAAAGTGGGACCTGACCTAGACCGGGCTGGAAAATTTGAGATGAGGGCAGGAAAAGTTTTCTCTGAAGAAATGTTTGAGCTGAGATGGCAAGCAAAGAAGAAAGCCTGGGAAATAAACTGTTACCTGTCATTAGTTAAGTGCTCAATAAAAATGGCTTATTTTGTGCAAGAAAATAAAAGCGATCGGCCTCCAGCACTCGTGAAATGCCATGACGTTTAGATAGACTGGAGGAGCCGACTGAAGAAGCCTGCAGCCCCTGCTAGAACTGTCCATGCAGGTGGACCTTAGGCTCTAAGAAACAATGGCAGGTCCTCACTGGAAGCGTCTTTTCCAGAACACTGAGGCTTGCTGCTTGCCCGGCTCTCTCCTCTTTCAAACCCCGCAAAGCTTTTAGTCAAAGAAATTTCTCAGCACCTAACTGGCTACAATCAATACCATCCACATCACTCTCCACTGTGAGGACTATAAAAATAGACTCTGAAATTGAGGCTTAGGACTCTGGGGAACAGAAACACACATAAGGAAGGGAAAGTGTTTCACTTTGAATTCTGATACCTGACATTTGGACTTGAAAAGTCGGTGGAAATGACAGAAAAGTAAAGCAATGCAGGAAATCAGAGGCTCATAGGGAAATGATGTCTCCAAGATTTTCCTATTTATTTCTCTTCTTTGTAAACATTGGCCTTAAGGTTATAAGAAGACTTCTCAGAGATTTTTTAATACAATTTTCTATGGGTGAAGAACTTACAGGAAAAGTTCATGTTTGTAACCGCTCACCCCAGGAATGCCTTGAAAAAACTGGGACCGGAAGAATTATTCCTTCCCTTTATCTGCCGTAGTTTGTGCCTCTGTGGAAGGAGGCCCTCACAGAATCAGGGCAGGAAGACAAAACAGAAAGGCAATACTGAGCAATTTGGTGTATTTGTTTCTTTCCTTATGGTTTCCCTCAAAATGTGTACAAGTGCCAGGTAACCCTCACTATCACCTTCTAATTGACCCTAATCCTTATATGTTTTTCATCTTTACATAAAGGAGAAATTTGCCTCCTGGTAACTTAGCTATAAAAATATATAGCTTTAGATAAGTTGGAAGAAATCTTAGAGAGAATCTAGTTCACCACTCACTTTGTAAGTGTGAGATAACAGGAGACCTACATAGATACTATATGACTTTCTCAATATATTGCTTTCAGTGTCATGGATTTAAAACCTATTCAGATGCTGGAGGAAGGTGAGCGAGTGGTGACCGGCCCATTACACTATTCTCTGGTTTTCAGCAAGTGTTTTAAAGGGTGATCTCTCAAATAATCGAGGCCACACACTTCTTCAGGAGATATCTTTCCAAATTTGTTTAGTCCTCTCTAAACAGATGCCCGTTTCTCCAAGCATTCTTCATACACTCTGATCTATCTCATTTAAGACACTGTGGCCGTGTATCACACAGAGACCTCCCATCCTACACGCTCTTCTACAATGTGACCTCGCCAGTTTCCAACCTAGGATAGGGTCTGTGTTCTCTCCCCTTCAATTTGGGCAGGCTTTTGACGGCTTCATCACAGATGGGACACTGTGTGACTTCTGAGGCTGAGTCATAAAGAGCAATTCAGCCTCATCAAAGAAGATATACAGATAGCAAATAAGCATAGGAAAAGATGCTCCACATCATTTGTCAGCAGGGAAACGCAAATTAAAACAACAATGAGGTACGACTGCTATCTATCAGATTGGCCAAAATTCAGAACACTGACAACACCAAGTGCTGAGGAGGATGTGGAGCAACAGGAACTCTCTTTCATTGCTGGCAGGAATGCAACATGATACAGCCACTTTGGAAGGCAGTTTGGAAGCATCTCACAAAACTAAACATATTCTTACCACGTGATCCAGCAACCACACTCCTTGGTATTTATCCAGATGAGTTGAAAATTTATGTCCACACAAAAACCTGAACAGAAGTGTTTATAGCAGCTTTATTTATAATTGCCAAATCTTGGAGGCAACCAAGCTGTCCCTCAGTAGGTAAATGCATAAATAAACTGTGGTACATCCAGACAATGGAATATTGTTCAGTGATAAAAAAAAGAAATGAGCTATCATGCCATGAAAAGATGTGGAGAAACCTTAAATGCATATTACTAAGTGAAAGAAGCCAATATGAAAAGGTGACATACTGTAAGATTCCAACTCCATGACATTCTGGAAAAGGCAAATCTATAGAAACCAAAAAGATCAATGGTTGCTGGAGCTTGGGGGAGAGGGACGAACAGGTGGAACACAGAGGACTTTTTAGGGTAGTGAAACTATTCTGTGTGGTACTACAATGGTGAATACATGTCAAAGCCCATGGAATGTACAACATCAAGAGTGAACCGTAATGTAAACTCTGGTCTTTGGATGATAACGGCGTGCCAGTGTAGGTTCATCAATGGTAACAAATGTACCACCCTGACAGGGATGTTGATAGTGTGGTTAGAGAGGGCTGTGAGATTGTGAGGGCAGGGAGTACATGGGAACTCTCTGTACTTCCTGCCCAATTTTGCTGTGAACCTAATGGTGCTCTAAAAATTAAAATCTATATAGATAGATAGATTTTTAAAGAAAGGCATCTTCCACATGATTGCTCCTCTCTGAACTGAATGGGACATTGTTTTTGGAGTTCTGAGCCACAAAGTAAGAAGACATGTTATAAGGAAACTTCCAGTGTTTTTTCACTCAGGGAGAGACCCTGCCTAGTGTGGAAAAACTCCAGATATTTTTATCTGTGTTCAGCACCCTGGGATCCGATCACACCTCCTCTCTTCTGCTCCGGACTCCTGACACCTGGGTCTGGTGTCAACTCAGACATTTTTCCCCCACTTTCATGTATGTAAAGTTTGTATCATTTTCTTTCTCCTGGTTCTACACTAGCACGGCTCTGGATAGTTTTATTTACCCTCCTTGCTGATCTCAGACTTTTCCTAGGAGGTAGAGTGAGATCCTACCCTTTTACAAAAAACAAATATTTTTTACTCTTCTCAGCCTTAATTCCTCCCTGTAACCCTGAATTCATCTGAAATCATCTCCACATCCTCACCAGATTTGGGCACTATCACTCTATTTTATTTTAGCTCTTCTGATAGGTGCAAAGTCTTAATCTGCATTTCTCTGATCGCTAAAGATGTTAAACATCTTCTCACGTGCTCATTGGCTAGTCATATGTCATCTTTGGTCAAATGTCTCTTCATGTCTTTTATTCATTTTCTAATTGGATTGTTTGCTTTTATAATTTTGAGTTTTGAGATTTCTTTATAAATCTTAGATATGAGTCTTTTTTTTTTTCTTTGTCAGTTTTCCTAGAAATTTGTAGGCTCAGACATTTATTTTCACACTTTTATGTAAATAAAGTTTGTTTCATTCTCTTCCTCTTCGTTCTACATTAGCATGTCTCTGGGTACTTTTACTTACCCTCCTGCTGATCTCTTTGACTTTTTCCAGGATGTATGGACAGATCCTACCCTTCTTTTACAAAAACCAGGTATTTTACTTCTCTCAGGCTTAATTCCTCCATGTAACCCAAAGTTCATCTGAAATTATCTAATATAGTAATTTCATTTCTGTGAAGTAAAACTAAAGAAAAGTATGGAAATCAAATAAAAGTTTATGTACATTGATGCTAATAATAATAATAATGATGGTAGCAAACTTGAAAATAAATATAATGTCCAAATAAATGAAAGTAATTCAGTTATAGCCATAGTCTAGAATATATTTTAGTTTTTATAAGTTATGTTTGTGAAGAATAATTTATAATGTGGGAAAACATTCTTGTTAATTGGAAAATTAAGGCACAAAATGTTATATCTAACATAACTTCACTTTTGGTATTTATGCACATATATACACAGATAAAAGCAAGAGGAGAAAAATGCATGAGTAATGGTGGGATGGTTGGTGATTGTGTTTGTTTATATTTTTCTATAAAATTTTAAAATTCCCTCAATGAGCATGTATGTTTATGTTTCTTTTTGCACTTTAAAAATATATATAATGTTTGATCTTTTTTAGAAAACTTAGAAAATTTAAAAAGGCAACAGTTAAAAAAATTAGGAACACCAACAACAAAAAAATTTCTCATAAACCAAATATAATCCATCAGAATACAATGGAGGAACAAATCTAGTTCATAGTAACAAGTAAAAAACTTTTAAAAATCAAGCAATAAAGTTAACTGAACTCATCTATTACCGAAAATTACAAAACTTTACTGTGGAACATAAAGAAATATGTAAATGTTGAATAACTGGATTTATGTACTACATTTATAGAAAAAATTTCAAAATTACAAACATGCATTTCTTCCCAAATTCATCTGTAAATATTATGCAATCACAGCTTTATGTGGGTTTATATCCATAAAGCTATAGGCACAAATAGAAGATTCTGAAAGAGTATAAGTTTTGAAAAAATAAGAACACTGAAAAGAAACTGCCATTTCTTAAAGTTAAAAACATTCTGTAGCTTCAATAATTTAAAGTACTGCTGGGATAAATAAGCATTGGTAGAAATAAAGGTAATATTTATTATAAAATTATTTCATAATTGTATAATTATGAAAATGGTATTCCAAATCAGTGGGGAGAGTGTGGAGTACGGTGCAAGTGCTTTGGAAACAAATGGACATTTATTCATAAAAGTAAAAAATAAAGGTGCATTAACAGGACCTCTGATTTTTAAGTAGTGGAGAAAAGCTGTTGTGGCCCCTTCCTTTTTTAGAAATTTCCACTTGGAAAAAAAAAAGAATGGAAAACAGAAACCAGACTGCATTTTCAATGATACAGGCTGTGTCTTTAATAGTGCCAACCCACAAAGCAGGAGGATGTGATGCCAGATGCAGTAAAAGTCAATCAGGAGTGTGGGAATGAGACAGGAAGGGGGCAAGGCACAAACTTTAAAAGAACGACATAGCACGACATAAACCAGTTAGAACCAACTAGGTCCAAGATTGCAGATGATTGACTTCCACTAGACCTTGAGCCTCATTATATTCTCCTTGTAAACATCAGCACACTAAAAGACACATCCACAGGCGCCATGACGGTTCCAAGGCCAACCATAAAAGGCCAAAAAGTGGGCGATGGCCCAATTCCTGGAAATCCCCACTCCTTCTCCAAAATAGTCGGAATAATCCTCCCACTCATTAGCCTATGATATTACCCATCCCTATAAAACCTGACAACCCTGTACCCTGGGGACTCTTGTCTTCTGAGATAGCCCACACTCTGTCTATGGAGTATGTATCTCCCTAACAAACCTTCTTTCACTTTACTATGCCTCGCTCTAGAATTTTTTCTTGTGCAAAGCCAAGAACTCACACTTGGCGGCCATCCCAGAGACTCACCTGAGACCTGGGATGTGACCGTCCTCTCGTGCCCCACTTTCTTTCCTACAACAGGAAGATTCTGAAAGTGAAGGCTTTATCACAGATCCCAGAAAGAGCTGGCCAGGTCAGTAGGCTCCAATCTGGATCAGTGGGAATGGAGACCAAGTGTGAAATGAGGTGCTACCTGGGAGCCCCATTCTCATCAACACTTTCGTAGTTATTAGAAAATGCCACTGCACATGGCAGTAGTGCGTCTTCTAGCTTGCACCAAGCCACGATGCACAGTGCTGGAACCGCCGCTGGGCCTCTAAACCCCTGACCACACCTGGCGGAGACAGACCACTGCTGGCTGCCTCCACATGGGAATGGGGGTGGGGAGGGACCTCCCTGAGGCAGTGCCTGGCCTTCCCTGACAAGGAACAAAGAGCCCAGGTCTCCTAAGTTCCAAGCCTCTGAGTTTACACCATCACACCAACTGCCCATCCCAGACACTGGAGTCCTGATCTCACCTGTAAATAGGAAAGGCTACCTTTCACTCCCCCTTTGGCAAGTGGCTCTCTCTCTCTACCTCCCCTTTGGAGGAATACCACCAAAGTCTTCCGTGTGTGTTTTTGTTACCACCCCACCTAAAGAGAAAGGAAGAGGGGATGGGGGGGTGGGGGGGGACAAGGTTAAGTCTCTTAAGTTAAAAGGAAATATTTTAAATAAATGTCTTAAACACATATATCTAATTAAGATGTTTTCTCCTAAATTCAATTATATTAAAATTTTTAACTCTAATTTGGAAATTTAAAAGGAAATTACCTAAATCACTAAACTGTAACCCTTGTTAAATATGTCTTTAGAAATGTTTTATTTCTGAAACAGAATTAGCCAGCCTTCCTTCTGAAGCCATGGTAGCCAGCTGTGTGAACAGACTGGTCTGCCAGAGGCCAGAGCTAACTTCTATACACCAACCCCTTCTTGAGCAAATACCCTGAAACAGATATAATCTGGTTTCCCTATTGTACTTTTAGAACAGCTAAAGATTTTATGGCCAGATTTGGAATACCAAGGTCTAAATATTTACAATAGACAAGAAAACAAAAATAATGAGCATAGGAGTCACAAAGCCCCCAGAAGAGTACGTTGATGGTATGTGAATATGGACCTTTCTGAAGACCTTGGTACTAAGGACAGGGCCATGGGTCAGCAATGTGGCAGCAGTCTAATAGCTAATTAGAGATGCAGGGTCAGAGAAATGTCAAATGGCACAGAAATCATGAGTATTGTTGGGAGAAAGAAAACTTGGTCAAAAATAATGGACAAAGCTTTTGATGTTAACTGTTTTGCAGGACTGGAATTCAGGATGAGTTACTTATAGTTAAGGGCTCTTTACATTTTACCAGCATTTTATGCTACTAATCTTAAAAAGTTACAAAAACAAAAAGTCATTAGGCAAAAGTCTTAAACATCTATATTCCAAAATAGAATATATATTAAAGTATTAATGATGCCAAACTCACTTTAAGAAATTCTTTTTCCCCTTCTCTTTATCTTTTTGGCTACAGCGATCTCTAGATAGAGAAACATTCCTTTAAATTTTAGCTATTCCTTTAGTTTCCTCTAGTTTAACTTTATTGAGGAATAATTGACACATATAATTGTGTATATTTAAATTGTACAATGTGATGATTTGATATACATATACATTGTAGAGTGATTAACCAAGATCAGGAAAATTTATACATTTATCATTTCACATAGTTACATAGTTAACTCTTTTTTGGTGTGAGAATGCTTAAGATCTACTCTCAGCAACTTTCAGTATACAATGTCGTATTATTAACTAGTCACTGTGCTGTACATTAGATCCTCAGAACTTATTATTCTTATAAGTGAAAATTTGTACTCTTTGACCTATATCACCCATTTCCCCCCTCCCTCCAGCCCTTTACAATCACCATTCCATTCCTTATTTCTATGAAATCAGCTTTTTTTTTTTAAGATTCCACATACAGGTGATACCATACAGCATTTGTCTTTCTCTGTCTGGTTTATTTCACTTAGCATAATGTCTTCCACGTTCATGTATATTATTACAAATGTCAGGATTTCCTTCTTTTATGGCTGAATAATAGTCCACTGTATGTATGTGTATATATATATATATATATGAAATTTTCTTTTTTATATGATAAACTTGACACATCATATTTTGTAAATTTAAAGTGTATAAAGTGTTACTTTGGCACACTTATATACTGTAATATGTATTGCCATTGGAGCAATAGTTGTCATATTATATCATTATAGTACAATATTATTGTCAATATTTATTATACTGTGCATTAGATCTCTATGGTTTATTTAACTATTCATTACAAATTTGTACCCTTAAACACCATCAATATTACCCCTCCACTCCCATTCTCTGGTAACCACTATCTTAGTCTCTGTTTTTCACAGGTTTGACTTTTTTAGATTCCACATATAAGTGATATCATACAGTATCTACCTTTCTCTACCTGACTTATCTCGTTCAGCGCAACACGCTCAAGGTCCATTTATGTTGGTCACAAATAGCAAGATAACCTCCTTTCTCATAGCTGAACAACATTCCATTGTGGATACCACATCTTTTTTATCTATTCATTTGTTGATGGGCATTTGGGTTGTTTCTATATCTTGGTTATTATGAATAATGCTGCGATAGACATCAGTGTGCATATATCTTGTTGAAATCCAGTTTTCATGTCCTCTGGGTATATACCCAGAAGTAGAATTGCTGGATCATATGGTAGATCTATTTTTAGTTTTTTGAGGAAGCTCCATGTTGTTTTCCACAGTGGCTGCACCAATTTACATTCCCACCGACAGTGTATAAGTGTTCCCTTCTTACCACGTCCTCGTCAGCATTTATTCTCTCTTGTCTTCCTGACAATTGCCATTCTGACAGGTGTGAAGTGATATCTTGTGGTTTTCATTTGCATCTTCCTGATGATTAGTGATGTTGAGCAGCTTTTTATGTGCCCATTGGCCATTTTGAGGTCCTCTTTGGAAAAATGTCTATTAAGTTCTTCTGCCCTTTTTTTAAACTGATTATTTGGGGGGTTTTCTTATAAAGTAATATTAATTCTTTATATATTTTGGACATTAACCCCTTATATGATATATGGTTTGCAAAAATTTTCTCCAATTCTATAGTCTATTATTTTATTTTGTTGATTGTTTCTTTTGCTGTGCAGAAGCCATTAAGTTTGATATGGTCACATTTGCTGATTTTTTCTTTTGCTGTTTGTGCTTTTGGCATCATGTCCAAAAATTCATTGCTGAGACCAACATTGAAGAACTTCTTCCCTACATTTTTTTCTTGCAGTTTTATGGCATCAGGTCTTATGTTTAAGTCTTTGATCCATTTTGAGTTAATTTTTGTGAGTGGTGTGAGATAGGGGGTCCAATTTCATTGTTCTGTATGTTTTTCTCCAGTTTTTCCAGTGCCATTTGTGATAAGAGACCATTCTTTCCCTACTGGGTGTTTGTGGCTCCCTTGTCAAATGTTAGTTGACCTTATATGCCAAGATATAATTCTGGGCTTTCTCTCTTGTTCCGTTTATCTACATGTCTATTTTTGTGCCAGTAACATATTGGTTTTATGACTATGGCTTTGTAATACAGTTTGAAATCAGGAAGTATGATACCTCCAACTTGCTTTATTCTCAGGACTGTTTTACCTGTTCCAGGTCTTTTTTGCTTCCACACAATTTTGGGATTGTTTTTTCTATTTATGGGAATAATGCCTTTGGTATTTCCATGGAGACTGCATTGAATCTGTAGATGGTTTGGGTAGTATGGCCATTTTAACAATATTTATTCTCCTGATCCATGAATATGGGATGTCTTTCCATTTGTTTGTATATTCGTTAATTTTTTTTCAGTAAATTCTTAGAGTTTTCATTGCACAGAACTTTCACTGCCTTGGTTAAATTTATTTATACATATTTTACTTTTTTGATGCTCTTGTAATTGGGATAGTATTTGTTATTTCTTTTTTTGATGCTTCATCATTTGTGTAAAGAAATGTCACTGGTTTCTGTAAATTGAATTTATAACCTGCCACTTACTGAAATCATTAATTAATTCCAACAGTTTTTTGATTGACTCTTTGGGGTTTTCTATGCATAAGATCATATTATCGGTAAATAATGATGATTTTGCTTCTTCCTTCCTGATTTAGATGCCTTTTATTTCTTTGTCTTGCCTAGTTGCTCTAGCTAAGACTTCCAATACTAAAATGAATAAGGGTGGTGAGAGTGGGCAACCTTATCTCCTTCCTGATCTTAAATGAAACTCCTTCAGTTTTTCTCCATTGAGGATAATGTTAAGTGTAGGGTTGTCATATATGGCCTTTATTATTTTGAGGTATGTTCCTTCTATACCCAATCTGTTAAAGGTTTTTATCATGAGAGGGTGTTGTATTTTGTCAAATGCTTTTTCTGTATCTATTGAAATAATCATGTGATTTTTATCTTTTATTTTATTGATGTGATAAATGACATTTATTGAATTGTGTATGTTGAACCATCATTGCATCCCAGGGTAAATCCAACTTGGTCATGGTGTGTAATCCTTTTAATGTGTTCTTGAATTCAGTTTGCTAATATTTTGTTGAGAATATTTTTGCATCTATATTCATCAGGGATATTGGTTTGTAGTTTTCTTTTCTTTTGGTATCCTTATCTGGTTTTGGTGTCAAGATAATGCTGGCTTTGTATAAAGAGTTTGGAAGTGTTCCTTCTCCCTCTATATGTTGGAAGAATTTGAGGAGAATTGATATTAATTATTCTTTGAATGTTTGGTAGAATTCACCAGTGAAGCCATCTGGACCCAGAGTTTTCTGTGTTGGAATTTTTTTCATTACTGTTTCAATCTCTTGACTTGTAACTGGTCTATTCAAATTTTCTATTTCTTCTTGAGTCAGTCTTACACCACATTTTCTTTAACCATTCATAGTCAAAATACATTTAGGTTGTCTCCATATCTTGGCTATGGAGCAATGCTGCAGTGAACATGGGTGTGCACATATCTCTTCAAGATACTCATTTTGTTTCCTTCAGATATACACCCAGAAGTGGGATTGCTGGATCAGGTGGTGGGTCAATGTTTGATTTTTTGAGGAACCTCCATACTGTTTTACATAATACCTGAACCAATCTACATTTGCACCAACAGTATGTGAATGTTCCCTTTTCTCCACATCCTCACTAACTTTGTTATCTTTTGTCTTGATGATAGCCATCCTAACAGGTGTGAGGTGATATATCCTTGTGGGTTTGATTTGCATTTCCCTGATGATTAGTGATGTTGAACACTTTTTCATATACTCTGGTTTTTCTTCTGATTACATAAATCTTTTGCCTCTTTTCTTTTTTTTCCTTATTCTTTTAAAAATTAAATTCCAATAAAATTTAATGTATGTAATCATTTAAATGTAACATTAATTTATGTATAACTGAGAAAGAGAAAACTGCCAAATAATGGCAGAGTGCTTTCTAATAACTCAGAATTTCTATTTTATATTTACTGAAAAAGCTTTTTTTTAGTAAGTTTTTATTATAAATCACCCTTGTACGTACATACGAAGAAAAATATAAGCAAAATGAATTGATTAATATGTTCCTAGACTTCTTCATCTTCAGACATTAATTCTTCTGAATAATTTTAGCTATAATATTTGTTGATATCCTCATGTTTCCACACAATATTGTCCTTTGTGCCATCATAAGCATTTGTCATGCAGTGTTTCATAAAAGTGCTTCATTATTATCTCTGGGAATTTTGTCAAACCCCTGTATGCTTCTGCAAGTTCTGATGCTCTCACCTTCTTGATTCTAACAAATAACAACTGGGACTCATATGCCTTCCTCAAAAGTTCTTAAAAGATTCGGTGACTGAAAACTGCAGCTGACTGGTCATGTCATCAAGAAAAAGAACAAGCTGTATGCATGTGATCGATGCTTTGGGTGGCAAACAGACACTGTAAGATCCATCAATAGCAAGACACAAACTGATTTTAGACCTGCAAAAATATTAAAAAATGAGTATCTTGTCGAACTTATTTCTCTCTTCTTTTTCTTATAGTTTTTCCTTTCTTCCCTCTTCCCTCCTCCTCTCCTTCCGCACTCTTTTCTCCCTTCCTTCCCTACTCTCTTGCTACCTTTTTTTCTTTTTTACTCATTTTTTTTCATTCTAAATCTTATCTCCTTCTTACCTTAACTTTGAAGGAAAACCAGCTCAATGAGAATAACAAAGAAGTAGTAGTTCAAAAGGAAAATAGGCACAGACTTTTAAAAGTTGCTTTGTATTTTTATCGAATGGTAGCTTTGAGAATTCAATAATACAGAAAACACAGCAAGCCTCCTGTTCCAGGGGAATATTGCTGAACTTGTAAGTCTTTTAGAACAGTTGTAACTTATGTTATTTAAAATCTGTAGGGACTCATGAATGCATGATAGGAGAGAAATGTTATGCAAATAGCCATTCCCCCAAATAGGGGGTACCTGAGTTTATTTCCTCATTTTTATAATTTTGGGAAGTAACACTTTGTGGCCATATTATTAGACAAAACTTGAAAAATTGTTTATGAATATGCTGTTTGACATAATGAGAGATTGGAGGATTTTAAAATTCAGCCATGCAAAAAAAAAAAAAAGATAGTTTTTCATTTCCTTATTGGATAGCCCAGCTCTGTGTCCTCTGGGTATACTAAATGTCTCTGTCCTCGTAAATTTTCTGCATACACAAATGGAATCATGATACAAATACATAGACGACAAGGAGCTTAAAATCTGACTTAATATGCAGTTTGATTTCTTTCTGTTAAAAAGAGATATATTGACATCTTAGGAATTACACAACCTGTAGTAATTATAAGATGGACAATGCTTAAGGTAAGATTTCTAGTTTGACTTTTTAAACATTTAATGCACAAATTAAAATTTAAATATTGTATATTAAAGTTCTTTAAAATAGATGCCATGCATGTTATTTCACATGTGGGATAAAAGTATGTAAAATGAAACGTGAATTTCACTTGTTTTTATTTTTGTGTGTATGCTTGTGTGCATGCATATCAATGGCTGAACATGTGTTCATTTATGTAGCCATGAAAGTTGACACTGGCTCCATGCTCTGTCCTGTGACATGGTTGGTCTCTTTAATCAATGGTGAATTTGGGCTTCAGTGGTTGTATTAACTCTCTCCTTCTAATAAAGGAATGTCCTACAAATTAAATAATGAAAATGATTTAATTCTCGTGTACACAGAATGTTCTCAACTACAAGAAAAAACTCACCAGGAAAGTATAATACCTAATAACTAAGCCCACACATAATGAATCTGGAAATCCAGTGAAGCAGTAACTTTCAGTCTAGATGTACTGCTGGTGTCTGTCACCACAGAAGGTGCATAGCTGTGATTTTTTTTAATGACCCAGGTGTTAGCTCAAGGAGGAAAAAAATTAGGAATTAGGAACAAAAATTAAGTGATACAATAATGGCAGACCACAAGTTATAATATTTTTCTAGAGTAACTCTGTATACTTGTACATGCCTTTCAGCCTGTGTTGGATGTAATTGTGTGTGAGAACATGGACAGACCTAGGTTCAAAGCCTGGTTACAGCATTGGTAAACCTATCACTTAGTCTCTTTCAACTTCAGTTTTGTTGTCTATAAAATGGGAATATTCATGCTTATTATTAAGAATGTTGTGAGGTTTGAGTGAGTCAATATATGTAAATCCATAGTATCTGGTATGTTCAGAAATAGCAGCTATTACTAGTAGTAGTAAAACTAATACTTGTATTGAAATAAATATAACAATTTATTTCAGGAAGTTTGTAAGGGATGATTATTATTGGTCTAGCATATTCTTGTTATTGAAGCTAGAATTCCTTCTTTTGGGGGTCCAGTTTAAGCCTTAGAGATCTACCGCATCATGGCAGCAGGGACCAGTATAATTCAATGCTGCACAGAGTTTTACCACAAAATTTTTAGTTTGAAAATGTTAAAATATGGTCTTCAATGTTCTTACCACCACCAAAGCCCATATTGCATAATGAAGGAAGAAAAGAGGAAGAAGGGAGAGATTTTGGTTGTGTTGTTTTTTGTAACGTACATGCTCTACAACACTGATAATTTATCATCATGTCATTACTACTCACATCTTACAATGTTTTATTCTCAAAAGTACTCTCTCAAATTTATAAATAGTGAACCAGGAATGTCCAGATCTCTAAGAAGAGGACCATAATGATGCAGGATGTAAGGAGGTATTCTAAAATAATTATCTGGAAATACAAAGATTATGCAAGAAAAGTTAATATGCAAGTAGATAGTTATTCAAAACTAGTCTTCTGAAAAAAAAAAAAAAAAAGTGCAAGATCTTTGGTTTACCTTCCAAAGAGGGCACTTTTTAAAAAAATCCTCTACCTTTCAAATTAACTCTTTATTTTAATGTACCCCATTTTTGAAATACTCCCTTTAAGACACCACGAAAAAGATGCCTAGGTGCAGAAATATGTTTTCTGCTCCAAAGGACCATGCAGCCCCTGAATTAGTCAGCTTTTGCTGCAGTAACATGCAATCCCCAAATCCCAGTCCTTAGCGCAAGCATTAACTTCTTACTCGTGTTTGAAGGCAGTGGCTTGTTCTGAGAGGTTGATCACATTTCTTCTTATTCCAGCACCAGGCAGAACGAGCTGCCCTACCCAGAATGTGATGTTTCCCTAGCAGAGAGCAAGGGCACAGGAACGCTCGCTGAGCCCCGCAATGGCACTTGAAACCTCTAGGCAGGGCGGCCTCTATCAGATCCACTCCCAGTCCGCTCTATTTTGTGCTTCAATCCAAGCCCAACATGAATTCGTTGGAAATTAGACTCCTCCTAGTGTGGGAGGTGAGAAGGAATATTTGTGAAAAGTCAAACAATACACTCTAGCCCCTTTGGTGACACATTATATATGCGAATGAAACAATACAAACCAAATAGCCAAAATTAGTAAGAAAAAACAAACACGTGGGCTTCCCTGGTGGCGCAGTGGTTGAGAATCTCCCTGCCAATGCAGGGGACACGGGTTCGAGCCCTGGTCTGGGAGGATCCCACATGCCGCGGAGCAACTAAGCCCGTGAGCCACAACTACTGAGCCTGCACGACTGGAGCCTGTGCTCCACAGCAAGAGAGGCCGCAACAATGAGAGGACCGTGCACCGCGATGAAGAGTGGTCCCCGCTTGCCGCAACTGGAGAAAGCCCCCGCGCAGAAACGAAGACCCAACACACCCCAAAATAAATAAATAAATAAAAACACGTAACTAGAATTTCAAAATAAGAAACTAACAATGTAGGCTAAAACGATCTAGGAAGTTTCACCAAAAAAAGAACTCAATATTTTGGAAATAGATGAATCATCTCTTAGCCTCCAATCCTATCAGTCCCTAAATTATGTCAATTCAGTGTATATAAAATCTTGCAAATCTGCCATTTCTTCCCTATCCTTATTGTCACTCTGTGGCTCTTCTCTTGGCTGGTCTATTAGAATAGTTTTCCTAAGGTCTCTGTTCAGGTCTGTCTCTAATACATCATCCTATTGTTGCCTTGTCTATCCATTTAAAAATTTGAAAATGTCACTCACCTACCCAAAATTCTTCAATATATCCCAATTATTTACTGGATAAAATCTAAAATCTCTTGCAGCAAAGTGCTTGATGCATTGGTCCCTGCCAACCTGTATAGGCTTGCTTTCTCCCTTCCTGGGATTCCACACACATTTTCCACCCCAGGGTGCCCTGAGCTATTTGCACTTCCTGACTTCAGTGCTCCTCGCCTCTTTAACCCACACAAAGATTATCCATGATGCTTGATTACAATGACCTGCTCCTACTTTTGCATGAATGAACTCTGTTTATTTTTCAGGTCTCAACTCTGATAACACCTACCCTCTGGAGTTTGACCTGATTCTCTGAGAAAAATTGAGAGCTTCTTTTTCTATTTTCCTGCTGAATTCTGTACATATCATTTCAACATAATTTTCCTCTTCTCTCTTCTTACTCAGAAAATCAATTTTATCAGAGTCCCAGATGGATTGCCAAAACCAACTTGTAATTTAAAATTCAAATTTGAATTGTTAGGCAAAGTAGACACTTGTGTCAGTTCAACTAGTATATACTCCCCAAAACAAAGTAAATTTTTATGAGGTTGTTCTATAAACAACCTCAACAGGGGGAGGTAAATTATATGATTAAAGTTAGTGTTATCAGGCTCTGATAGTTTTGTACAGCTCTCTAAACAGAACTCTTATTGCAAGGCTGGCTGAATATGTTATTTAACCTGGAAGGTTATTTTATCCTTCCAGGAAAAAGCAAAGGGTTTAGATGGCCATGATCGACTTCTGTCTCTGTAATCCTCTTTTGTCAGTCTTCCATGATTTAACAACTTCCATTTTTATTGACATATCTTTTCTTTAGCTGTCAGACATGTTCTACTGGCTTTGTATATGAATATGTATAAATTTTTAAATTCATCATTCAGTGGCCAATATTATTTCCAAGTAAAGTACACGTAGGAGAGAGTGAATAACTTATCTCTTTAGCTTTAGCCCACTAGTTCTGTTCTAATCCATGAAGCTACATATAATAGTTACTTTTTTTTCACTTGACACCCTTGTCAAGCATTTGAATGTTCTGCTTACTCTCTTAGGCCAGTCTCAACATCCCCCTTCTGCTTTTTTAATTGCAAGATTTCAGGTCTCCTTACCACCCTTATGTGTTCTCCAGTTCTCTGCATCTTTCTTAGAGAATAGTATTAAGGATGAGTGACATCATCAAAGTGTGAAAAAAAGGGCAGGATTTCCTATGTCCATCCCACTTCTCCCTTTATCCACTTAATCAGCCATTCGACGAGCTAGTCAGTATTTGTGGTCTTCTGCTGTGCATGGACAAAATACGGCTAAATGAGAAGTCGGGATTTAGATGATTCAGATGTGCAAATGTGCTGCATATATTTGCTCTAAGAGCGTTAGTCTCTGTTGACTTGTCCCAGGGTGAGAGACCAAAAGATCTTCTAAGAGGAGGTGATATTGAGTTGTTTTCTGAAAGACAACAAAGGGTTTACAAATTGAAGAAAGTCATTAGAAATGGAAAGCACAGGCAAAGGATTGTGGTGCCAGGTATAATCAGGAGAAGCAGAGAGTCCAAAGGACAGGAAAGCAGAATGTATGGAAGGCCAACAAGACATCAGAGTAGAAAGGTAACCCTGAGAGCGGGAGCTCATGATAAAGGGGCCTGTGGCGGTTCACACAACTGGAGCCAACAGAGAGGCTTTCCTGGGATGTAAGCAGGGAGGCGTCGTGTCCTTTTGGTACATAAACTATGGAGGGTATAAATCCAATGTGTGTGACAAGAAGACAGGGAAAAGTCGGTAACGGCCAGTGGAGACTCACCAGAGGGGTCCTGGAACGGCTCCAGGTAGGCTTGATGAAGGCACAGACTCAGGCAGGATTTGCAGTTAGTTGGGGGCAGAATTTTCTGAACTTAGGGGCTGAATTCCTGTGAGCGTGAGAGGAAGTGCTCAGTGCAAATTCTGTTTCCGCCTTGAGTAACTGAAAGACTGCAGAGGCCAAGAGTGGACACAGGAAACTCGGGGGGAGAAGAAGCCTGAGATGAGAGAAGTTCAGTTTTAGGCAAAAAGAGAGAAACTCACCTGAAAAAAAATCAAGTCTATTTTAGAAGATAATTTTAAAGGCAGTTTTAATAATTTCTAAAATAAAATGCATCACTAGAATAAAATGGGGGAAGCACCAAGTGCATACAATGAGATAACTTATGAAAACATGTCTCATTATTTAGACCTTATGTATGGCATAGAATGAGTATCAAGCACTTCAAATATATAAATTTCATTTCTATTCCTACAAGTTAAGTCTTCTTATAAATGTTTAAGTTTGAATATGTTTATACAGATTTTGCTCTAAGTGGGTTTCCTCTCCATCATGACTAATTTGCAGAAAAATAATATTTGAACATATTAATAATTAAGAGCCCTGTAGGGTTTGTCTTTTTTTTCATATAAGGGAACTGAATTAATGAGGTTCCAACATATTTGATAAGCATCCTTGAGTGTCCTGGTTTCAATTGCCTCTTCTTTAATAAGTGTTGCTTCATTTAGACTCTCCAGTTTTCTGTAATTTCAATTACTCAACTCTGTGAATGAATAAAGTTTTATCTCGTCATTTCCAACTCAGTTTACACGTGGAGATTGTTAATAGGGCTCCTTCGGTAAAATGATCCTGTCAGCTTCTGTTCTCAGATAATAATGTAAACAAAATAATTGATTATTTTATATCCGTTATAATCTTGATATAAATGGGAGGGAAGACTACCTCTAGGGATAAGGGAATCACAGAATAGAAGATGGCAGATATGACAGAGGGAGAACATTGCTGCCGTTGGAGAAACAGCTGCAGCCAAGCTCCTGGGCGCGTGTCTGCGAGTTGACCCTCAGGACTGAACAGACCCTCAGCCCAAACTCCCAGCTCCAGATCCTGAGCAACAGGACAGTGGGCACCCAGAGATTTCTTTTTTTTTTTTTTTAATTGATGTATAGTTGATTTACAATGGCATGTGAGTTTCAGGTGTACAACAAAGTGATTCAGTTATACATATAGTTATATATATATTTATATCTGAGTAGTGGGTGACTAGAAGGCAACACACACTCTCTAAGACATTTTTGAAGCTTCCCCAGGACTGTCCCCGAGAACTGTGGCCTCCCCGTGCCCATGAGAACCAAGCTGTGTGCTGAGCGTCTCCCCGGGGCAGCGAAAGTCCGGCCTCCATCTGGGGCAGAATTCTCATCTTCCCCATGCAGGAGCCACTTCTACAGTGTAGATGTTTACCCTCCAAGAAAATTCTTCTCTTTTCCTTGATATGTGGTTCTTCGTGAGCCTCACCAGGGACTTGGTCTCTCAGGCCGGGGAGCTGGCATCCTGCTTTGCTCCTCCGACCCACTGCCCATTCCTCTTACTTGACCTGCAAGGTTGCAATTAACACCTCTCTTTTTTTACTGCTGTCAGATTTCTGTCTAGTTCTGTTCCATCGGCTAAATATGGGGGAGTCTCAGCAGCCCTTCCAGGGCCAGAGTTCACACACCGTTCTGCCTGCATCTGGTGCAACTGTGTCAGGCAGTGGTCCCCCTCCATCAACAGAAGGCCCTACCTGACCTTGTCTGTCGGGGAATGGGTACTAACACTTGGAGAAGGGAGCCTTGGATGTGTGCCCTGGGGAGCCCTCCAGGTCAGGGCTTTACACAGGGGGTGCCCTGCATTTACACATCCTCCCTCCAGACAACCTGGCTTCATTCGGCCTCAGGGGAGTCAGAATCTCAGCACTGGAAGGTCCTGGTACTTCTGTTCTCCTGCATCCCAGACATCCCTCAGGGGCACTGCCTTGTTAGAGCTGCACACTTCCCTTTCACACCGGGGTGGCCACTGGTTATCTGTGGTCAGTGGTCCCCATCCATCAGCATCAACATCATCTGGGCACTTGGGAAAGTTCTCAGACCCCTGTGTTTAAAGCCCTGCAGGTGATTCTGATACACACTCAAGTGTGGGAACCAGGACATGAGAGTGGAGGTTCACAAAGTCTTCAGAAAAACAAATTAAAGGACCTCAGCCTCACCCACTGAATTAGAACCTCTAGGGATAAAGACCAGGAAAGTGAGGCACAGCAAGCTCTTCAGGTGGTTCTACGCCCATGAAGGAACCACTGTTCTATGTCACTGGATCCTGGTGGCAACTCTCCCCACAGCCCTAGCTCTTGTCCCTGGTCTGCCCCATGCAGGGAATATTTCAACTGTAATTCTGTGTGTGGCCACCTGCTATGATACACAAAAAGAGGGGCCTCTGTCCTGCCTGGGCCCAGAAGCTATGTGGAAGGCCAGATGGACAAAACTTGAACACTGTGTCCCTGCCGACTCTGGGTTAGTGGTGACATACCCAGCGCTGATGCTGATATTCTGCGCTTATTACCACGAGAAAAGGAAACTGTGGAAAACACCCAGAGGTTTCCAGATCACCCACATAGGCAGAGTATTTTTGTTTGTATTTTGGTTTCGTTTCTTTTCCAGCCCGATTGCACTGTAAAGAGCCCTCCTAATGCCTGTTGTTGAAATCCACCCGGCCCCGTCTCTCCCTTTGAAAGCACACTACGGTGTTTCCCCTTGCACAAGGCCGCATACCGCGGCACATTCTCAGAATCCTGTTTTCTTTTCTGTTATTGCTAAGCCAACAGTTCTTCAATGAAGGAGTTTCAGCTTTTCTCTGTGTACCAACTGCGCAGGCATTGACCACAGGCCTGGGAGCACTGAGTAACTCTACCTTTGTGCTTCCCTGCTGAGTCTCTGGTCTGCAACTCTGAACATTTCAGCGACATCTTCCAGCTGCATCTCAAAACACTTCTCTTCAGTCACAGGTGCTGCAGCTCTGAGACGACCTCTAGGTTCACCTGTGAGCGGATGTGGGAAAAAGCTCAGTATCCGCGGAGGGAGCAGGAAAGGGACTTTTGACCAATCCAGGCTTACTTCTCTTGACCCTCATTCTCCTTGTAGAAAGAGGTTTGTTTGTTTGTTTGCTTTGTTTTGTTTTTTAGGATGTCAGTTGAGGCTGGCTTGTACACCGATCTCCAGCTCCCACTTTATCCCTTTAGAGCATTTCAATATCTGTTGCCTTATAGAGTAATAGAGGCCCTTAGCAGCAGTGAATTCCAACTCACCAAGCACTGAACATATTTGTACTTTTTCTTTAACACCAAAGAATACTTTCCAAGCCATAGTTTATTCCCTTGCAACAGATGTCATCTTTTTTGGACAATCCTTGTGATAAAAACAGGTTCTGTCTGAAATCTGCCTGCTTTTCAGGACTAAAGTCAGGGAGATGTACCAGGAATTATACCTTGGCTCGTGTGTCTAGAAGCTAGAAGAAAAAATTAGACTACTTCTTCCTTGAAAATTAAGGTTTTAACCATTCCTAATCAATAAAATTTGCTATTGGCCCACCAGTGGCTCTCTCTCCCTCTAGATAGTAGCTAAGCATAATCACTCATATTTTCAAGTTTGAAATTTTTAATTGGACTACACAGTGAGGAAGCAGTTTACAAATAACTAGGGAGAAATATGGCTATTTAATGAAATATAGAAGTTGAAAATATTTGCTTCCTCACACTTTGTGACTGTTGAGGTTTACCCCTTTGGGGGAAAGGAAGAAGGATATTTATTGTTCAATATGCACAGTTGTAGCATTTTTATTATTCTAACTATACCCTGCTCATTTACTCTTTCTTGCAAAAATGCTAATTTCCCCTTTTGCAGATGGTATATTATGATTATATTTATCTAAATATAGATGGAACTTCCACAGAAGAAGATCTAAAGAAATGCAAAGAATAATTCAGTGTTCCTCAGTGGAACAATGTAAGTAGCATATTTCTTTTGGGTAAGTGCATGCTTATGTCAAAATATTCTTGCATATTTGAGGAATAAAAACATCCTCAAAATAAAAATATCCTGATTGACTCAACTATACAATAGTCCCAAAATAGTTTGACTATGATGAAATAGATTTAGTACTGCACCTCACATACTGTAAGTATTCACTGAACATTTGAAGGAATAAATGAATGTACCAATTAAAATGTTTAATCAACAGTTCCCTCTTTTGTACTTAAAATGGGAGGTGGTTCAACAATATTAAGATACTAATTTAATTTGACTTTTCTCCACCCTTGTTTGAGACTTGCTTTCTGATCCCCTGGTTAGTAAGCTAATTATCAATCCTGGTAAATTGCCAGTCAAAGCACAGCCTGTTTATAGAGAAGACTGAAACTGTCATAAAATGTGTACTTGGGACACCGTCTGCCCAGGTTTCGAGGCATTAGATTGCTGAGTTCTTGGTGAGCTGAGAATCCAGGAAGGCTAGTCATGAACAAAATATGTTTGTAAGATAATGCTTTCATAAAAAGAATCCTTTTTTTATGTTCCTTTTATTTTTAGTATGGGAAGCAATTATTGTCTCATGAAAACCAAGAACATTTTACAATTAGTATTACCCCAAATTGAATAAATTTGGGGGAGCAATTAGAAGGATTACCACTAAATGATACATTGAAGATGGTAACAACGGGCATGAGGGGAGAAGATAGATAAATCACTCCATCATGAAGATATCCCTAATCTAGGAATATATTAAGTAAATATATAAATAAATAAATCAGATTATTTGACCCTGGGTAGAAAATTTAGTCGGGAATTAAATTTTATTTTATCTCAATTAAATACTTCAAAACATTTTCATTGGGGCTTCCCTGGTGGCACAGTGGTTGGGAATCTGCCTGCCAATGCGGGGGACACGGGTTCGAGCCCTGGTCTGGGAAGATCCCACATGCCGCGGAGCAACTAAACCCGTGAGCCACAACTACTGAGCCTGCGCATCTGGAGCCTGTGCTCTGCAACAAGAGAGACCGCGATGAGGCCCGCGCACCACGATGAAGAGTGGCCCCCGCTTGCCGCAGCTGGAGAAAGCCCTCGCACAGAAACGAAGACCCAACACAGCCATAAATTAATTAATTAATTAATTAAATTTATTTAAAAAATAAAAATAGTGCTACTTCCATAATGGCAATGGAATTCTTACCTATTCTTGACTTTAAAAAAAAAAAAAAACATTTTCATTGAATTGAGAATGAATAGTCATATCTATTATACATAATTTTATGTGTAGTAATATCCATTATATATGAGATTATATATAATATAATCTGTTGAAACAGAATTACAATTTGAGAAACTTCTATCTAACTTTCTTCAGAACATCATGACACAATCAACTGCAATTAGGTCAGTTCCCTGCATTCTCTAGAACAATTCACTTATAGCTTCATTGGGCTGCATCTTCATCCATTAACCATGATTAGGTCAAATGTCCTTGATTGGATCTTGCTTTTGTGAAACTTAGCTTCACTCCCTTTGATGGACTCATGCTTCTCTCTCCAAAGGTCCTCAACCATCAAATGAATAACTTTCCTGGAAATAATTTGCATATTATTTATTTTATTTATTTTTACTTTTTGGTATAAACACGATATACACTTATTGTAAAAACAAATTAAATGTAGAAACGCACAGAAGAGAAAAATAAGCATCTATACCAAGAAAAAAATCATTCTAAATATATACATTTCTGTCCAGGATTCATATCAAGTTGGGATATCAGTGCAACCTATTCTTTGCACATAATAGTACATCAGAAGCATTTCCAATGTCACTACAATCTCTCCATACTCTATAACATGCTCCACACAAAATAGAAAAAGATATAATTTGTTTTAAAATTCAGTCATCAAGTTAATGAATATTTATTGAGCTGCTACTATGCATCAAGCACTGTTATAGGCTCCAGGCTTATATCTGGGAACAAAAGAACACACTTTTATAAAGCATAAATCCTGAGGGGTGGTGGGAAGGATGAAAAGATGCAGATATTTAAATGTAATATGACAGGTAGGCTGATAAGTGCTACAGAAAGGATACAGCAGAGAAGGTAGTACAAGCAATAGCAATGTTGATCATAGGTGATTCTATCCTATAATGGAACTATAGGTGATTGCACCTTTCTCCTTACATGTGTTTAATAAGTAAGCTTTCAGCTCACCAAATTTAAAAAACATGGACGTATACGTGTGTTTATCTAGTTTCCTTCAGTCAAACTTAATTTACAGTTTATGCTCCCATTCTGCTCAAAAATGATCAATCCCCCCATGCCATTTTCCCCAGGATTGAAACCACATTCTAGGGAGCTCACACAGTGTCAAGGCTTCATTGCAGTAATTGTATTGTTTCTTTTCTGTAATCAATTTACAAGCATACTTTATTCCCGTAAAACAAGGATTTGTCATAGTACGGTTTGTCAAAGAAACACTTTACACTAGCAGCTGGCAGTGTTCAATTTCTTCACTGAGTGGTGGTTGCATATTTTTGTTGCCTTTGGTAAGTCACGGAACCTTACTTATGGATATGGGTCCTCTTGGATATTTGGGTTTCAAGAGACAAATTCTTTGTATATTCTAATATGGTTAATATTTCAGTCATGGTGTAGGGCTCATGAGGAGAGCCAAAGACACCTGCATTGTAAGTACTTTGGACACTACTTTCTCTCTCTCACAGGGAGAAATCAAGTCAGGCACTGATAATATCCAGGTTATTCCAATAAACATGATGCCTTAGCTACAAGCTTGAGAGGGTAGAGATGTTCGTTCACTGGGGCACCACATCCCACCCCGGTGCCCCAGTCAGAGGCCCTCCTAGAGGTAGTGACAGTGGCACTGATGATGCCTAGGGACAACTGGTGATGTCCCTCTAACGCCTCTGAACGGGCATCCCTTCCCCAGGGCAGCTGGGCTGTGCCCACACCTCCATCACCACCTCTTGTCCTGGGAAAGGATGAAGAGAGAACACAAGACCCCTGGCTGTTTCTGAACCAGAAGGAGTCACTTAAGGGGCCTTTACAGCCTCAACACTGACCAGTAGGGGCAGGTTATTTACCCCTTCTTAGATAATGTCCTACATTTACTTTTTAATTACAGTGGCTACTTTTTTGCAAGAAATTTCTCTTCTCTTCTCTTTTGGCTCCAAATCACAAGAAAACAGAATAAGCGGAAAAGCTTTATGAAGTCAGGAATCTTTGATTCTTGGATGTAGTCCAAGTGCCTAGAATAGTGGCTGGTTCATAGCACATGCTTACTCAGTACCTGTGGATTGAGTGAATAAATGGTGATTACTATGTTTCAGGAAAAGAGAAATCCATTGCACTAGTGTCATTCAAAAGCATTAAGGCTTTGAATTCTGAGAGTAGTTTTGGCCTCATCCTATACTCTATGTTGAAATATTATAACTGCCAGTACTATGGTTTCATTTTCAGTTACACAAGTGAAGTGTTAATGGTAGAAAAAATGTGGAAAGGTAGCATTTTGATACATTTTTCTTATATTAATCAAAGCGATCTATTTCCCTCACAGGCGTATTTTGAAAATTGATTGTCATTGGCCTTTTATTCTATGTTGTCTCAGTCTTTGAGTGATTTGAAAGAAAGCTTAACCTAGTAACTGGCATTTATGTTGAAATTAGTTCTAAAGATTCTAGGTAGATTGTCTTTTAACTTTGTGGTCTTTTGGCCATATTTAAAAATGTGTGTATTCACATCTTTTATTTTAAATATTTATGGTTTTTACCTTTTGTGCCTTGCTTTAAAAACTCTTGCATAGCCAATAATGATGTGAAAATTTAATTGTAAATGCTTCCATTTTTATAATAGGATTATTAGCTTTTATGAACAGAATGTGAGAATCTGATTCTGTCCTTTTTACAGCTGGTTGTTCAGTTGTCACACACTGCCATTCCATCTTCACCCACATTTATTTGTGCCTAGAATTATCTCTGAAAGTTCTATTCTGTTAAATTAATCTATTTAGTCCTGCTCAAGAAACACATTACTTGATTATTTTAGTTTTATTACACATTTTATTATCTGGCGAGGCTATAATACCCCCGTGTTGCTTTTAAGATGTTCTTTCTTTTCTTTTGTGTTTATTCATCCAGATGAACTTTAGAAGATTTTTTTTTTCAATTCCATAATCTATTCTATAATTTTTTGTAGTTGTATTTATTATGCAAGTTTACTTGAGCAAGCATGATATTTTCTCATATAGGTAGGGAATATGTTCCAATTATCCACATCTTCCATTATATTGCTCAGAAAATCCTGTAGTTTCTATTTTCCTTATTTCCTTGTTTCTACATATTTTTTCAACAAACATTAAGAACCTACCGTATGTGAGGCTCTGTATTAGCCATTGGTGTATATCTGTGAGCTTTGAATAAGAACAATTTGACTTTCCTGTCTCAAGTATACAAATTACTGGGCAGTGGGGACACTAAAAAATGTATTACAATTAAATGGCATGAGTCTTATAGGGAACACATAAAAGATGCTATGAGATCAGATACGGAGAGAACCTCAGCTCCCAGGTGCTGAGACCTGAAGGACAAGCAGGAACTGAGCATGCTGGGAGAATCACGGACAGAGTGCAAGAGGAAGGGGGAGGATGGGGCTGGACTTGTGGGCAGGGACAGATGTTAAGGAGCTGTCTGCACTGTGCAGTCTTAAGGAAGTCGGAGCTTATTATAAGGGCAATAGAGGAGTATTAGGGCTTTAAGTGGAGAAATGGCATAGTTGTATTTGCATTTTTGAAATTTTTCTCTAGTTATGAGGTCAACAATTAATTGGAATGGAGTAGGAATAGAGATAAAAGACCTTTTAAGAGACCATTAAAAGATTCATGCAAGAGATGATGAGCTAGAATAGTGGCCCTACTGGCCAGTGAGGATGGAGAAAGAGGCAGGGTTAGCTAAAACCTGATTCCTAGTCACAGAATCAAAGTCTGAGAGTATATCAGTAAAAGCATGTTTATCCCCACAGTGTAAAAAAAATAGATGATGATAAATCTGTATCAAAACTGGCTGTTCCCTGAATATGATTAGCTTGGGAAGCCCAGATTTGCACTTTATCAGAAAGGACCTTGGACTAATTTTCAGATGGAGTACCCTCTCATCTAATAGGTTTCCTTAATTGTGGAGACTAGAAAATGGGGCAGAATGTATTCTGACCCCAAACATAGGGGAACATTCCCACTGGTTTAAGACAGATCTGTACTAATCTTAGCATACCCTTTGGAGAAATTTCTTAATAGCCTAGAGTCAGAAAATTATACTTGACTACTTTGTTTAGACTAAGCATTTGAATTGTCTGGACCTACATGAAAATACAATAAACAAACCAATGAACAAAGTTGAACATAGTAAGAAATAAAAACCTTGACTGAACCAATAACTACCAATACATTTTTTTAAAGTTTGTAATTTTTAATGGCCTTGTTGCTACATTTTTCATCAAAAAATAATTAGCACATATAATGAAACCGATAGAGATAGTTCACAAAAAGAAACACTTACCACGTCCAATGCATACATCCTAAGGAAAATGCTAGTAAATTGCTTACCATATTATGGTTAAATAAAAAAAAAAAAGGGAAGAAGAAGAAGAAGAAAAGAAAATTGCAACGACCAAAAAAGTGTTTTAAGAATGTATTAAAATTAGGAAATCTATTACCATAATTTATATGATCAACTAATCAGACACAGTTAAGGAATGTAATGAAATCCAAACATAACAGGAACAGGCAGAAAGGTAAAGGTTTGTGATGTCAGACAGTAACACATAACGTTTTATCCAAAGGTACAATGTAGCGAAGTGAAATCTATAGAACCAATGTTAGAGACAGACTTTCTGCAAAAGACTTTTGCCAACTTCATGCTCACATCTACCCATCTTGGCCTGATGCTCTCTGGCCAGCCCAGCGTAATCTGGAGTGTCCCTTCAGTGATTTATGACCAGTTTTCACACTGCCCATCTCCTTTAGCAAGACCACTTTTTCTGGACCCGTGAGTAGCGGGGAATGGAATGCTCAGAAACCGTGTGCTCAGCACCCGGGCTTGCGGCCACTCTCAATCCCAGCTGTCGCTCCAAGGCTGCTCCAAGGCCCTGGCTGAGGAGGTCCTGGCACCCAGCAGTGACAGATGAGTGGACGCTGGGGGACAACCCATCAGGTGGTGAAAGGCAAAAGGAACTAGAGCAGGCAGCATTGCATCCATACAAATCACATCAGTTTCATGGTTGCACGATGAGTAACGTTTCTGAGAGCAGAGAATCCTTCCATACACCACTCACTCCGGGGGCATCTCCATCAGGTACTCCAACGAGTAAGTTGCCATCCACTGGGGCGGGCAGCACCCACAGTGTGGAGCACCTTTCAAAAGACATTGGAGATTTTCCCTCCGTTTAATTTTGTATTAAAATTAGATCCTACTTTGAAATATGAAGGAGTTGAAGTAACTAATTTTCAATGCTTCAGTGAAAAGTTTGCCAACCCTAATTAACTCCTCCAATCTCGCAAGATTTTTTCAGTCGGCCCAGAAATATGTCTATAAGAATTGTGGAGAGAAATTAAGCCCTATTAATGTCACAGTTGGTAACAAAGAGGCAAGTAGGAAAAAATCAAATCTTTACCGAGAGTGAATGTTAACCAAGAGGTTGAAATGAAGGCTGCGTGTCCAGAATATCACTGCCATTTGTAATTTTTCAGCTCATGCGTGTACATGTCACTCTTCTTTTACATCATATTTTCATTTCTGAGTTTTCCGAAATGTTTGAAACTAAAGATAACTCAATAAAAAAAGCCTTTTAAGATATCCTCCCAATCAAATATTGAAGTGACATGGAGTGGGGATTTGTTATTGTGCTTTCCTCCCAACGAGTGCTATGAAAATTAAAAACAGAAAGAAGAAAAAAAAGATTTAAGTAACAAAAATAAAATAAAATTCCCCATTTAGTCACAAATTATTTAATACTTCTCCCCTATTCAGTTGTATGCACTCCCCCAAATCAGCACATGCTCCATGCATCTTTCCTCTACCAATGAATTGAAGTTATTATATCTGATGTAACAGCACTGGAAAATGCAGAGGTGCATTATTCTTTAGAAGTTATTTCACCCTAAGTTCTTAAAGTCACTCACATTTCACTGTAAACCTCTTTTTTTTTCCTTATCCCATTTCATGCTTTATGTATGTAGCAAATAATGATGCTTTTTGCAATGTTCTTTTAATGAATGTGTTTTGACAAAAAAAATTGAAATGATAGAAAAGGCATAGCAAAATGCAAACTGTCAATGTTGGATCTGGAAGTGGAAGAAATTATCTTTCATCTGAGACACAAGTGACCATAACTCTCGGTGGGTGCCCCCAATTACTTGCCATGGTCAAGCATGGTTTGAGGGCTCAGTCCTCTGATATTTAGAACATTCTCCTTGCCCTCATACTGAGAAGCCCCCAGTTTATAGAGGCATTTGACACTCTTATCCAAGACACATAGAAACCACCTTCCCTTTAAGGATTACTGTACTTTCTCATACTTCCCGTGTTTATCCCTATCCTACTTTTACATTTTGCAATATGTATAGTGTTTTGTTTTATTTTTCAGTCTGACGTTAGAAAGACACAGCTCTCATTTTAATTGTACACGTTGTTCTTCAGTATATTTCACATGTGCTTAATATCAAGGTTAAATTTTCCTTGGCTCCCTTCTATAAAATACAAGGACTTGTTGGCTTCCCACCCACATACCTCAACCTTGATTTTGTCTACAATAACTTAATATTCCTTACCCACTCTTCAGAAAACGTATTCAGAGGTCTGTGCTTCTCAGAGACCACAAGTCTCTGCTACTGTCTTTATGCCTTGGTCTTTCTCCCATTTGGTTCTACGTCGTGTTTTCCCAAAAAATACGGCAGCACACCCCAGGGGGCAACTCTTACCCTTTCCAAATTTCCGAGAAAACACTAATAATGTGCAAATGTGGCAGAAAATATATCAGTCGTGGAAACCGAGTGTTTAATTTGACTTTCAGTGTTGTGTTTGTATTGTTGGTGTATGGGGGCAGCCTCGCAGTCTCTCCTCATCACTTGCAGAAAAGTGAAAGAAGGTTTCTTCAGAGAGAGTGAAGCCCACGCACAATAGACAGCATTAGTCATCCGTGGGAGGATATCCAGATTCTGTCAGCATGAAATGCCCAAACCCCATCACCTCGACCCGAGTCTAGGCTCAGAAAACTTGACTGGAATGGGAGTGCAGTAATAAGCACAAATCCAGTCGATTATAGCAACACGTTGGTGTAATGCCGGGGAGCGCACAGACGAGGTAGCCGTGCAGGCGCAGGCGCAGAGGAAGCGCAACGCCCTCGTGATGCTCCGCCAGCAGTCCCAGGAGGGAGGTGATTGCTTCACAAGGTCCGAGGGCTGTTGTCCTGTGTCTGCAGGCTTGCTCTGGTGGATCGTAAATGTGCGGCCCTTTCTTCATTCCACATCACAGGCAAACGTGCTACCGGGATGGCTTCGGCTGGTAGGACCAGGTGATCAAAGCCCTCTCCATCCCTCAGACTGTCTGCTCTGCCTGACAGATGCACTTCTCATCAAGAGTTCACAAGGTGCCCTTTTCCACATCACACCCCAGCAGCTGGTTTAATGTGAGCCTGCAGGTGAAAAAAAATGTGTCTTCCCTTAGCTAACTGACAAAACCAGGATTCCAGGATTACAAGGCCAGAAGGCAAGGGCCAGATCTGCAGTGGCGATCCCCCTCTCAAAATCCAAAACCTTCGGGGGCAACGTCTTTGCTTTTATCCCTTACCTATTGCCTCTTTGCCGCCAAATAATGCCATTTGGACTGTAATGTATATCAGAAACCTGGAGGAATGTCTACTATATATATATAGTGCCAATTGCATAAGATTAGGAATATATTTAAGAGTTTAATGATACTAAGAGAAATCTGAGTCAGGTCTTATTGCAAGAACCTTTTTACTGAGCTGTGGTAACCTGTTTGGGCAAACAGGTGCCTTTTGGTTTTTGGTTTGGGGGCTTTTCTTTTTTTTGCAGGTGATTTTTTTCATTTGAGATATGATTGACATATAACATTGTATTAGTTTCAGGTGTACAACATTATGATTTGATACATGTATATATTGCAAAATGATCACCCCCAATAGGTCTAGTTAGTATACATCTCTACACATAGTTACAAGATTTTTTTCTTGTGATGAGGACTTTTAAGATCTACTCTCTTAGCAACTTTCAAATATACAATAGAGTATTACTAACTATAGTCACCATGCTGTACATTAGATCCCCATGACTTATTTACTTTATTCTGGCAAACACTTGATTTGAGAGACATTCTTGTACTTCCCTCTCACATGGTCTTTTTGGGGCCACTCTGCTGCCCCCCTGCAAGTCTCTCTAAGTTCAAACCTTGGGCCAGAGTCTTGGTCATTTTTCTCAGGAGGCCCTGATGCAAATATTCTTTTAAAAAATAAGTAATGGCTTTTTGTGACATACAAAATAAATGTTTATTTTTTTTTGGCAGCTTTAAAACATTCTTTGGTAATTTTGGCCCTGATGAATTGTCCAAAATCATCTCTTCCATTACCTATGACATTTTTTAACAAAACTGAACTTCAAAAATTCCCTGAGCATGTCAAGATGTTCTCAGTATTTTCTGCGCACTCTCTCTCCCCTCTGCATAAACATCTTCCCCTTGTTCCTTGTTCTCTTCCAGACAAATGCTCACCTGAGTTCTAATACTCAGCTCAAGAGTCAGTTCTTTCCTGCTTCCTTTAAAACACCACTTTCTTTGCACAATCTGTACTACATTCGGACTATGAAGTCCTTGGACAAAAATCCCAAATCTGATTCATTCTTGTTTCTCTAGCAATTATTGCAGGGTCTGTATGAGAGCTCACTTTAGTATTTGTGGAAATGAATTGGAAACCTGAAGTGTGATCTTTATTATATTCCTACTGGCCCCCTCACCCAGGGTGTTATCCTAAGAGCTTTCACAACTATTCCCATTCCCACAATTGATGGAAGCCCTGTTTAGATATTTGGCAAGGCAAGCACATGTTGAGATTTTTGGCTTTGGGTGCTAATGATTTCAACTGATGAGATGTTTTCATGTGTTATAAAATGAGGCATGATAAGGCAAGGTGACTGGCATTACTTCTCACTCTTACTTCAGAAGACCCTAGGCTTAGAAAAGGGAACTCTTGTACACTTGATGGGGATGCAAATTGGTGCAGCCACTGTGGGAAACAGTGTGGAGTTTGCTCAAAAAACTAAAAAATATAACTGCCATATGATCCAACAATTCCATTCCTAGGTATATATCCAAAAAAATTTAAAAATTAAAAGATATATGCACCACAGTGTTCATAGCAGCATTAGCTACAGTAGCCAAGGTATGGAACAACCTGTGTCCATCAATAAATGGATGGATAAAGAAGATGTGGTATATATACACTGGAATACTACTCAGCCATTAAAACAAATGAAATTTTGCCATGTGCAAAAACAGATGGAATTGGAGGGTATTAATCTTAATGAAATAAGTCAGAGGGAGAAAGACAAATACTGTGTGATATCACTTATGTGTGAAATCTAAAATACCATTCTTGCCACTTTTATTCAACATACTTTTGGAAGTTCTAGCCACAGGAATCAGACAAGAAAAAGAAACAAGAGGAATTCAAATTGGAGAAGTATAATTGTCACTGTTTGTAGATGACATGATACTATACATAGAAAATCCTCAAGATGCCACCACAAAACTACTAGAGCTCATCAATGATTTAGGTAAAGTTGCAGGATACAAAATTAATATACAAAAATCTGTTGCACTTCTGTACACTAAAAACAAAGTATACCTAGGAATAAACCTACCTAAGGAGGTAAAAGACTTGTATTCAGAAAACTATAAGACACTGATGAAAAAAATTGAAGAAAACACAAACAAATGGAAAGATATACTGTTGTTCATAGATTGGAAGAATTAATATTGCTAGAATGACCATACTTCCCAAGGCAATCTACAGATTCAGTGCAATCCCTACCAGAACACCAAGGGCATTTTTCACAGAACTAGAACAAATCATTTTAAAATTTGTATGGAAACATAAAAGACCCCAATTAGCCAAAACAATCTTGAGAAAGAAGAATTGAGCTGGAGGAATCATGCTCCTTACCTTTCAAATATACTGCAAAGTTACAGTAATCAAAACATCATGGTACTGGCACAAAAACAAACACTTAGATCAGTGGAACAGAACAGAGAGCCCAGAAGTAAACCCACACACTTATGGTCAATTAATCTACAGCAAAGGAGGCAAGAATATACAATGGAGAAAACATAGTCTCTTCAATAAGTTGTGCTGATAACACTGGACAGCTACATGTAATAGAGTGAAATTAGAACACTCTCTAACACCACATACAAAAATAAACTCAAAATGGATTAAAAAACCTAAATATAAGAACAGAAGCCATAAAATTCCTAGATGAAAACATAGCAGAACACTCTGACATAAATCGTAGCAATATTTTTTTGGATCTGTCTCTTAAAGCAAAGGAAGTAAAAACAAAAATAAACAAATGGCACCTAATTAAACTGAAAAGCTTTTGCACAGCAAAGGCAACCATCAACAAAATGAAAAGACAACCTACTGAATGGGAGAAAAGATATGCAAATGATTATACAAAATATAAAAACAGCTCATACAACTTAACATCAAAAAAACAAACAAACACCCAGATTTTAAAATGGGCAGAAGACCTGAATAGACAGTTTTCCAAAGAAGATATGTATACAGATGGCCAACGGGCACATGAAAAGATACTCAACATGGTGAATCATCAGAGAAATGCAAATTAAAACCACCATGACATATCAACTCACACTCATCAGAATGGCTATCATCAAAAAGAACACAAATAACAAATGTTGGCTAGGATGTAGAGGAAAGGGAAACCTTGTACACTGTTGGTGGGAATGTAAATTGGTGCAGCGACTGTGGAAAACACTAGTTCAAAAATATACATGCACCCCGATGTTCATAGCAGTATGATTTATAATTACATTGCTTTTTACAACAGCACTTGTTTTTACAATTGCATTTACAACAGTGTTATTACAATAAAAGATATGGAAACAACCTAAATGTGTATCAACAGATGAACGGATTAAGAACATGTGGTATATATATTCAATGGAAGACTAGTCAGCCATAAAATGAATGAAATTTTGCCATTTGCAAGAGCATGGATGGACTTGGAGGGTATTATGCTAAGTAAAGTAAGTCAGACAGAGAGAGACAAATACTGTATGATGTCACTTATATGTGGAATCTAAAAAATACAACAAACTAGTGAATATAACAAAACAGAAACAGACTCTCAGATACAGAGAATAAACTAGTGGTTACCAATGGGGAGAGGGAAAGGGGGGGCAAGATAAGGCTAGGGGGTTAAGAGGTACAAACACTAAAAATAAAAAAGTTGCAAGGATATATTGTACAGCACAGGGAATATAGCCATTATTTTTAATAACTATAAATGGAATATAACCTTTAAAAATCATGAATCACTATGTTGTACATTTGAAACAT